>NW_028227259.1:75822716-76305216 GCF_978045245.1 Mus caroli
TTTAAAGAAGGGAGAACATAAACATTTATAAATGCAGTAGGGAGAAACAAGGACATCACTTCCAGGTTTTGTGTAAGTGGCGTGTTTGAGGCAACATGGCTACAGCTTGGAAGAACCCGAGAAAGGTTACAACCATAAATCTCTGAGCATGGAGTGAATGAGATTCTTCAGTCTCTTGGCCTTGTTTGTTCTGTGGTCTATAAAGCTTCGACCTGATGGAATTCACGGTGGGTTTCAGTCTTCATTATTAGCTTCTGCTTTGTTAGTTCATTTCCTCAAAACCTATAGAGATAGGCAGGCAGCATACTCTCGTAGCCTTGCTGGCCACTGGGCTCTCTCTACCTCTGCTGTGGGTGGTATGACAGGAGAGAACTGACTTTGCCTAGGTCAGTGACATTCCCATGGGTGTCTCAGTCTATAGATTATTGCTTTTAGTCATCAAGGACTCATTCCTTGGGGAAAGTTTTCCTCCAGGGTTTAGAGCCACAAGCTGTGGCTCCCAGGCCCATCCTCACCCTGGGGCTACGAATGCTTCTTTCCCTAGAAATCCTCATTTGAGATGAAAAAGCTCCAGCCTACAGATGACATTTCGCCCCCCCCCCCCCCCCCCCGCACACTACCAGTCAAACATGATGTGATGATGGCTCTGTCCCTAAAAGACCAAAGTTACTGTGTATAAAAAGAAGTCTCACAATCGATGTTAAACGTGTTGAATTCCCCGATTTAAAAAAGCAAGTATAAAAATAACCGTGTGTGCGTATTTTTTTCTTCTACACAGTTGCCATCAGAATTCCCAGCATCGCTGTCTAACACGTAGTAACATTCTCGTTTTGTCCGAATATAGTTTAAAAATACAAAGCAGCCAGTAGAGATGAAATTAGCAACAGCTTCGAAAAACAAAACACAAAGGAGAGAAAACGTACAGGCTATGAGGTGATTAGCCAACAGGGCACTGTGCTGGATAAACATTAAGAGGAGGAGGGTTCAAAGAATGAAACTTGTCCCAACAAGCTTAATGCTATACGGAGAGACTAAGGGCTCTGCACCTCCCCAACCTTTTAACATACGTTTATAACACAGAATGGCATCAGGAACAACGGCTGTTTTACTTCACCCTTTCTGGCTCAAGGTGTGACCCATCTGACTGAAGTTTAGAATGCCCAGATCTTTCCACTTGAAAACTGACCAGCTCCTGGAGTCTTGTCCCAACACAAGGTTTGGGCAGGTGGCAGAAGCAGTCAGTCTCAAAAAAAAAAAAAAAAAAAAAAAAAAGTGCTCTTGTTGTCATGACAGTAATATCAAGCCATAATGAAGGCTGAATTCAAAGCACAGTGGGAAGACAGCTGCAGAACAGGCTTTGATGAAGAGGACTTGAAGGAAAGGTTTCTGCTAAGATGAAAATGCACAGCTCTTGAATGCTCTGTCTTTTCTGTTCCTGTGACCCCACCTAAGCATGGTGTGTGGACTTGTCTCCCTTGAGAAAAGCCTCTCCTTTCTTCATTTTTTTTTTCCCTTCTCAAGTCTTTCCCAAGACTGCTGCCAAAACCAACTTCCTCTGTTGCCATTCTAACAATGTCACTCCCTTCTGAAAATTCCCTTTAATGGCCTCTGCTGCTCTTTGTGCTGGAAGCAGCCTTCTTGCCCTGCCTTCAGGGCAAACACAGTTCCTAGCCGGATTTATTTAGGGCTGTCTGTTGCCCATTTTTGCAGATCCACAGGCCATTTTCCTCTCTGTGTACACAGATTCTCCCCACCCCCCCCACCCCCCTCAGCTTCTTCACTTCTTTGTGCTATTGATGGTTCAGTCATAAATATTTTATTCAGTTTTGGTCAATAGGAATTCTTGGTATTTTTAATACCTTTTCTCCTTCATTCCTTCCCACCCCCACACAAATAATAATAATGATGATAATAATAATGATAATGATAATAATAATGATAGTACACATGTGACTCTGGAGTTGTCTTATTTATATTTTCCCTGAATTGTGGTTATTTTTAAAGAGCTACCCAAATAACCATTACATTTACACTTTCTGTCTAGTAAAAGCTGAACAATATCAAAACCAAAATACTCCTAAAGAGCAAGAATAATACTGTGGAATTTCCCTAAGGAATGGAAAGCCTTCAGAATGAGTCACAGGAAAAACATCTAGTATTATTATCACGGGCAGCTTCTAGGAAAAGGTCCCCCACGCTCTGAACAGCAGCAAAGCAAAGCAAGCAAGGGCTCTTTGTTTTGTTTCAGTTCAGTTTGTTCATCTTGCTTTGCTTTTTTGAGCCGGGTCTTACTTTGTAGCATAGACTTTGAGCTCATTTTATTGCCCAATGCAGGCCTTGAACCTGTGACCCCGCGCCGCTGGGGGGTGCTTGGTTTACTAGTATTTGCCACCACACCCACTTCTCTCTCTAGTTCCCCCTTTACATTTTGTTAACATAAAGATGCAGTAGATCTCACCATAGTCTTTTCATTTATATGTGCCCTCATACTCCATTCTAATTTGTTCTCCCCCTCCCTTGCCCACCTGCCCCCTCTTTCTTCTCACTTTCCTTCCCCCCAAATAATCCCTTTTTTTCTCATGGTCCCTTCAACACCCCACTTTAAGAGCAAGCTCAGTTATTTGCAAATTTTGTGATTTTTTTTTCTTGTTCTTTAATCTCCTTAAACATGATCTTGTTTGGAAAGAGGCAACAACTGGTAGCATTCATAAAGATAAAAGTGCAAGCTACATACAGGACATTGTCATTTCTTGTTTAAAATCCCCTGTTGGTCTGAGTGCATTCTCAGCCTTTCCCCTGTTCCATACGTGGTAGTTTTGATTGAGGAATTAGAAATGTCTCTCATAGGTTCGGTCGCTTGAACACTTGGTTCCCATTTGGCAGTGCTGTTTGGGGATGTGGTACGGCCTTGCTGGAGGAAGTATGCCACTGGGAACGTGTTGGCTTTGAGAGTTCATAGCCTCACACCCACGTCTAGCTTGCTCTTTCTGTTTCATGTTTAAAGTTAAAGATGTGAGCCTCTAGCTTCCTGCTTGGCTACCTGTACCTATGCTTCCTGACACTTACAGACCCCCCCCCCCCCCCGGAGCCATAAGCCAAACAAACTCTTCCATAAATTGCTTTTGGCTACTGTGTTATTCAGGGTTCTGTAGAGGAAAAGAACTCATAGAATCAACATATGTATATATTTATCAGAGTGGCTTACAGGATACAGTCTGGCTAATCCAAAAGTGGCTGTTGACTAACAGAAAGGCCAAAAATCCAGTAGATTCCAGTTCCTGAAACTTGTTGTCTCAGCTAGTCTTCAGTCTGTGTTGAGACCCAAAAGACAGGGGTTCTAATCCCAGTTAAGGGATTCCCCAGTGGCAGGAGAGGTGAGCTTTTCCTCCAAAGTATGCACAAGCTGGCAGGTGTCCTTTTCTGTGGGCTGCCACCAGGTCTGGCCCAGATTGGGGGCGGGTCTTCAACCTCAAATGTTCCAATCAAAAATAATCCCTCCCAGCTGCTAAGGTTTTATTTGATGGAAGATGTGGTCAGTTGACAAATTAACCAATCACCGTCGCCATTTTCACCACAGCAGCAGAAAAGTAACTGACTGTGCCACATGCTAAAATCGTTTGTTAATTGTGTGGGGTGTTTGGGGTGCGTGAGCCATGGTATATACATGAAAGTCAGGGAGTCATGAGTCCCTTTTCACCTTGCTCCGCGGCTGAGCCTCGTAGTCCGGGCCAGCTGGCCTACAGACTTCAGGAGATTCTTTTGCTTGACCTCCCATTTCATTAGAAGAGTTCTAGGATCACAAATCACACTCTGTATGTGGGGTCTAGGGATTGGACCCAGGTCATCAGGCTTACATGACAAGCATTTTACCCACTGAGCCCTCTCTTTGGCTCTCATGCATTCTATCTGGTGCCAAATCTGGTAGTGGAGGTACACAGTGCCCTTTCAATGTGAAAGTGCTAAGACACTCAGAGATCTTGAACATTGTGGTGGTTTGAATAGGTTTGACCCCCATAGATTCATGTGTTTGAATCCTTGGCCCATAGGGAATGCCACATTTAGGAAGTGTGGCTTTCTTAAAGGAAGTGTGTCACTGTGGGGGTGGGCTTGGAGGTCTCCTATGCTCAAGCTCTGCCACTGTAGAGTCTAGTCCCCTCCTGGCTGCCTTCCAATCAAGATGTAGAACTCTTGGCTACTCCAGCACCATGCCTGCCTGCCTGCCTGCTGTTTGCTTCCAGCCATGATGGTAATGGACTGCACCTCTGAAACAGTAAGCCAGCTCCAATTAAATGTTCTCCTTTAGAAGAGTTGCCTTGGTCATGGTGTCCCTTCACAGCAATGAAACCCCAAGACAAGCACTATTACCAAATTCATCATCACAGTCATCCCTTGGTATCTGTAAGATCTTGGTTCCAGAATATCTTCCTGGATACCAAAATCCATGTAAGCTCACAGACCCTTATGCATACACTAACACTGTATTTGTACAGAACAGCTGCACATCTTCCTGTGTACTTCAATATCTAGATTATCTGCAATGTCTGAAAGATGCAAACCTTATATAAGTGATTGTTATACTGTAGTGTTTAGGGGAGGATGACAACAAAAAGTATGTACATGTTTAAGGCCTATTTTCTTTTAAATTTTATTTCAACTCATGGTTGAACCCACTGATAAAGAACTTACACATACGGAGCACAGATTGTCTTCCTCCAGGATTGTTTCTTGCTTTTATTTTTCACCCTGAGGAAGGAAGGGAAGAAGGAAGGAAGAGAGGAAAGGGAGAGAGGGAAGAAGGGAGGGAGGAAAGGAGGGAGGAAGGAAGAAAGAAAGGAAGGTAGAAAGAAAGGAAGGTTGACAAGATGGTTTAGCAGGTAAAGGTACTTGAGAATAGAATTAGCGCCCAACTCATCACAAAATAAAAGTGAACAAAGAAAACTGAAGATATTGCTACCAAAATAAGAAAGAAATGGGGCTGGCAAGTGGCACATCGTAATTGTTTGCTATGGTGTGGTAGACCCTCTCATGGTATATGATAGCTTTTTAAAAATTTTAGAATTAGGGCTGGTGAGAGGGCTCAGTGGGTAAGAGCACCCGACTGCTCTTCCGAAGGTCCAGAGTTCAATTCCCAGCAACCACATGGTGGCTCACAACCATCTGTAAGGAGATCTGGCGCCCTCTTCTGGAGTGTCTGAAGACAGCTACAGTGTACTTACATATAATAAATAAATAAATCTTTAAAAAAAATTTAGAATTAGTATTATTTTGTTTATGATATCTATCATTTGTCTATCTGTCTGTCTGTCTGTCTATCTATCTAAATTCTGGCACCTTTAGTGCTCAGCTGGTGCCTGACTTGTGACATTGCCTCTCACAGCATCATTCTATTATTTCCATTCTGCAGGCTTTCTCATTCATTTGGCAGTGCCTCTTGAGAAAGTAAATATGCTATTTGTTATGGGTTGAACTGCACCCTCCAAAAGCCTCAGAAGATGACCGCATTTGGAAATGATGTCTTTACAGAAGTAACCAAACTAAAACTAAGTCACTAGTGTGTGTGTTCTAAGCTAACAGGCCTGACATCCCCATCTGAAAAAAAAAAAAAGGAAAAGAAATTTGGGCAATAGATGGACAGGCAGAGAACAGCTTAAGACAGCCCCGGGCCTAGAGTGGGGCATGTGGAAGCCAGGAAAACATACGAATCCTTTGAGAGTCTTCCCCTCCCAGTAGCAGGCAGTTCATGATTACTACTGTCAGCCTAACCCACTAACCATAGTGAAGCCATGAACCATAGATGAAAACTCACTACTGCCACTCTCCTAAACCAGTGTAGTCCCATTGAAATACGGATTCTTGTGTTCTAATACGCACAGGTAACTGTACCTCCCGCCCCTCAACCAAGATGCTTCCTTTAGAGCAGACAGAAATGCACAGTCACACTTAAGAGAAAAACTTGCTTGTGGGGTACCCAGCCCCAGTGGATAATGCCTAAGGCTTGGGCATTCTCAGAAGAGAAGACTGAAAGATTCTAAGAGCCAGAGGAAAGCCACTGTGAGGTCATGTCTTCCATCTAGAACAGGGAAGCTGTACCTATCTCAGCTGTATGGCTGCCTAAACAAGATCTGAACAGTGACAGCACCAGTTGACATGCCAATGTGGATGGGAGAAGGCTCACAAGGCCTCAGCCCTAGATGAAGAGCTATAGGTAATAACTGACTGCTAAGAGAAGAAGGCTTAGTCTTGTCCAGGAGTGAGCCCCTGACTAGTTATCTAATATCAAGTGGTCAGCCCTAAACACCAAATGGACTCAACATGTTTTATTTGTATATCTATATGCATGCATTAAAATGTTATTGTCACATATATGTACACATATATACATACATAATATACATCTGCATATATATATTTATTCTTATACATATATGTGTAACTATTAATTTTTTAAAAAGAGAAAAAAGGTCAAAGTTGGGAGAAGTAGGAAGGTTCATTTGGGAAGAGTTGGGGTGAATATAATCAAAATACATTGTATGAAATTCTCAAATAATTAATAAAATATTTTTTATAAGAAGAAAGTGAGCTTTACCCTCTTCTCCCTTTTGAGTGTGGTTATTGGCTTCTGACAACATGAAGTAACCTCCATGAGCAGATTGTAAGAGACATTAATGGTTCCTCCTTAGTCTGTTTGCTCACTCGCTGTCTATGTTTGATTAAGAAGACTATCAAGCATCTTTGAGGGGGAGCCCAGGCCCTGCATGAGCCTGTGAGTAGCTGCTCTGGAAGAGGACCACACAGCCCAATAGATGCTTTTAGGTGACTGCAGCCCCAGCCCACATCTTCACACAGCCTCCTAGCAGACCTTGAGCCAGGACCACATCCCTAACTCACGCCCACAGTCCTGACCCTCCACATAAGACGGGAGGAAATAAGACGTGCTTAGTTACTTTTTCTACCGCTGTGACAAAACTCCATGACTATTTATCCAAGAAAGCATTTAAGTTGGGGATCATGATTCTAGAGGGTTAGAGTCCATAACGATCATGGCGAGAGAGGAGAGAGAGAGGGAGAGGGAGAGGGAGAGGGAGAGGGAGAGGGAGAGGGAGAGGGAGAGGGAGAGGGAGAGGGAGAGGGAGAGGGAGAGGGAGAGGGAGAGGGAGAGGGAGAGGGAGAGGGAGAGGGAGAGGGAGAGGGAGAGGGAGAGGGAGAGGGAGAGGGAGAGGGAGAGGGAGAGGGAGAGGGAGAGGGAGAGGGAGAGGGAGAGGGAGAGGGAGAGGGAGAGGGAGAGGGAGAGGGAGAGGGAGAGGGAGAGGGAGAGGGAGAGGGAGAGGGAGAGGGAGAGGGAGAGGGAGAGGGAGAGAGAGGGAGAGAGAGGGAGAGAGAGGGAGAGGGAGGGAGGGAGAGGGAGGGAGGGAGAGGGAGGGAGGGAGAGGGAGGGAGGGAGAGGGAGGGAGAGGGAGGGAGAGGGAGGGAGAGGGAGGGAGAGGGAGGGAGAGGGAGGGAGAGGGAGGGAGAGGGAGGGAGAGGGAGGGAGAGGGGGAGAGGGGGAGAGGGGGAGAGGGGGAGAGGGGGAGAGGGGGAGAGGGGGAGAGGGGGAGAGGGGGAGAGGGGGAGAGGGGGAGAGGGGGAGAGGGGGAGAGGGGGAGAGGGGGAGAGGGGGAGAGGGGGAGAGGGGGAGAGGGGGAGAGGGGGAGAGGGGGAGAGGGGGAGAGGGGGAGAGGGGGAGAGGGGGAGAGGGGGAGAGGGGGAGAGGGGGAGAGGGGGAGAGGGGGAGAGGGGGAGAGGGGGAGAGGGGGAGAGGGGGAGAGGGGGAGAGGGGGAGAGGGGGAGAGGGGGAGAGGGGGAGAGGGGGAGAGGGGGAGAGGGGGAGAGGGGGAGAGGGGGAGAGGGGGAGAGGGGGAGAGGGGGAGAGGGGGAGAGGGGGAGAGGGGGAGAGGGGGAGAGGGGGAGAGGGGGAGAGGGGGAGAGGGGGAGAGGGGGAGAGGGGGAGAGGGGGAGAGGGGGAGAGGGGGAGAGGGGGAGAGGGGGAGAGGGGGAGAGGGGGAGAGGGGGAGAGGGGGAGAGGGGGAGAGGGAGAGGGAGAGGGAGAGGGAGAGGGAGAGGGAGAGGGAGAGGGAGAGGGAGAGGGAGAGGGAGGAGAGGGAGAGGGAGAGGGAGAGCGAGCTAATGTTGCAGGCTTTTGAAACCTCCAAGCATCTACCCCCTGTAATGAACCTCCTCCAACAAGGTCACACCTCCTAATCCTTCCCAAACTGTCTATATCATAAACAGTTGTAATCCTTTTCTGGTTACCTCTTTTGCTTACACTGGATTTGTTTGAAAAAGATGTAGAAAGTTTACTAGAAACTTTCCTGTCCATTTTTTATTCATGCATTTATCATCATCATCGTCCTTCTTCATCACTGGGTTTTCCTGTGTTAAAGTTCTGGCTGTCCTGGAACTGGTTTTGTAGACCAGGTTGGCCTTGAACTCCCAGAGCTTTTCCTGCCTCTGCCTCTCAAGTGCTGAGATTAAAGGTGTACACCATCATGCCCGGCTCCTGTCCATTTTTTTTTTTAATATTTCCCATATAGCAAGATCGATGCAGTTTTGAGTCATTTGGAAAAAAATTATTATCAAGCCAGTAAGATGGTCCAGCTGGTAAAGAAGGCTGCCACCAAGTCTGATGACTCTGGGTGGTTCCCTGTGACTCATATGGTGGGTGAGAACCATCTCGCCCAGATTGTCCCCTCTTCTTCACATGTGTGCCATGACACACCACACACACACACACACACCAGCACACATACCCTCACACAAAATTTTTTTTAAAGAACAGTTAAAAAACATTTCTTCAAATGTCAGTGAGGAGAGAGGAAAGGGAGAAAGAAAGTGAAAGGGACATTTTGGAACCATGTGAAGAAAATGTTTAAAGAAAGAAGGAGCAACCATTTTTTTAAAGTTTTGCCCCGAGTTATATAACACACGTATGGAAAACTGAGCAAGGGACTTGTTGGAGACTGTTTTTCAAGGGGAAAAACTCATTTGGAGTAGGCCCAGAAGGACTGGGAGAGGGTGTGTGCACAGAAAGTACACAGTCTTCTTTGTACGAATTTTACCATAAAAAAAGAAAATAAATAGAACTGTAGGAATCCAAAATGTTTGGGGGTTGTTTCTGGTAAGAAGACAAGGGATATGGCACTTGTTGCTCTTACAGAGAACCCAGGTTTAGTTCCCCGTACCCATGATGGCTTACAACTTTCTCTTCAGGAAGATCCAACACCCTCATCTAACCTCCAGAGGCACCAGGCATGCATGTGGGACACATACATACATGTAGATAAGACACATAAAAACAAAAATCAATCTTTTTTTGGAACTGTATAAATATAGCTCGTGCATAGAGCTGGTGGGACTTTTCCAACACTGGAAGAAATAAGGCATCAGAGAGACCGTGGGTAGAATGTGGGTAAATGGAAGAGGTTGGGATGGAGCCCTCACTTGTAGGAAAGCCACACAGAGTAGCAGGAAGAAAGACAGTATAGAGGCCAGGTAAATAGGTGGATGCTGCTGTAAGAGCCAAGGGCTTCTGACTATATCTAGCACAGGCTGTTTAATTGCATGCTATGACTTTTCATTTCACTGAACATTGTTTAGGTGTCAAACACACATGCTACGATTTTGGTATAAACATTATGGGGAAAGTCCCTTTGCTTGCAAAAGAGAAGTAAATAAATATTTGTGGTTTGGTAAGTGTTATCTCGAAAGCACGCGAAACTGCTGCAGAGGCTAATTCTGAGAAAAATGGAACTTTCAGCATGTGTAAGTATGAGACCAGGACGAGTGTCTTACAGCCAATGTTCCAGACCAGTAGCTTTTAAATTCGACACAATTAGATGTTGGCAATGTGAGAAACATTGCCCTCTGAGACAGATAAGTAAAGGCTATATTTGGCATTTGGTCAGCTTGAGGTTTATATAGAAAAACTTGCCTAAAGGTATTAATATTTTAGATCTCTGGTCCCAGTTTCTGCCTGTTGCATCTCAGTAGCAGACATCAGTCCTGCTTCCAGACAGAACTTGGTTCTTTGGTTAAAGTTTTACAATTACTTTTTTTAGTATGGATTTTAACCTCCCCTCTTTTTTGCCTATTAATTTTTAATAAGTTTTATTTTTTATTTTGTGTTTATGAGTATTTTTCTACATTTATGTCCATGCACCACACGTGTGCCTAGAACTAGCAGTGGACATTTGTGAGCCAGTTGTGGTTCAGTGAGTTGTGCGTGCTGGGAATTAAACCTGGGTCCTCTGAAAAAGCAGCAAGCTCTCTTTAAAACACTAAGCCATCTCTTAAGCCCTCTTTCTGTTCTGAGAGAGGGCCTCATGTTCCTGAAGCGGGGGTCCAGCTTGCTGCCTTGGCAAGGGAAGCCTTGAACTTCCGATGTCTTGCATCTACTTCCTCAGTACTGGGATAATAAACCTATCATGGACTGCTGGAGACAGAACTTCACACTTGCTTAGAAGCACTGGGCTCTGGCTCCAATCCCCTGAGGTTTTGTTCTTTTGGTTAGGTGGAACTGATGAAAGTTTCGATGTAGCTCTTGCCATAGAATGCATAACACCCTGTGATGAATCTCCAGCACGAACAAACAAAAGAGAAATTAAAAAAACATGTAAGACAGGTGTGATCATACATGCCTATACATGCCCATAATCTCAGCATGTGAGAATTGGAAGTAGGAGGACTAGGAGTTCAAGGATAGCCTTGGTTACATCATGATTTGTATGCTAGCCGAGGGGCTATGTGAGACTCCACCTCGAAAATCAAAACAACAATAACACATGAAATAAAAATGAGGAACTCACGAATGATTACTTAGATATTGACAGTGGGCTTGAATTTTAAACATTGTTAAGCTTTGTGCATACATACATCTTAGAGTTCCAGGCACACGAACTGAGTGAGATCCATGCTCTTACAAGTTAGCATTAGGACATGAATAATTCACTTGGTGGTTCTCATTTCATAGTCGGGTTTCTGTGGACTGAGATGGACCCAGATGCAAAATCCAAACTCAGCTTCATGCAGCTGCACTCTGGCTCTCCTCATTCATTTAACAGCTTCCGGGAGGTTCTATAAGTGACGGTAGAAGAGACACAGCAGATGTGTATCACAGCTCCAGAAGTCTAGAGTGGAGAGATGGGTCTGTAGCAGATTGACAGTTTAAGAAGGACTGCAGGTGGGGTCACCTCCTGGGGATGCAATGTCGTCTCCTTTCCTCTCCTAGCTTTTGTCTGAAAATCAAACTGTCCTATTAGAAGCAGGAGAGACGACTGTGGTGGTTGGACATGCTTGGCCCACGAAGCGGCACTATTTGGAGGTGTAGCCTTGTTGGAGGAATTGTGTTACTGTGAGGGTGTGCTTTGAGAGCTTCCTCCTAGCTACTTGAATGCCTTCTTCTCCTGTTTGCCTTTATTAAAAGAGGTTGAATTCTCACCTCCTCCTGCACCATGCCTGCCTGGGAGCTGCCATGCTTCTGCCTTAATGATAATGGCTGAACCTCTGAATTTGCAAGCCAGCCCCAATTAAATGTTGCCCTTATAAGAGTTGCCTTGGTCATGATGTCTGTTCACAGCAGTAAAACTCTAAGACAACTGTTATTCAGAAATCTTTCTTTTCAGATACATATTACAGTGAAAACAATCCTCCGAAATCCAGACCCTCTTAGATGTGGAAGAACGTCTCTCTCACGGAGACTTGAGTAAGAGCTGTGTCTTTGTGGTTATAGCAAAGTGGACAGATTCATGTTCGACCCCAACACCCAACACACTGATGATGAAGTAAAAACCAAGGCACATCAACAGACAACATCGACGAAAACTGAGACGTTTTTATAATAAGAAGGCTTACATTGTCTTTTAGAAATGGCTTCTTCTTAGAACACTTACATATGTGCAGTATCCATGCCCGTGTGCACTTGAGTTCACGAGTGTGAACGTGCCCTCACAGCCACAGCCACATGTGACTCTAGGTGACTCTGTATCCCAGCAAGCTGTTGCTCAGGCTTCCTGATTAATAGTGTTGAAGCGCAGTCTCATTCCTCAGTGGCTCTCTCCAACAGAAATGTTAAATGCAAGGACCACCAAATATTTAAAATGGCAGTTTGCCAACATTTATAAACTCAAAAGTCTTTTTCCTTATCAGCAGGCATAAGTATTATGAAAACCCAAAGGAATTATAAATCCATATGAATTTTATATTCCAAGAATGGCACAATAATAAGGGGGCTGTACACTGCATTGCTAGAGCAGCCCACCCCACCTCCCACCCCAGCTATACGGAGTCAGAGATGGAATCAGTGCGAAGCCTGAGCTTTGGGTTCTCTTGGACAGTTTTTGCAGCTGCAGCAGCACCTTCCATGAAGCTCTCTCTTGCTTCTACAAGAAAGTCAGTTGTTGGCTTCAGGTAGCATTTTGTCTAAGCTCCATCCCACAGTTACTTGGCAACAGCCAGGTATGCTCCCGCCCCCCCCCCCCCGCCCCCCCTCCCCGTTACTTGCTGTAAATCTTTTTCCTTTTTAGCTGCTCTCAAAAAGTTGCTGGAAATGCAGACACAGGGGTCTGTCCAAAGTCTGGGTGAGCGCACAGAAACCTTGCAGGGTGACTGGGATACGGTCATGAAGTACCTGTCTACCTTCTATTTCCTTCCCCACCTTCTCCTCCCACCATTTTCAATCCCTTCTCTTTGCCTGCAGTTTACGATTGTGAACAAAGCCAAGTCTGTACAGGCTTATAAAACAAAAGCTACCCTTCACTGAGTTCTCATATTTTCCCTCAGCTACCATTTAGATATGCTTTCTCCAAAGAGCTAAACTTCTGGAAAGACTAATCAATACTTTCCCACACATTGACACCGGCTGTTCTTTTCGTAGTACATTATAATCTGGATTTATTTTGCCCTACCCTATAATCTAGATTTGAATGAAATAATACTTGTAAACGTTATAAATAATCTTACTGATGCGGTTAGTAGCTGACTCACAGTCCTTATGAACATTTGGTTTGACCACATTCTCCTTTCGGGGATATTCTTTGACTCTGGCTTCTATGACATTGCATTTTTTTGAACAATACAGACCTCCTAGCCTCATTAGTAGGCAAATAAAAACCAGATTTTGCATTAGCATAGAGCTCTAATTCTTTTCTTTCTCTCCTTTCTTTCTTTCTTTCTTTCTTTCTTTCTTTCTTTCTTTCTTTCTTTCTTTCTTCTTTCTTTCTTTCTTTCTCCCAGAAAAAGAACACAAAATGTATTATTTGCCAAAAGCATGTAAATATTAGACCTCTGTCTTGTAATTGCTCACTGTATAGTCTATGAACTTTATAGTGATTTCTTTCTAATGATTTCTAAGAACTGATAAGGCAAAATACTTGCCCTCATAGAACACAACTGCAAATACATTGAATAATTGTTATTTTTAAACAATGAAGAATATAGAGAAAAATACTCAAAGTCAAGCTCTGGCCTCTAAACATGTATGTACAGGTAAGTGTGCCCTTCCACATACATAGGCAGGACAGACAGACAGACAGACACACACACACAAGTGCAACAATAATAATTGCAATTTTAAATCTTAAAAATCCATCCAGGGCTGGTGAGATGGCTCAGTGGGTATGAGCACCCGACTGCTCTTCCGAAGGTCCAGAGTTCAAATCCCAGCAACCACATGGTGGCTCACAACCATCCGTAATGGGATCTGAAACCCTCTTCTGGTCTGTCTGAAGACAGCTACAGTGTACTTACATATAATAATAAATAAATAAATCTTTAAAAAATATTATTAAAAAAAATCCATCCAGCACTGAGGAGATGACTTAGCAAGTCACACAAGTCTTTTTTGTTGTTGTTGTTGTTTTGTTTTGTTTTTTGTTTTTTCCAGACAGGGTTTCTCATGTAGCCCTGGCTGTCTTAGAACTCACTCTGTAGACCAGGTTGGCCTTGACCTCAGAAATCCACCTGCCTTTGTCTCCCAAGTGCTGGGATCAAAGTTGTGCGCCACCACTGCCTGGCAGTCACACAAGTCTTACACCCTGATCCCAAGGTGGAAGGAGAGAACTGACCCCGGAACAACCTCCTCTGACCTCCACAGAGTGCTGTAACACACACACACACACACACTAACACAAATTAAAATTAAAAAAAGAGTGCAGCTAAAAAGGGAAACTTTGATGTCACTGAAGTCAAGAAGAAATTCATTAGATTACTTGAATTTATATGAATTAAGGATTACTCTGACATATTCCTTTAATAATGGTTTCACAGTAATGTCTAACAGGCTAACAGGGCTGGTGCTATACCTTGGAGACTAAGGACACTTACTGTCCTTTAGATTATCTGGGTTCAATTTCCTACACCCTCATCAGATAGCTTACATCTGCCTGTAACTCCAGTTCCTGAACCTGTGGGGTATACATGGTACACATAGACTCATGCAGCCACACACAGAAATAAAAATAATAAATACTTAAAAACAAATAAAGTGACATCTGAAAAACAAAAGTAATATCTAACAGGTAAAGCTGGGCTGATACCTCCTTGGCTATTTGCTCAATGAAGATATTTGAAAGAGTGTTTGTTAAAGACTTTTCCAGGGACGTTTCTATTCCTCTCAAAGAACAATGGCAAATGGAAGGAATAATTCCATCGAGTCTTGCTTGGTGAACTAATGAGCTTAATTAAAGTTACTTTCCAAATCATGGGCAGCTTGCCAGCTATGCCTCTTAATACATCATTCTCCCAAGCATATATGCTCAATTTTGTACCTTTGAGGAAAGGATGTGCCTCTGAGCTCTTGACTCTTCAGGAGGGCATGTTCGTGGAAGCAATCTTTTGAGGGTCTCCAGTGGGTACACCACAACTGCTTTGATCACAAGGATGGAACCCAAGGCTTTCACAGCTGAGCTTAAAGTTCCATGATTTCTGGTGATCCCCACGTTCCTGGTGCCATAGCAAGGGTCTAAGATGGTTAACAAATCCTATCGCCTTTCTCCATTGAATGGGCATCAGCTTCCAGGAAGGCTTTGGAGCTCACCCAAGTTATGTTTGAGTTCGTCCTTAGTGTGGGGTTCAGGAGCCATAGAGGCCTAGCCATGACTCCGGATTCATGTTTTACATGACTTTCTTAAATAAGCATACAGACAAGTTTGTGGATGCCATAGAACCAGTGAGAAACATATGAAATGAGGAATGGTGGGAAATCTGACAATTATAGGAATTCATAACTGCGTGGGCTGGAGCTATCAGAGGTATCAACGATATACTTTCAGGACTTGGTTCAGCATACACACTCAGTAAACATGCCTAGGATCAGTGTAAGAAATGAATAGTTGGCAGTTAGGAGTGGCAGCCTGAGCTCTGACGAAAAGTTGGTCTCCTAGCATTAAAATATAGTCTCCTGGTAATACAGTCCCAGCGCCTAAACTCCTTTTCAGACTTGTTTTAATCCAAAACTGTGAAACACACATTATTTCTGTTATTCAGATGAGTAAATTCTGAGTCTCCGAGTTGGAGTGTATCCTGACTCTAGTGTTAGAATCGATCGGACACTAGACTGGAGGTTCTGACAGTTAGGAGTTCACGCTTAAAATTCACTACCTAGCCTAGAGGCTTAAAGCATAAGAAAATTTCTGTAAATCTTAAAATTAGGGAAGTCCAAGGAAAGTCATGGGATAAGGAGGGGATTTGAGGATGGAGAGGTTCCAAAATGTCCCTACCGGCCTGTCATTGAACAGTCTCTGGGGTATGTCACAAGAGCATCGAACCTAGAGGCAAAGCTAAGCTGCAGGCCTTAACTCGCGCAGCCGCAGTGCAGCTCTGGACCGCCGCGGCCTGGGGCGGGGTGGGGGGCGGTGAAAGGGGGCGGGACTTGTTGGACGGGGCGTGATCGACACCCTTGAGTATTGAGAAACTGGCCCGCCGCTGTCCTGACGTCATTTCCCGCCAAGGGTACTGCTTCCGGGTGTCGGCCCGCTGGCGCTCGTGTGTGGGTGACATCTTGGCGATCGCTTGGAAGCTGCCCTCTTTCCCCTCCCCGCTTCCCGCGTTGTCCGCCGTGCCTGTCTCTGGGGTCCTCTCCCGGCCTCTACCCCGGGTCCTGCTCCCCGCGTTGCCGCCTCCATCGTGAGGTGGGTGTGGTAGCGCGGCTTTCCGCCAGTCTCCCACCCTCGCCCGCAGCCGCCATTTTCCTGCCCGGAGGTGTCCGGTCGTACTGCGGGCCTAAGCTCTGCTGCAGCGCCGGTGACTCGGGCACCGGGGGACCTGCATGGAGGGGTGGGGAAAGCCGCGATGGCCGAGGTGGGATGGCAGGTCAGGGACAGGAGTGCTGGCGTCCGCGGCTACTGCTTCGCTTGAGCCTTGTTCTTTGTGATTATAGCTTTGAGCTGTAGTGATCAGACAGGTCGCACTGCCCTCCAGCCTCCCTGGGGACGAGATTTTCTTTTTTTTTCTTTTTTTTTTTTTGGTAGGGTTTTGCAGTTTGAGAAGCTTCCTCTGAGTGCTTCATCTGTCCAAGAGTTCAGTTTACCTTTTCTGAAACCTTTTTCTTTGAAGGGATATTGGTATGCAGTAGGTGATGATTTTAGTCACTAAACGAATTACAGAAAGGTGCTTTGCTGTTGACATCCTGTAAGTCATACTGCGATGCGTTTGTTTCAGCGAAGACGTGCTCCTTATTTTGTCTGAAATGCTGAGGTCTAAGTTTAAAGGAAGGTGAAAGAATATATTTGCTCTTGGATTTTAAAACTTATTTAAGATGTTTGAAGATTATTTGGGCTGGTACAGGGAAGTTTGCCATTAGAGGAGCTACCTGCAGAGAATGTGACGTCATTATTATTATTTTTTGACTGCTGAGTTATGGGATACAATGCAGTTTTGTTTTAATTGGAAACCTAGAAGTGACTTGAGGTTTTTCCCTAATCATTTGGATGTGGTTGTAGTTTTTGTTTTGTTTTTGAATCCAGGTACAGAATCATGTGAAATAACCTAACCTAGCCTTAGAAGGGAATTTTTTTTCCCGTTGTTTTTATGTACCCATTTTTCAATCAAAGGGTTGAATGTGAATAATTAGTTCAAATATGTTTATGACCCTTTTTCATTCAGTTTTTTTTTTAAAAGATTTATTTATTTATTATATGTAAGTACACTGTAGCTGTCTTCAGACACTCCAGAAGAGGGCGCCAGATCTCATTACAGATGGTTGTGAGCCACCATGTGGTTGCTGGGATTTGAACTCCTGACCTTCGGAAGAGCAGTCGGGTGCTCTTACCCACTGAGCCATCTCACCAGCCCCAGTTATTTTCTTATGTCAGGTAGTTGAAATGTAAAAGTCAGGGTCTGAAGAGATAACTCAGCAGTTAAGAGCACTGGCCCTTCCAGAGTTTCCAGTACCCACATGTCCTATCACAGTATCACAACCATCTGGAACTCCAGTTCCTGGGGATCGGGTGCCATCTGATCTCAGGCACCAGGCATATTAGTGTATACAAACAAAGCACCATGCACGTAAAATAAAATTAACTAAAAATGTTTAATGTTCAGTAAATATTTGTTGATTTACAGGTAGACTGGTTATGGGGGTTTATTCTGATACTTTGTAATATTTGGATATAAATGTTTCTGATACAGGAACTATGAATGGGAGGGCTGATTTTCGAGAGCCAAATGCACAAGTGTCAAGACCTATTCCCGGTAACTTTTTAAAATTTATTTATTTATTATATGTAAGTACATTGTAGCTGTCTTCAGACACGCCAGAAGAGGGCATCAGATCTCATTATGGGTGGTTGTGAGCCACCATGTGGTTTTGGGATTTGAACTCAGAACCTTTGGAAGAGCAGTCAGTGCTCTTAACTGCTGAGCCATCTCTCCAGCCCCTCCTGGTAACTTTCATATTAAGTATTTATAGTTTGTAACACTTTCTGGGTAAGGAAATTTTATTTGCCGGAGTAACAGAAATTGGGCTGGTCTTATGGGTGTGACATAGTCACACACACAGCTTAAATGTTCTCTTGTTCCTGTCTCTAAATTTCTTACTATCTGAACAGGGGTGGGGGTTTGTTTTACATATTTTCATTTAGCACCGTGTCTTGCCTGTCTGACTAGTGGGTAGTAAGAATAAATTCTGTAGGAAGTCAAAATTGATTTTTTAAAAAAAGTGACAAGCCAGTTGTCTTAGTTTTATTTTTTAAATGTTCTTGTTATTAGTAGACAAAGCTAACTTTTTAGGCTTTTGAGAAAATGACTTCCAATCTTTCTTTAAAAGACATAGGAGGCGGTTATATTCCGACAGAGGAGGAGTGGAGACTCTTTGCAGAGTGCCATGAAGAGTGCTTCTGGTTCAGATGTGAGTTATCTTGTCTAAGAACTGTTTTAAAGAATGTATCGGGTGGTTCTGTGGTACCTGTGTATGTGTGTGTGTAGAGGGCAGAAGGCAGCAAGAAATGGTCTCTCTGTGTAGCCTTGGCTGTGCTCGAACTCGATCTGTAGACCAGGCTGGCCTCAGCTCACAGAGATCCTCTTGCCTTTGTCTCTTGAATGTTGGGATTAAAGGCATGCGTCTCCACCAATACCTGGTCCATCTTTCTCACTGAACCTGGAGTTTCCATCATTTGGCTAAATTGGCAGGATCTTCAGTCTCTGCCTCCTTAGATGCGTATTGGTGATCAGAACTCAGAGCCTAGTGTTTGCAGTTCATGCGTGTTACCACTGAGCCATCGCTCCAGCCCTGGCTCATCATTTTTTTTTTTAATTAGCATAATCCCATCCAAAACTTTCACTTACAAACTTGACCTAAGTGCATGTTTGAAAGTATAATTTATAGACTATTTTGGGACACTTTTGGGATATTGTGGTTATTACTAATAGAGATTAAGGAAATAGAATAGCAATTTTGTCAGTAGTAATAGCATGAAAATAGGTTAGTAAAGTTGATAACTACCCTCACTTTAGAGATGAAGGAACTAAGGTTTAGAGGTGTTAAATGTGTCTACTGTGTTACACGTTAGCTGGTAAGTCACTGTTCTTTCTCGAAGTCGGGTGTGTCTGAATCAAAGGCTTGGTTGGGGTTTTAACTCTTACATTTAATGACTGCTGTAACAACTGTTGCCTTTGTTGCCTTTCACTATAGTGAGGAGTTACTATACTATCAACTCTTGCTTTCTGACCACAGATCTTATGATTAGTATAATGATGTTGTTTGTCTATTGTAGACCTGGCTGGCCTGGAACTTGATATGTAGACCAGATCAGGTGTTGGACATTATACAGTGATAGAGTTCATGAGGCCCTGGGTTTGGTACCTAGTATCAGGATGGTGGTAAAGGAATTACAAAAAGATGCCCCCACCCTCCAATTTAAATTCAAGCAAATAACCAATCTCCCAAGGGAACCAGACCAGGCTAGCCTTGAGGTGATTCTTTTGCCTGTGTCTGCTAGAAGTCTGTGTGGACCACCATGCCCTTTATATTTTTTACAGTTGCTGTAGGTAATTCCAACAGAGAGGTAGGATGGACTGTAAGGATTTTTTTGTTTGTTTGTTTTTGTTTTTTGAGACAGGGTTTCTCTGTATAGCCCTGGCTATCCTGGAACTCACTTTGTAGACCAGGCTGGCCTCGAACTCAGAAATCCGTCTGCCTCTGCCTCTGCCTCCTGAGTGCTGGGATTAAAGGTGTGAGCCACCATGCCTGGCTGACTGTAAGGATTTTTAAAGCATCTTTATTTTTATTTGATATGTGTAGGTGTTTTGCCTGTGTTGTATGTCTGTGGCCTACATGTATTCAGGGCCTGAGGAAGCCAGAACACGGTGTCACTCCACTTGCTACTGGAGTTAGAAACTGTTTTGAGCTACCGTGTGGACCCCAGCCCTCGGGAAGAGTGGTTAGTTCTTTCATCTGCTGAGCCATCCCCCTAGCCCTGCAGGATATGATTTTAAAAGGGGGTAGAAACAAAGAAGGAAGGGGCCTGGAGGATGGCTCAGTGGGAAAGTCTGCCAAGCTTTGAGTCTAGTGTATAGAACCCACACAAAGAAGGGAAGGAGAGGAACCACTCCCAAAAGCTGCCTCTGACCTCCATAGGAATGCCATCGTAGTATTCCAGTTTTTAAAGGATGTAAAATGGCAGTTTTCTAAAAGGTTAATAAGAGGGAATAAATAAAAAATAAAGGTCAGATGATAATATCAAGATACTTAGTTTATAAGAGTACTCATTTAAGGTATACTATTTGTCTGGGGAAATAAATTTAGTATGGCTGGTTTGCGTTTATGGTGCAACAAATTATTTCCAAGACTTGATGACATAGAATTAAGAAAGAAACCCCTGCAATCTTGGGGAAGGAGACAGAAGGGTCTTGAATTTGAGTCTGGCCTTGGAGGTGCATAGTTAGTTGACCTGAGAATCGGCTAATCCAAGATTCTCCATGGAAAGACTAGACTTGGTACGTGGGTATGAAATGTAATGTGTTAAGTTAATGGATACTATTGTGTCCAGATTTATTTCTGTCTGATAAATTTATGCTTTTGTGTGTGTCACTTAAAATACCTGTAACTTTATGCTTAAATTGTATTGAAGGGCAGTGATCTATCTGAAGGCAGGATTTCATATATAGTAAAGTGATAAATGAACAATAAGATACTTTTTTAATTACAACATGTTAATTCCAACTTGAAGAGAGAAATAGATGAAAACTAGCTTGCTGTTGTATTTCTATCTGAGCTACTAGACAAAAGATTAATATGCAATTAATTTAATAATTAACTTTTTTGTTTGTTTTGTGAGATAGAGCTCTGTGTTTTCTGGAACTCACTATATAGTCTAGGCTGCCCTTGTGCCTCCCTGATAGGACCACTTTAGACTCTTAAAACAGAGATGAACTAAGTGTTCTCTATCATATTAGCACCAAACTTTGGGAATATATAACCAGATGATAAGAATTTAAAAAGTATAGGTACCAGGACGATTTAATAGTCATGTAATAGAAAATTTTATAACATTTCTTAGATATGGAATGCTATATATGAAGTACATATTTAGGAAATGAGTAATGGAATTTAGTGAGGAGAGTATTGGCTTGTGAGTATTGATCAGAACAGAATATTAAAGTAACTATAATTCCCTGGAAATGTACTGATTATAAAGTTTACACCCTGTTGACATCTGTAAACTATTCCTTCTGGTATAAAATTTAAAATCAGACTCATTATTGTAAAGAAGATGGCACCCATATTAGTCATGCCAACATTATAGCAGCAACCACATCTTGCTTAGCATGGCCACCATGGCTGCTGTCCATAGTTCTTTCCCATCCTCCTGCCATAAGCTGCCTGATACCACAAGTGTTAGCCACTAGGGAGGACATTGCTTGCTTGGTTTCTTTGTCCTGCAAGCAGACCCTTCCATGTTAGGGACTTGGTATCTATTTGTGCCATGTCACCAACAGCAGTGGCAATAGCCTGGATAATGGAAAGGGTTTGTTTGTTTGTTCCCCCCAATAAAATAGCTATTTAAAAGTTGTTGAGGGGAGACATCACTGATGTAGCTTTTTGTGAGTCAGCCATGCTTCAGTGCCACAGCCAACCATAAGTTGCTCATGGGACTTCTGAAATCTTCCTTTGATGTATTAATGCTCTATCTGGGTGAATAGACTCTTCTCACTTCTCTGTATGAGAAGTGATGTTATAACTACTTATTTTCAAATTAGACAGTATTATTAATGATAAAAAACATAGATCTTGGGTCTGGATTCAAGTTCCACCTATGTACACTTTAAGAGATGTGAGATATGGATAAGCTTCTATTTATGTCCTTGTTGATCTGCAAAATGGGGAAGATAGCTACCTATGTCATGTAATTGCTGTGGGAATTACTTCTAATTTTACAAATGGTGGGTATCTATTAAATGTGTGTGTGTATTCTGTCTAATACAGTGAAGTTTCTATGCAAATTTAGAATAGCATTTTGTAGTTGTGAGGAGAAAAGACCTCAAGAAACTGTGGGAATGCTTGTATTGGATATAGTGTGGACAGTGGTCATCACTACTATAGATTTACTTAAAGAAGCAGATTATTTACAGATGGGAGTAGTAATTATATAGTACAGTGGTAAAGGTCACTGACCTGGGAGCCAGAGAACTTGGGTTCTGACCCTAGGTCACCTATGAATCACCTATGCAGTTTGGAAGCACATGAGTTGTCCATTTTGGGTATCACTTTACTCTAATTAGAACAAAGACTAGATAACAGCCGAGAGCTCCTGCAGCTAACCACTCTATTTTTGTGTGACATAAAATAGATCATGTCTGTTGGATAGACCTGAAGCCTAATCCATCAACCCTGCATGGAGTAAGAGGGAAGGTCTGATGGCATGATGGCAAATGGAAGTAGAATAGCACCAGCATCCCATCGCCTGGACTGTCAATCTGTCTCAGACGGGAAAGTGTTGTCCATTGTAGGGTGGCTAACTAATGCATCGCCTCGTATCCTTCTGCTGTTCTTCAGTACTATGTATTACAGTCCTTGAACCAAAATGAACTGATACTGTAATCAAAGATGGTTTGTCCTTTGAAAAATCCTTAAGTGATAATACTTGAAGGCATTCAAGCCAGCAGACATTAAAGAGAGCATTTTTCCAGCAGAGGTAAAACCTGTTAATAAGTAAAGTAGGAAGCAGTCAAACCTTAGGGTGGCTGCAAATTACGTCTGATGGCAAAGCTAGTGTCCAATTACAGAGTTAGAAATCTTGATCATAAAATTTTTATAATAGTTAAAATGATTAATTGTTAGTTTTTAGATTGCCACATAGTTCAGACAAGAGTTGAGCAGACTACAGCCATGGACTGAATGTGGTTTTTGTATTTAGTATGCTAAAAATAATTTTACATGTTTAAAATGGTTGGAAGGAAAAGGCTGATTTGATTGCATATGTATGCAAATTACTGGAATTAATATTTTATGTCTAAAAGTAATATTTTATTAGAAAAGGCTAAGTTCATTTTTTTCATGTTTTGTCTTGAGGTGCTTTTGCCTTAAAATGGCAGTTGTATTTTGTTTTGTTTTCTTTTTCTTTTTTTAAAAAAAGATTTATTTATTTATTTATTACTATATGTAAGTACACTGTAGCTGTCTTCAGACGCCCCAGAAGAGGGCATCAGACCCTATAATAGAAGGTTGTGAGCCACCATGTGGTTGCTGGGAATTGAACTCAGGACCTCTGGAAGAGCAGTTAGTGCTCTTAACCGCTGAGCCATCTCTCCAGCCCCCAAAATGGCAGTTGTATAGTTTGCACGAAGACTGTTTACTCTCTGGCACTTTATAAAGCATGCCATTTACCAGGTGCATGTAGTTATTTGAATTAAAAATAGTTTATGATTAAAAACAAAAGGCAGAATTAATTAAAGGAACATTGGTGGAGTTCAAAGGGAGCTGGGCACTGGGGTCTCAGAGTCTTTCTATGGTGTCTGTTCCTTAGAGACCTAGGATCAGGGTTTCTCTTGGGGACTGATCACATGGGCACCCTTGGGGACTGATCACATGGGCACCCTTGGGGACTGATCACATGGGTACCCTTGGGGACTGATCACATGGGCACCCTTGGCTTCTCTGGTACTGAAGTTCTAGACTGCCGGATGAGAAGTAGGTTTTTAGTATAGACTATTTGTACAAAAAGGTGAGACATTTCATTTAGGTAAATTTATTATCAGTCTAGGAAGCCGTCTACTGGTCAGTTAGCAAAGCTAGCTCTTGCCAAGCTAGTGACCCAGGGATCAACTCCCATCATTGCAGAAAATAGGCATCTTTTAGATATCTTCATATGGTTTCAAGGAATATTTAAAATACATGATATTATTCTAATCACATGGTCAAATATATTTTATATTTTGGTTTAGATAGTATAATATGGAGCCTAAAGTCTTCGGATCAGATATTAGGCATATTTCGGTAGGTTGTGAGACTTAATGCTGATTTAAGTATAGAATAAGGTTTTTAATATCTGCACTTTATTTTGTAACTGGTAGTACTGTGAGCTCCCTGCTACGGATGTGATGATAAAAGGCACCTGAGATAATCCACTCGAGGCATGTAGACTGTGGGATTTGGTTACCGCTTGGTACCAAGTGCTCCTCCTGTGCTCTGCTTCTCCAGCATTCCTGCTTTCCCTGTTACTTCAGATGAGACTCCTCATCATTTTACTGTAACTTGATTATCTTAATGAATTGCTATTGGAACCTAAATACAGATGGTTTCTTGAGTTACATTAATATTTTGAAATGTTTTCTGAAAATACTCCTTTATTTTTGCTTTGTATGCACAGTGCCGCTATAGAAATCTTGGTTGTTGAATCTTCATCTTAATGGTTTTCCTGTTACGGAGACTGATTTATCTCCTAGTATACTCAAAAGTGTTTTCCTCTTGTTGATACGAGTTCTTTTTCTGCCTATAGCTGTGCCGTTGGCTGCCACAAGTATGTTGATTACTCAAGGATTAATTAGTAAAGGTAAGTGTTTACATTCACACTTTGGATATCTGCCTTTATCTTATTTTCCTGACTCTTAGATAAGAAAATAGTATCTTACTCAATAACCACGATCACTGATAAATTTATACAGTGTTAGAATAACTATCTAGACCCACTCAGTGGATTCTATTGATTTGATATTTTGATGTCATTGGGCATGTGTTTTAATTGTTGCAGTGCCTGCCTATGTGCAGGAAGCCCTGAGCTTGAACCCTGGCACTGTGTAAAAGAACTGAGTGTGCTTGCACATGTCTGTAATCCCAGCACTTGGGAAGTAGAAGCAGGAGGATCAGAAGTTCAAGGCCAGCCTGGGTTACTTGAGACCCTGCCTCAAAACAAAAACCCCAACCAACCAAAACAATCTGTAAGAGCAGAAAAGTACCTTAACATTTGTTGCTAGGTCTGGAGGGATGGTTCAGTGGTTAAGAGCATTTGATATTCTTCCAGAGGACCTGAGTTTAGTTCCTGTTCCCACTTCAGCTTCTCACACAGGCATAAATTAAACACCAACCAACCAACCCTTGTGGCTGGCTAGTTTGCAAGGAGAACAACAACAAACCTGGGCTAACTGAACACTGTGGCATCTTGGAGATTCTTAGAAATACAGTTTATGGGTCCATACTAAGCATGCTGAGTCAATATTGCAGTCTGTTTTACACATTTAAGGTTTTTCATATGCACTGGCTTAAAGACCTATAGTTCCCTATTCTGGCTTTGTCTTCTCATTTTGGGGCATAGGTAAGGATGAGTTGGCATTCAAAAAATACTTAGAAGGCCTGGAGAGATGGCTTAGCAGTTAAGAGTGCTCATGTTATTGCAGAGGATTCAGGTTTGATTCCAAGTACCCATGTGGTAGTTATCTTAGTTTGAGTTAAGAAGAAAATGTTTAAGTGGGGCTGGCTTACAGTTTCAGAGCTTTAGTCCTTTATTGTCATGGCAAGAAGCATGACAGCATGCAGGCAGACGAGGTGCTGGAGAAGGAGCTGAGAGTTCTACATCTGGATATTTAGCAGGAGGAGACTATGTGCCACATTATTAGGCCTAGATTGAGCACATAAGACCTCTAAGCCTGAAGTGACACACTTCTTCCAACAAGGTCACACTCCTAATAGTGCCACTACCTATAGGCTAAGCATTCAAACTCAGGAGGCTAGGGAGCCATTCTTATTCAAACCAACACAGTGGTTGACAGTTATTTGTAAGTACAGTTCTAGAACCCAATAGGCCAAGAACCCAATCTTTAAAATAATTTAGAAATTTAGGAGTCTGGCTAATAATACGGTTTTACCTGTCTGTGTGTACATGTGGGTGTGGTCTTGTTTGTCATCAAACACCTCCACAGGTTATCTCCCTGCCCCAGAATTCAAGTAGGTAGACTAGGCAGGCCAGCAAGGCCCAGTTCTGGGGTTATTATGTACACTTTACCAACTGAGCTGTGTCCCTAGCTGATAGTAATCTTTTTAATATTCCCCAAAGGAACTAACTTGTTAGCTTAAGTAGTACAGTGTATGTCTCTGAGATTCAGTGTAGGTTGAGGATTAATACCTTACTGGTGTGGTCAGCAGAGTTAGTTGCTTGTTAAATTTATTTTGTGAATGACCAGACTTTTGTAGCCTCTACCTACAACAGTATGGTATTCTTTGGAGTCCTGTTTTGACTTTTTGTTTGTATCCTATGCACATTTTTCACAAGGGGAGCTGGAAATTGAAGGCCTTGCTCTGTCACTGAGCTGCATACACCCTACTCTAAGCTAGCAGTGCCATGGATTTTAGAGACAGTGCTTGCAGCTACATCCCCTTGATTGGCTCAGTGAGGTGATTTGAAAGTACAGGTGCTTACTGTTAAGCCTCACAGCGTGGATTTTGTCCCCTGAGCCCACTTGTGGTAGGAAAGAACCACCTCCTGCAAGTTGTCTTGTGTCCCTGGGGTGCTGGCCAACCATACACACGAAGTCCATACACGCATACACGCACACAGTGAACAAGCAATCAGGTCTCCGTGGTTGTCTCTAGACCAGCATTGATGAGCTACTTTTTTCTTTTAAATTAGAGCCCAGTATATCCAGTTCCTGTGGTCGCTGTAAAGCCATGGTCTACTAGGATGAGAAGGTGGTCTCTTACACTTTTTTTAATAATTAAAATGAAAAGCCACCTGGACTCAAGGCACGTGTCACGGACCCCGCCCTGCTTTGAAAGGAGTATGTTTGCTTACTACACTGATGCGTTTTCCTTAAAAGACAGTTAAGGTGTGAGTCCACCTCTGAGCTCTGGCTTTGTTCAGCGTCCTCCGACATTTATGGCTGTCTTACTTATTACTCTTACTTTATAATAGGTTTTAGTACCTGGTGATAGTTTATTATTTTTCAATGTTACCTTGGCTTTTTGTGTCTATATATGTTTTTTGGAATAAGCAAAATGTTTTTATTTTAAGTTGAACCTTGAGTTTGTAGGTGAATTTTTGGAGAATTGTCTTCTTCACAGTATTTAACATTTCACCTATTGAGCATGGTGTATTTTGTCATATTCAGTTTTCTCACTTTTAATGTGGAACTGTTTATATGTATGGCTGCAGTGCTTCCTGGCTCTTGGATGATTTTAGCCCTATAATTAATCAGCTCTTTTCAGACTTTGTTGTTGATTTGTAGATAAAAACATTTACTCAGTCTCTTGACTGTGTCAAGTGGTCATTTTTTTATTCACCTAGTCCAGTAGTCTATAGAGTTTGACATTTAGAAAAAGTTCTGTTGACACTGAATTCACAAAAAGGAGTTACTGTTGGCACTTGCTGTTTTGCAGTAATTGAAACTTTTTTTTCCTTCTCTAACAACATTACTGAGAAATACTTAATTCTTCTTTAGGAATCCTGTCAAGTCATCCAAAATATGGTTCCATTCCTAAACTTATATGTAAGTATGAACAGTGCTGAGTTTTTCCTAGAAATGATTAAATTTAGATCAGATATTTTAAGTAATTTATGTTACATGTTTATATGCTGTTACAAATCAAATAAAAATTTTCATTAAATATACTGCTTGACAGTTTTAATGTCAGCATAAAAATCCCTGTGTTGGTTCAAGGGTTCTCCCTTTTGCAATATAAAAGAACTTCATTTGAGATTACTTTAAACACAATACTTAAAAATAAATTATTGGTCTATTTATGGTAAAAGAAGGCTGCTTAAGTATTCAACTAGTCAAATAATTATGCCTAGAATTGGCATTTTTTTCTTTACTTTTTATATTTTATTGTGTGAGTAACAAAAAAGAAGCTAAAACTATTCTTTAGAAACTGCTTATGAAGCTCTTCCTGAATCTGTCCATGTAGCTTCTCTTTTGTGTTGGAAACACGATGTGATGAGGATGTCATATTAGGTTAGACTTTTAGTTCATTATTTTAATAAGCTTGTTGTACAGTTTTGTTTTTAAAGGCAATTTTATGGGATTGTTGGGACTTGTAGCATAATTCCATTTTATAATAAAAGAAATTGCGCAAATCCACAAGGCTAGAGCCAATTTTGGTTGCTTACCCATCATCTCTCTCTCCCTTGCTGTTGTGTATGAAGCAGTGTCTTAGGATTGCTCATGCTACAGCTGCTTAACTTGGAATGACTGACCTTGGAGAAAGAGAGTGAGTTACAGCCACAGACTGTCTGTAGGGATGCGCGGTAAAGCATGGTTATGATCAGTCTAGGTAACCATGAACCTAAGGAGAAAGTGAGTTATAGCCACAGACTGTCTCTAGGAATGTGACTTTATGTTGCATGGTTATAATCAGTCTAATCCTGAACCGAAGAGATACTTAGAAATGTATTTTTTTAAAAAATGCTGTTTCAGAAAAAAAATTTGTCAGAAAAGGTCCATTCAGTGACATGATTTTTATTTGTTTATGTTTTACACATAAGTTGCTTGTATCGTGGGATACTTTGCTGGAAAGCTTTCTTATGTGAAAACTTGCCAAGAAAAGTTCAAGAAGCTTGAAAATTCCCCCCTTGGAGAAGCACTGCGGTCGGGAGAATTGCGGCGCTCTTCACCACCAGGGTAAGTGCCCTCACACATCACACCTTCACACCGACTCTGCTTTTTAAGAAACAACTCTTGGTCAGAACACAAGGCTTGAAACTCTGCCTGTCGCCATTTCCTCTGGCATGGAAGTGTTAAAAAGTGGGGCAAGATGTGGCTGCTTTTAGGACCTGTAAAAGAATAAAGGATTTTTGTTTTGATCAATTTGGCAAGCACTTGGTTTACTGCATTCTGGATTTCTTTCAAGTTACCAGATTTTGTCTGTCCAGCTCAACTGATAGTCACTTTTCTCTTTATTGCTTATGAGGAAAATAAGCTTAGCAGAAAATGCTTGTCTATTTGATTTTTGTGAAGCTCACAGTACCTTTATGTTCTAATTGTCTCATACCAAGAACCATAGTTAATTCTTAAGTATATATTTCAAACGTGAGCTGGTGCTGATAAAGCTATTTGGAGTTTTGTTTATTTTGTTATTTACAAAACTATAAATCAGATAAAAAAGGAAAAGCAAAACCTGAAGGTTCAAGGTTGTTTACAGTTTTAAATAGAGGAAAATTTGGAGTCAGCATCATGTCCAGTGGAGAGGGATGGATGGATGGGTGGTCATGTGTGCTAGTGGGCATTGTGAGCTACTATGAAGTCTGAAGTGTCTGGGTGACGTGTATTTGATAAACTGAAGAGATACAATATAAAATTAAGTATTTATAGAATTGTTTCTAAAGAAGAGTTTACACCAGTAAAATAGTGTAAGCGCTTAGCCACGTGTCATATTTTATCCTTACCCAAACTTGCTACAATATGATTTTGTTATTTAAAGTTAACGTTAATTCTTCAAAACAAAACAACTGCAAGAAAACTCTTGCAAAAAGATAATGTAGTGGGATGGCACATGCAATCCACACCACTGGGAAAGTTAAGGCAGGAGCTTAGTCGGACCAGCCTGTGCCCATCTCTGTCCTGCTGCCAAAACTAAACACTTGGAAATGTTAAAAATCTCAGGTTCCAAAGGTAGATGTAGTGCCACATGCCATTAATGCCAGCACTTTAGAGGCCGATCTATGTGAGTTCATGGCTAGCCTGGAACCATAAAGTGAGTTCCAGGACAGCCAGGGCTACACAGTGAGACCCTGTCCCAAAAAATAAATAAGCAAGCAAACAAACATTTTTTTTTCAGAATTCTAAATTTAATAAAGCAAACAAAAATCATATTTTATTAATATTAAACAAACAAATTTTTTTTCGGATTTCTAAATTTAGTAAAGCAAATGTATAGCCCATTTCTGACTTTCTTGAGGAAAAAAAGAAATGGTTTGGATTTTATATTGTGAAACTATAATATCTAGGTAGGTAAGATCATTAAGCTGACTGATGAATTATTTTGTAATGGAAACAACAAATTTTATGTGTAGTAATACCCATGTCTGTGTCAGCAAGGCATAGATTATATGGACTGTAGCTGTGGACATAACGTCCTCCTCCTCGTTATGGGCAGCATGGACATGTTTATGAAACCTGATCTGAAGGAGGCTTTTCTTTGTGAGAGACACCTACCCCCAAAGCTAAATATTTAGAAAATGGAATGTATGTTTTTCTATTTCCCTTTATGGAATGACTATTTACTTCTGAGGCAGTTATACTATAGCCCAATCTGGTCTCCAGCCCCAGGATATTCCTAAGTGAGCCTTACCATAGTCGTCATCATGTTTACTTAGTAACCATGTTTAAGGTGCCTAAGTGGGTCAGGACATAGCATAACTGCTTTTATAACAGAAACAAACTTTATTCAACTGCTTATAAATAACTTAAAGTTATGAGTATTTTAGAAATTCATAGCTTTTATATGTTAAGGGCAATGACTCTTTGTTCTTACGTATTATGCTATTCTTTTTCAGGCACTATACTCAAAAGCCTAAATTTGACTCAAATGTGAGTGGTCAGTCCTCTTTCGGGACATCTCCAGCAGCAGACAACATAGAAAAGGAGGCGCTTCCTCGTTATGAGCCAATTCCATTTAGTGCTTCTATGAACGAGTCCACTCCCACTGGTATTACTGACCATATTGCCCAAGGTAGAAACTTCTCTTGAAATGAATTTCAGCATTTTATGGTCCAACGTATGTATACACTTTATTTGATGCTCTTTTCTGCTGGATCTCACCTCTGCTACTGTCTGCTGTCAGCCTAACTTCATCCATCAGCCTGACTCAGCATGTCTGTTCTTTTTGTTGGTCTCTTCATTCATCCAACATACTTTGCTAGGTGTGAAAGAACAAAGATGGGCAAGGCCTGCTTTGTCGGTTTGTCTTAGGCTACAGAAGTAGATGGGAAAGTTAGAGATTGTCCAGTGGCTGAATGTTCACAATCCAGCAAAGAAGTGATGACTCTGCCTGTGGTGAGCAGGGGCTTCAGGGAGGTGTAGGTTATATACTTGACTTTCAGTTTCCAGTCTAAAATTGTAAAGAAAGTTATAGCTGTTGTCATGCAAGAAAATCCACTTAAAACCCATTGCAAAGTTTGTGTAAATACAAAGTTCAGGGTGCAAACGTGAGGTAAAAACCTTAGATTAAGGCTGGGATCTAAATTATTTAAAATTTGCTCTGATCTTGTAATTAGTCATCAGAAAACTAATTTATATTTGCATTTTGAATGGAGATGGTAATGCTTCTCAGAGAACTGTTGGAATTTGATGAAGTAATTGGACACAATGCTAGTAGACAGTTAGCAAATGTTAGATCTCTTCCTTTCATTCTACTCTACAGTGAAAAGAAGGAAGTTCTTTATCTAAAAACCTAAAACACCAAGAGTTGTGGAAACCGGAAGTTAGGACTGGGACACATGATGCGGTCTTTGTTTATTTAAAATAATTTTTTCCCATGTTTTGTTATAAAACGATATGTTTACTTATTTTCATTCCCATCCTGACCTTCAGTGTGGGGATATTATATATGATAATATTTTTCTAAAGTTTATGACATCTTAACTCAGATGGCTTGGATTATATAGAACTTTGTAGAGTACGTGTTGACAATAATTTTGAAGGCTAATTTAGCAACAGTTATGGTCTTGGCTTTGTTTTGTCTTTTGGAATCTAGATTGAATTTACATACAGATGAAGGAGTGGGGAGAGAGTGCAGTGGAAAATGAGAAACTGATGATAGGTTAGGGAGGGAGTGCTTAAGATGGTGCCAAAAGGGACCTGGGTATCTCTGAGCTTAAAGGATCCACAAGTATGGCTCTCTAAATTAATTAGAATTAAGGGAGATACAAAGTTATCTTTTGTTGTCTTGGTAGCATTTCAGTTGCTCATTAGCCTGCGTGTGACACTTGGTTTGGATGTGGCAATGCAGAATACTGTCTCTGAAGATGGGGTGGAGTGGGGGGGGGGGCTGTTGCAGAAAAGATGAGCCGCTTGAGCTCAGGGGAATGTTGTTGAATACCTTAATCCTAAGATGGCCTCCATGTTCTTCTGGTGGGATCAAAGATACCAAGTATATTCCAGGAACAGGAGGAGTTGAGATACCAGCTTTCTATGAAGGCAGCTCTTGTCCTTTGCCTGTGTTTCATTTTCCAGTCCAGTTCAGACCTGTTCTCCTTGTATTTTAGGCTTGCCCAGGTCTTTGGTTGCAGTGATGTGCATCCTTCCTGCCATTTTCATCAGCATAATCTTGTGTTCTAAGTTTTTCCATGTAAAAGCAGATAAAAGTCTCTTTGGTCTTTACCCACAAGTGAGAAAGATCCATACTTAATATAACCAGTGCCCTCCGAGGCAGCCATTCATTCATCTGTCCAGCTGTGGGGTTGTGAGTGTGTTGTCATCCTCCCTCCAGATCAAACTTAGCACTCACCAGTGTCGCCCCTGTGGATCCATCCCTGTCCACCGTCCTTGCAGTGTCAAACCCCGCCCACCCCCCACCCCCAGGACTTCTACCCCCGTGCTCTGCCCAGATGCTGCTGTCCCTTCCAAGACACCTTCTACTTTTGCTGGAGACTTGTTTGCCCCCTTGTTAGCTCTTTTTCAAGGATCCAAAGACTTAGTGATCTTTTCAATGAGAAGGCATTCTGCCATACCTGTTGGTTAGTTCTAGCCATTGCTGTTACACGCTTTCTTATTCCTTCCAGGTCTTAGTAACTTGCACAGAGCTGTAAAGTATATTCACAGTATCCTGCCATAGTGTTTTCAGTCAGCTTTCCACATGGTGAAAATGTGAAATCTCTGCCAACCTTGTGTGGGGTTTATATTTTCATTTATCACAAAGCATCAGAAAAATATGTTTTTCTCTTTTTGCATCAGAAAGAGACCTGGAAGGAGTTGTAGAGGTCATGTGGTCGCATTATGTCACAGGTGGAGAAACAGGGCTCAGAGAGGCTTAGTGATTTGCCCAAGGACTTGCCCAGTGGCTAGTCAAGTGAGGGTTGCAGACCCAGCAGTCCTGACGACATCAGGACTTTAAAGATCCTCTTGGGAGGGGAAATGAGTTCATTGGTTGCTTACCACTAATGCAGTTCAAATGTTTAAAATGAATATAAGATCATTTCTAAATTAATGTAAGAATTATTTTTCTTTTTATCCAGCAAATATTAGTTTCTAATCATGGCATATTAGAGCAAATTACCAGTTGAAATCCTGTTTTATATTGATACAGTATACTTTACCAAAATAAAAGATTAAAGTTGAAAGTGCTACTTAATTCTCGTTGCTTGAAAGATTCTGATTATTCTCGGGTTTTAAATTAATACCCTTTATAAAAATTGATTCAAAATTTAGTTTGTATATTGCTAAAATAACATGACTTGTTTGTGGACCTTGCTGGAAAGTACTTTCTGTGTGGTGTATGGACTTGAGTAGGACAGGCACTGAATGTTTTCATCAGTTATTCTTTTGAAATGTTTGTATGGCCCTTTAGCTATGTCTATACTTAAACTGTGTTGCATCTTTGACCTGTCAGTAACGACAGAGCCCACGGTGTTGTTTCTGATGTCAGTAACGACAGAGTCCACGGTGTTGTTTCTGATGTCAGTAACGACAGAGTCCACGGTGTTGTTTCTGACGTTGCTCACACATGAGCTTTCTTTGGTAGGGAAGAGAGCAAGTGGCTGACGTTGACCTTTTCTTCCACCTCAGTATTGTGAGTCAGACTGGTGGAATGAGGCCCACTCTGCTTAAAGGCTGGTTCTTACGATGAAATAGTTATTTTAAGTATTTTTGTTCGAATACCATAAACATCCATTAAAAAAAAATTTTAAGTTGTATGTGCCCATAGATTTATTAATATGATTTACTGTCAAGCTTTGTTCTGTTGTGACCAGTAGACTCTCTAACTCTATACATAGCATAATGACTGCAGCATTTCGTAAGTTAAAGCCATACTGTTAGATCTTATAATTACTATTCTTTTTCTGGCCATGGCTAAGTTTATAAAAATTTCAACATTAATCTTAAATTTTAGAAATATAGGGGAGAAGGGATCTACTTCTGTAGCTCTCTTGGGAGACGCCTCTAGTATCTTTGGAATGGTAGCAATAGTTTGCTCTTATGTTTTTTTATCTTTTTGTTTCAGTTTTAAGTAAAAGGCATTTGCAAAATTTAGTCACTTTAGATTTATCCATTTCCTATGACCACTTATTAACTGTTTGTTGTTTTAGGACCTGAGCCCAACCTTGAAGAAAGTCCCAAAAGAAAAGGTGTTACATATGAGGAATTAAGGAGTAAGAACAGAGAGTCCTATGGAGTAACTTTACCCCACAAGACTGACCCCTCAGTCAGGCCTATGCAGGAAAGAGTGCCCCAAAAAGAAGGTATGATGACAGTTGAGTCTACTCATGACTCTAGATTGGAAACTGAAGTTTTAGCTTAAGAGGTTATTATGCTAATATGTCTAACTCTTCAAGATATTTACCAAAATAAATTATTTTTAGAAGAATAGTCACTTAAGAGTGGGTGAGATGACTCAGCAGGTAGAGGCACTTGCCACCAAGCTGATGACTGCATTTAGTCCCTGGGGATCTGATGGATGCTAGAGAGAAATAACCAACTTCAGAAAATTGAACTCTAACATGATGCAACATACAACATTTTATTTATTTATTTGATATAAATAATAACAAACATTTTTTTTTTAAGACAAGGTTTTTTCCTGTAACCCTGACTATCCTAAAACTTACTCTCTAGACTAGGCTGACCTCAAACTCACAGAGATATGCCTGTCTCTGCCTCTTGAGTGCTGGGATTAAATGCACGTGCCACTACTGCCAACTAATAATTTTTTAAGTTACTTATTTCACAGTTCCCACTTTAAGGTATTTCAAAGAATGTTGTGTGCAAGAAAACAAACGTTAGTTAGTTAGGAAGACAGAACAAGGAAAGCAGCTCTTAGTACAGGGTTCTTCCTTACAGAGAATCACCTTGGGAACTGATACCTTCTCCCTAACGATTGAGTGTGTCTGTCGCCTAACCAGGGCTAGCGACCAGAGGCTGATGACTGTCCAGTAATGGTATTCGAGCAAAATTATGGAGTCACAATTGAGTAGTAAGGTGCTTTATTGAACGTTTGTGTAATTGAAAGGGTTATACATCTTACAGGCAGGCTTCTATGGCTTTTCCAGAGGAGGAATTTTACTTTTTCTCTATAATTCATAAACTCTAAGTTATAATTTAATTTTGTTGGACAGCAATATGTTCAAAAAGTAAAACTTTGGACACATTTTTAATAACCATTTTTATTTAGAATTTTATGACTTCTAAAGAATGTCAAGGGCTGGCCCATGTTTTTCTGTGTGCCTATTTAAAAGTTGAGGGAAGTGGTTAGAAATGCACAGGACCCTGGTTTCTATATATAGCACAACAAAGTAATAAATATGTAATGGGTAAATAAACTATCAAAGGCAGGGACAAGTCTTAATGCCTCCTGGAGGACCATGTGTGGCAAAGTGCAAAACTGCACAGCAGTCCTTGGTAACTTACAGCCAAGTCTGTCTAGTTGCTGACAGCTGCTTATCTTACAGCTGCTTCTGCAGCCTTGAGGCATCTCAGTGTTGCTGTAAAACTCTGTACCTTTGGAGTAGATATGAGACCTGGAATGCCGCTGTGGCCTCACTGTAGGCACGGCCTTTGTGCTGGCTGACAGAGGCTGTGTGCAATCCTGACGCACACACGAGGGCAGTAAGCTTTCTGCCCCTTTTTATGCTTCTTTACTCCGTGTCTCACAGATACATCTGCACTCATGAGTCAGACAAGAACTACTGTATTTTAATTTATTTTACTCACGTTTTAGTGTAACAGGCTAGGGAAAGCTTTGGTGTGCTTGTGGCATTTGCTCCATTTGGCATGTGGAGCTTGAACTGGACGTTCTTGGGGTGCTGTTCCACGACACAGGAATAAGGCACAGGAAAACAGCTCTTTTCCTTCTAGGAGAAAAATTGAGGATTTTCTTGTGCTTTATATTACAATGTAAAGAAAATACCTGTTATGAAATTGTGATTTTTATTTTTCTAAAATGTTCTTAAATCTAGATAGAAATTTGGACATTGGTACAGTGTAGACCCAGAATCATTGAAAGTATTAATAATTTGAGCTTTAATCTGGGCAATGGTGGCTCATGCTGTGAGTCTCAGCACTGGGGAGGCAAAGGCAGATAAAGCTCTGGAGTTTGAGGCCAGCCTGGTTGATAGAGTGAGTTCCAGGACAGCCAGGGCTGTTACACAGACAAGAAGCTCTGTTGTCTCAAAAAAAATACAAAACAAAAACTGAGCTTTATTTGGATTATTTATATTAGTATTTATTTCACTAGAAATGAAGATAGAAAGCATATTAACAGAGCAATACTACCACACATCATAGGTATGGTTCTAGAAAAATATCATATGGTTATAAAGAACAAAGCAAACTGATAGAACACTGGGGCAATGGACCGTGATTTGAATGTGACTTCTAGACTCTCAGAAGAGCCTCATCTCTGCATTGTTAGAATTACCTGAGCTTCGCCATAGCTGTTAACTCACAGATGGAATCTCTGGAGAATAGAAACTAAAGGGATGCAGGGAATAGGGCTGGGTGTAGCTCAGGGTGCTGTCCCAGCTGCCCTAGGGAGGCCCTGGCTTCCATCAGAGCTGTCAACAGAAGACAGTAGTGAGTTTGAAATTTAAAGTGTGAGATGCCAGAATATGGGAAATAGTTTCTCCTTGTCATTTAACAGTTGATAGGCAAGATCAATTATACTTGTATTACTTTTTATGAAAAGCAAAATTCTAGTTTATTAGTTGCTTTTGTTTTGTCTTTTTAAATAACTTCCTGGTAACTGTGTTTTGGTATGTACCCCATATTCATTTAGGTAAATCTGTAAAGGCAAACACTCAGACATTGGACTTAAAACAGATCTTTCCATCTCAGTTCTTGTTAAGGCTTATACCTTGGGCAAGTTACTAATCAGCCTTCTCACCTGTAAAATGGGGGTTGCACAGCTCTGTAGTCTGATAATAGGGCCTTTGTAGGCAGCCCCACTACAGTTGGCGCTCAGAGGGTCTTTCTCATCCAGTGCAAACACAGCGAGCGTCTCATCATCATAGCAGAGTTCACGTGGTGTCTGTGATTGTTTGGAATCATCAGTTCTTTGTGCTTTTTTCCTAGTCAAAGTAAACAAATATGGAGATACTTGGGATGAGTGAAAGACTCCCATCATTGGACCTACTGAAGGCCTTCCTTCCATATCCAGCTTCATCCAGGTGTCGTTTGTACCTACATGCTTGGACTCAGCAGCAGATTTCATAAATACAGTTAAAACGAAATCCTGGTTTGTGTGATTTAACATACAATGCTTTACAGACTCAGATTTTATGTTTGCTATTGTGTAAATGTACCGGCCTGGGCACTGAGAATGGTGGGTTTATGCCACAGTTGTGTGCACTTGGTGAAATTGGTTTCAGTTACAGGGAGAGACTCATGAAACTCAACTGTGACTCTCGATCAGCCCAGCCCATGTGACGATAACTGATAGTGCATGTTGAGGGGGGGAGGGGGGAGCAAGCACACGCCTAGGGCTCAGCTTCGCATCAGTTATTAAAAGGCTTTTCTCCAGCATTTCTCGAGCATCTTAATGTTTGTGATGAATAAAATGTAAAAACACGGAGCAACTGTCATTCACATTTTTATGGCTTTGTTTGAAATTTGCTAATGCGTTTTCATGTAAAGGTCTTAAGTAAGTGGTATTTTAAGCAAAAGAAATTTGTGATGCAAATAGACTCCAATACACAGTAATAGCTGTCTTTTTGTTTTTGTTTTTTTTTTAAAGATTATTTATTTTTAAAATATATGATGTGTACACTGTAGCTGTCTTCAGACACACCAGAAGAAGGCATCAAATCCCATTACAGATGGTTGTGAGTCACCATGTGGTTGCTGGGATTTGAACTCAGGACCTTTGGAACAGCAATCAGTGCTTTTACCCTCTGAACCATCTCACCAGCCCTAATGATTACTTCTAGATTAGCTTGTGGTACATAGTAAGGATTCTGTCTCAAAACAAAAACCAAAACAAACAAACCCCTCTTTCCTAGGAGTCTTATTGCACAGCTCATAAAAAGTGCAAGTGCGGGCTGGAGAGATGGCTCAGTGGGTAAGAGCACCTGACTGCTCTTCCAAAGGTCCAGAGTTCAAATCCCAGCAACCACATGGTGGCTCACAACCATCCCTAACTAGATCTGGCGCCCTCTTCTGGAGTGTCTGAAGACAGCTACAGTGTACTTACATATAATAAATAAATAAATCTTTAAAAAAAAAGTGCAAGTGCTCTTAGAATCTGGTCTGGGTAGATTACTCTGGGTAAAGCTCCTCTCATCTTGGAGACCTGTGAACTCTTGTTACCTGCTTTGCAAACTTTCAATATGCTAATCTATTAGGCATAATGTCACTATTTAGCTCTTGCTGTTGAAGAACTTAAAGCCAAACGCCAGTCTTTTGTCCTTAGTAATTCTGAGGTCTGGCCAGTTTCATATAGTTTCTTATGAATGGGACTTAGGTATCCTCCCTCTGTCTACTGTTGCAGGCTCTTGACCCTCTACCCTGAATCCTCCTTTTCCATAAAGGTCTCTTGTGTTTGCGTCTATGGAGTTTTCTCAGCCTATCCTGTTCACAGGGAGCTGAAGAGCCAAAGGCCTCATGCCATCCTGCTGGAACCAACTTAATCCTCTCTAAAACTTTGAACTTCTCATGGATCAATGAGTCATTTTATTGCACAAGTCTCCCATGTCTGTTGGATTCCCATGGACTAGCACCAAGGCATGTCCAAGAAACCATAGAGAGAGCCATTTGTATGTTTGAAATGTGTCTTAGTCAGGGTTTCTATTCCTGCACAAACATCATGCCCAAGCAGCAAGTTGGGGAGGAAAGGGTTTATTTAGCTTACACTTTCCACATTGCTGTTGATCACTAAAGAAAGTCAGGACTGAAACTCAAGCAGGTCAGGAAGCTGATGCAGAGGCCATGAATGTTACTTACTGGTTTGCTTCCCCTGGCTTGCTCAGCTTGCTTTCTTATAGAACCCAGGACTACCAGCCCAGGGATGGCACCACCCACAATGGGCCCTCCCCCCTTGATCACTAACTGAGAAAATGCCTTACAGCTGGATCTCATGGAGGCATTTCCTCAAGGGAGGTTCCTTTCTCTGTGATAACTCCAGCTTGAGTCAAGTTGACACAAAACCAGCAAGTACAAAATGCCTTTTAAAAAATTTCTTTTTTAAGGTTTATATATGTGAGTATTTTACTTGCATGTATGTGCACCACATGCATGCCTGGTGCCATGGAGATCAGAAGACTGATGGGATTCATGGGACTGGAATTGAGGATGGTTGTGAAACCATCTGTGGATAGCAGGAACAGAATCTGTCTTCTGGAAGAGCAGAAGTGCTCTTAGCTCCTGAGTCATCTAAGCCTCTGTCTCTGTCCCCTCTTTGAAATGGCTTAAGCACTGTCATCGTTCTGAGACTGAACAGTTTTTCCTTCTGTACGATGGAGTGAACGCAGAGCCTTGCATATTCTGGGCAAATGCTTTACCACTAAATTATATTTCCAGCCCTTTTGAATAAAAATCATTTGAGTTTCATTTTTATCTGGTCACTATTCCTGAGCAGAACACTGAGCCAGTAGGAAGCACTGTTCTGAGATTTTTAGTTTTCCCCAGTTTTCATTTTGAGACGGAGTAATTTAGATATGTCTCCGTGCAGCATCAGAAAGAGCAACAGAAAGGCCAGGTAGCTCTTGTTTAATGCTGCTCTAGGAGCTTCCCAAGACTGGCAAGTTTGTCAGACACGAGTGCTGTTGAACCTCGCTGCTTTAAGGGTCTCTTGTTTGCAGCTTCTAAGAACTCTTCAGTAATCCTTCATGGATCACCCCAGACACCCTCCCTGTTGCCTGTCCTGACAGCATCTACTTGCGGCTCGATCTCAAAATAAACCCTCTTGTAGCTACCAATTTTACAGTAAGGGTTTGATAGAAAAGCAGAGCTGTTGTGCGTGGTGCAGAGTAAGATTAACAGTGGGAACGAGACCCTGCTCGGCTGGGAAGCTGCTGTGACAGTCTGCAGGCTACCTCTGACCAGGATCCTCTTGCGGCCTCAGAGACAGGGACATGCAGAAGATCTCTTATTTCGACAAGATAGGTGTGCCCTGTTCACAGTAGGAAGGAAAAGGCTAAACGACTGGCAAATGGCAGCAGTGCAGGGGGAGGGAAAGAGATGACGAGAATCAAACAGGCCGCTGAAGGTAAGCACTGCCCTGAACCCTACTGACATGTGGAACAGACATGTTACTTCTCCATCCTCCTTGAAGGTAGGACTAGGAGTTATCAGGTTTTTTATTTGTTTAAGATTTATTTATTTATCTAAAGACTGCCATATCCAGGGATCCATCCCATAATCAGCTTCCAAACGCTGACACCATTGCATACACTAGCAAGATTTTGCTGAAAGGACCCAGATATAGCTGTCTCTTGTGAGACAATGCCGGGGCCTAGCAAACACAGAAGTGGATGCTCACAGTCAGCTATTGGATGGATCACAGGGCTCCCAATGGAGGAGCTAGAGAAAGTACCCAAGGAGCTAAAGGGAACTGCAACCCCATAGGTGGAACATTATTATGAACTAACCAGTACCCCAGAGCTCTTGACTCTAGCTGCATTTGTATCAAAAGATGGCCTAGTCGGCCATCACTGGAAAGAGAGGCCCATTGGACTTGCCAACTTTATATGCCCCAGTACAAGGGGAATGCCAGGGCCAAGGGGTGGGGGTGGGTGGGTGGGGGACTGGGGTGGGGAGTGTATTGGGGACTTTTTGGATAGCATTGGAAATGTAATTGAGGAAAATACCTAATTAAAAAAAATGAAAAAAAAAAGCTTTATTTATTTAATGTATGAGTGCTCTATCTGCATATGCACCTGCATGCCAGAGAGGGCATCAGATCCCCTTAACAGATGGTTGTGAACCACCATGTGGTTGCTGGGAATTGAACTCAGGACCTCTGGACGAGCTGCCAGTTCTCTTGACTGAGAGCCACTTCTCCAGCCGGTTATCAGTTATTTTTGATGGTGCTTTGTTTTGGTTTTCTGAGACAAGTCTTACATAGCTGAGATTGGCTTGAGAACCACTGTTAGTTGAGAGTACCTTTGAATTCCACGTGAGGTGCTAGGGTCGCTGCTCATGCTGAACTTGATGGTCCTCGCTGATTCCCACCTTCCAGGGTCACTGTTTGCCATGAGTTCCTAACCCCCTTTCCTTTCCCACCTACATTTAGAAGTGAGATAATAACTCTTTATGAACTTAAGTCACTATTTGAGGTTCTTATTTAGAAAGGACTCAAGACAGAGCCTACACCCAAAAGGTTATTTGTTCAAAAGGCTGGAGAAGTACCTTAGTCCCTGTAAATCATTCTACCAATAAAGATTAAGCACTTACCAGGAACACCACATACTCGGATGTGGAAGTGAAAACAATGGGACTGGAGAGATGACTCAGCTGTTGAGAGCACTTGCTACTCTTCCCAGAGGATTGGGGTTCAACTCCAGGGACCCACATGGTGGCTTATAATCATTCAAAACTCCAGTTCCTGGCATCTGACACCAAAGTCAAGCATCCTGTCCTGAAGGAGTTTCTGGCCGGGTGCAGTAAGGCCTAAAGCAGAGCCCTACACAGGGCTCTTCTGCAGAACGGAGCTGCTGGGCTATGGGCTGGATTGAAGCAAGGGGCATCTGGTGTTGTTCCTTAGGAAGGTCACATGGAGAGCCTGGAGTCTCGCCTACCATCTTGAGTGCAGAAGTGACCTCCGCATGGAGTAGGGTAGTGGTACTCGGTGGTCTCAAGCCTGGGAACAGGCAGGTGTAACCACCAGGAAATTGGAGTGTTGTTGGTTGATCTCACCGTTTCAGTCTCATGCCCTAGGCAGTGCCTCCGCAGAGTGCACACATTCAGTGTTTTAAGTATATGATTGAGTCAGTGCAATCCAGTGCACCACTCAGCTGATCTCCAGGAAGGTCTTGAAACAGTTCAAAACCTTTTTGCATCAAAAACGGGGAAATTGAAGATTTGGGCTAGGATGTAGCTCAGGAGGGTGCTTTCCGGGAATACACAGGCCCTGGGTTCAGTACCCAGCACCACAACAGGGTATGGTGGCACACATCCGTAGTCCCCACTCAGGAGAGGAAGCAAGAGGATCAGAGTTCAAGGTCATCCTAAACATACAGTAACTTAGAGTCTAGCCTCAACCTCCCTGCGGGTGGGGTGAGGGAAAGGCTGAGAGGAAGGGGAAAAAAATTAAAGATTGAAGTTTTTCTATGAGGGAGACAAGCAGAGAACATTTCTGTATTTCATATGTGCCTTGCCTCTCTTTATAATCTCCCTGATCCTGGACTCGAGGCCAATTCTAAATATACAAAATTACATTTTCTGATTGAAAAACTTGGAGGAGTTGTTGCTAATTGGTAGTTAGCACTGAGTATTAAAGGCAGGACGCTTGCACTTCATTAGGCCGTATTCTGTTGCTTTTGTGATGCTAAGGGAAAATGGAGAGCATCTCCTGGGCCAGCATGGAAACAGCATCCTTGCCCACATGCAAGTGTCAAAACCGTAAGAAGCATATATATTCATTATGTCATGTTATAAATATATAATGTGTCTATAATGAATAGGTGTATATAAGATCCTGTTGGAAGTTATGTTTAGATGAAGGTAACAGGCATAGGTTAATTATCCTGCTTTTTATTATTATTATTATTATTATTATTATTATTATTAAATATTCTATGTAGAATGCACTTCAATTCCAGCTTTGAACTCCAGGTTCACACAAATTAGGGAAAATATGAGAGACAAGTGTTTGCCTTAGCTAATGGAGTTGGTTATTTGACCTCATTTTTTTCTTTTTCTCTTTCTCCTTTTCTTTATCTTTCTTCCTTCCCTTCCATTCCTTCCTTCCTTCCCTTTTTCATTTTCTTTTTTCTTTTGAGCCAAGGTCTCTCTTAACATAGCTCTGTGTGTCCTGGAACTCACTATTTATACCATGCTGACCTCAAGCTCACAGAGGTCAATCACCCTGACTCTGACTCCCAAATGCTAGGGTTAAAGGTCTTTCCCAGCCATCTCCTTGTGTATAGCCCAAGAAATAAATATACTTTCCCGCCTCATAGAACAAGTCTTTATTCTTACTACTTTAAGAAGCGTAGTATTTATTCACTCTCTGACTCTGTGCCTTTGACATTTTCACAATGATTCACTGATGCATTCAGCCCATGTGTACACACACACACACACACACACACACACACACACACACATTGTAGGTCCTGCTGAGTGCGACCTTTTAGGTAATCTCATAAGGACATTAGGTCTCCTAGAATTAACCCCTCCAAGTCTGCCTGGGTACCTGGGCACACACCACATGGGGATGGGGGCTTCCCAGCCTTCTTTGCACATAGGTAAGCAAGCCTATTATTATCAGGGCTTCAAGAGAGCCTAGTTTTGTTGGAGCCTATGATGGTCTATGAACACTGGACTGTCCTGGGCACCTCTAAGCTTGGTCCTGAAAGATACAGATGCATCCTTAGAACATCCTCGGAGTGCTCCACGAGATGTCACATTAAATCATTTCGAGTTTTCTTCCTGAGCAAGGCTCTTCCCTCAGTCATTCTCTGCTAAGAACATTTCATTATGTTGTCTAGACAAAGTCCAAATGTGTGAGATAGGCTTGTCAATTCAGATAGCAAATTTGTCTCTTCTGTAGGTACATCCTAGGGTAAAGTAAATTAATAGCACATTTTAATTTCCACTAATTATCTTTAAAATACACATGTGGTCTCCAAGCTGGGATGATTCGGCCTGTGTTCTATGATAAGGATAAAAATGTAAGTAAGGGTAAACCATACAATGTCTTGTTTCTCAATCCATTACAGAGTTCAACAAATCTTATGAGATAATTAACACTATTATAAAACAGGCTTCCTGTTAGATCACTATTCAACTGTCGGCCGTGTTCTTAGTACATTTAGAGTGGGCAAGGCTAAGGTCTGCTGTTATGTAAGCTAGGTCTACTAAATGTAGTTTTGACTCAAGATATTTTCATCATTCAATAGCTTAACCAGGACACTGAACTGAGCAGCATCAATAATGGGTTACATCTTATGCTCTATCTCCCAGGGAAAGAAAGTCTCTGGATGAGGCTGGCTAGGGACAGCATTTACCACTTTATCTTACTTGCTTTCTTGCAAGTGTATCTCTGCACATGTGACCTGCTGTCCCTTGACAGGCTTTTTGTCATCCAATCACCCCACCCCAAGCCCTGTCATGAAAGTTCTTTCACAAATTTATGGCCCAATTGATGGTGAGTGCTGGTGATTGGTAAGTTTAAAAGATGGCGACACTGCCCCTGACACCGTGGCAGACTTCTCCAGGTACCTGCTTCCTAGCAGGTACTGAGGATCCACAGCAGAAGGATCAGGACCTACTAGGGGTCCTGCCAGGTTTCTCCCCGTGGACTGCTTCATACACCAATGTAAATGTAGCTTTTATTTACCAAATGTAATTGTGGTCACTCACTGCTGAACAAACTCTTCTGTTCTAGTTCTTTCTGAACTCTGGTGGCTGGTTCAGCTCAGCTGTTCCAGCTCAAACTCTTCTCCAAGCTGACTGATTCAAACTGGCTTCTCTTGGCTTCTCACGGAATTGCTCGGCTTGCTCTTTGTTGTTGTTGTTTGTTTGTTTGTTTGTGAGACAGGGTTTCTCTGTTTGTTTGTGAGACAGGGTTTCTGCTGCTCTGCTTGTTTGTTTGTTTGTTTGGTTGGTTTTGGTTTTTCGAGACACAGTTTCTCTGTATAGCCCTGGCTGTCCTAGAACTTACTCTGTAGACCAGGCTAGCTTCGAACTCAGAAATCTGCCTCCCAAGTGCTGGGAGTAAAGGCGGGTGCCACCACCGCCTGTCTTGTCTGCTCTGCTTGTTCTTAAACTAACTCTGGCAATATGTTCTAATCTTCTGGCTCTTTGTGGCTTCAACTGCCTTTGCTAACCTGCACTACTGAATTGCACAAACTCAACTCCACTGCACTGCATTCAACTTCTCTCTCTCTCTCTCTCTCTCTCTCTCTCTCTCTCTCTCTCTCTCTCTGTCACCTCTTTTTCCTATCCTCATGAGAATTGGGCATATCTTTAACTCGTTCTGTAGAATCTTTCTCTGATTTGTCACTTCATCTGCCCCTCAATTAGATGTCACTTTTTTTTTTTTTAAAGATTTATTTATTTTATGCATGTGAGTGAACTGTAGCTGTCTTCAGACACACCAGAAGAGGGCATAGGTTCCATTACAGATAGTTGTGAACCATCATGTGGTTGCTGGGAATTGAACTCAGGACCTCTGGAAGAGCAGTCAGTGCTCTTAACCACTGAGCCATCTCTCCAGCCCTAGATGTCACTTTCAAAATGAGTGCTGCTTTCTACCAACTAACTTTACTGTCATTGTTGTAAAGTATGTGCTAAGGGCGTGTCTGTATTCCAGCCAGAAGGATTCAAGGTGTGTTATTCCAGCCACATCACATAGACCTAGAATATCTTTGGAGGCGATCCCTTCCCGGAGCAGCCAATTGCTACATTAAAATTCCTCTACAAGACAGATCACCATTGTTAAGCATTTCAAAGAACAAATTATCCACTAAGAAAAAAGTAGACAGCCCAAACAATAAACTCAGTTTAAATGAGAAGTATAAAGATGTCAACAATTTTTAAGAGTTTCTATTTGATGGTGGTGACACCTCTTTCCCCGGTAGCCAGAGATTGGTTTGTAACTGACTGACTGTTTCCTGAGAGAGATCTTTCTGTCATGGAGGACGTGATTGTGCTGAATGCTAAATTGATGTCAAGAGCTGAGTAATCTTAACCACTAACTTCTACTTGTCAGAGTCAAAAGTCAAACTGTATTCAAGAAGCCAGAATAGGGTCTGGGATGTAGTTTACTGGTAGAGCACTTGTCTGCAGTGTGTGTGAGGAAGATGTCCCTGCCACCACCACAGCCAGCAGAGTAACATCCACGGAAGAGAAGGTAGTTTGGCTCAACACAACTAAGTTCAGTGTTGGTTCAAACTCTGGGAGTCTGGCGTTGCATAGTTTGTCTTAGACATATTTAAATACAGCGCAATTTGATGACAACGTTCCTGGCGATAACGCAATCACTTGTGCACTATAAAGTGTACACGTATCTCCTTGAGGAACAAAGGAAGCCAAAGAAAGATCAGAAGTGACTACATTGAAATTCTTTGTAAAGTACACGTGCATAAACATGGGTTCTATAGATTGAGTACATGTGACACCTTACATATAGATGGGTTCTATATATAGGCTGCAAAAAAAAAAATTAAAATGACCTCATGATAAGAACCTGGGGGAGGATCCGGTGTGGTCTTGGCCTCATAGTGCAAAGGTCACTGGACTGTTATTAACTGTGTCAGTCCCCAGCCTTCTGGGTAAATAATGGTATGTTTCCCTCCCTTTGAAGGAACAACCATGAGTGATTAACATTCCATGTGCTTACCTGGGAGCACAGGGACCGTTGGGCCTCCTACACTTGTCTAGCACTTACAAAGTCCTGAACTCCACTCCCAACACAACAAAAGAAGAAAAAGCCAGCGTATTGGCTCTGCCTTGTGATTTTTCAGAAATAGAATTTTATTGACTGTCAAACAGGGTATGTCATATAAAAAATCAACGCAGGCAAATTCGTTCAGTGTTCACACAAAAATATTTTTGATGTTCAAAATGAAATATTTCACATCAAATGGAATTTCACCTTTAGTGAAATTTCCCTTTTTTACCTCCATGATTTAGGCTTGCAGATGTGCTGAGTAAAAGCACGCACGCACACACACACACAGAGACACTCCCCCCACCCCACACACACACCACACACCCCATATTTAAATGGTGATGTGTAGACAAAGCATTTTCCTGAGAGGCTGCAAAGATGCAAGGACAGCTTTCACACAGTGCTCAGCTAACTTAAATTAAGCAAAGGGTTCTAAAAAGGGAGGACCAAACTTCCCATGAACAGACTCAGCTGGAGAAGGAGTCCAGCTCACACCACTGCATTGGCTGCCTCCGATCCCAAAGGTTCCCAGAGTTTCTCTATTTTATTTTATTTTATTAGATTTATTTATTTTATGTGAGTACACTGTTGCTCTCTTCAGACATACCAGAAGAGGGCATCAGATCCCATTACAGATGGTTGTGAGCCACCATGTGGTTGCTGGGAATTGAACTCAGAACCTCTGGAAGAGCAGTCAGTGCTGAGCCATCTCTCCAGCCCCAGAGTTTCTTATTTTTAGAATTAATTCAGTCCTACATTGTTCCTTCCAGGAAGCTGTGGTCTGGGGGACCAAGTTAAGAAGATGTCTTTTTTTATTTGAGGCCACTAATAATGGGTAAAAGAACCCACTGTTGAGTGCTGACCATGAGAATGGACCCATGAGCCAAGCAGGTCACCTACGGATAGATGATGGTCACTTTTATAGCTCCACCATTGTGATGAGCCACCAAGTCACATTGATTACACTGTTGACCACCTAGGTTTGAATGGTGACCCTTTCACAGGAAATGTTTTCCAATTACAGACCTCACTCAGCTCTAGACCTCAGAATGGGCTTCCAATACTAAAACACAACCTTTCTTGAATTTCTAGTTCCATAGACATGAGTTTTCTATGGGTCTTGACTTCCCAACCAACTTCCACATCACTCATTCCTGTTCTCTACCAGGAAACTTAAAATGCTGAAAATAAAAATTAAATGAGAGTGAGCGAACTGGGGGGGGGGTGCGGGGGTGCAGGGAATGAAGACCCAGAAGCTATTCAAAGATCTCCCAGGAAGCTCTAAGCAAGGCAGGGTGTAACTTCTTTCCTGTGTAGTGTGTGATAGCTCCCAATGAAGCCAAGAATACGCCACGCTCATGTCAATCGAGAGCCTTCTCCAGCAAGCATTTCAAAGGGGTGAGAGAATTACAGGTTTCTGTTTCAATAGAAGTATATTATTTTAAGGTACACTTGAAATTTTAAATGTGTACAAAGTCAGAGGTTTAAAAACGGTTGGAAACCACAGACTCGGTTTAAGAAGCAGATGGCTGTGACCCTGCCTTCTCGCTTAATCCACGCCTGGTTTTACAGTCCTCACAGGTGAGCAGGCAGTGCCTAGGAGAGAAGCAGAAACAGATGGTGACTCGTACTTTGACAATTGGAACTCTTGTGTCTGTCTGCCTGTCTGTCTGTCTGTCTGCCTGTGTCTGTCTGTGTGTCTTCTATCTCCTATCTTCCCAAGTGCTCATCTTACCACAGTAAGCAATACAGAGACATGTCTGATTTTATAGTTCACTAGCTCACCTTTTTTTTTTTAAGTGGGATAATAGTTTCTTAGGTTACTATTATCCAAATATCATTCAATGTTTATGTTGAAACAGATGGTTGTATTTGTGCTTGGAGTCACACAAAAGCTAAACACAGTGACTCTTTGACCTTGAATCACTGGAGTGATTTCTACCACAACAAAAAAATAAATAAATCACAAAGTATTCCAGGTGGAGTGGCTCACTTCTGTAGTCTCCGAGCTCAGGACCTAGGCTGGGAAGAGGCCTATGGGTTGTTTTTTTTTTTTTTTTTGGTGAGACTTTTGCCTAAAAAGTAGCAATAAGTACACACCGCCTCTTGGACTGCAACATTGGTCGGAGCTTGTTATACCTTGACTTTGTTAGAAAAGCAAATGGCCGTGTATTTACCGCCTCTGAGGTGAGAGGGTAGTAGCCTTTTACACAGGGCTAAGCCTTGCGTTACCTTCCACCAGTGCCAGCCCGAGTGGGGTTTTTGATGCCAGAATCGGGCGGGCGAAACAGCTATAGAATGCCAAGCTGAAACAGAAAGTACGGCTTCTGGAAAAATGTAGGTTTCATCATTGTTCCAAAACCAAGAGTCATCACAATGCCTCCTTTGCTGACACTGCCTTTCTTTATTTTCCCTACACACATCAGAATCCTGGGCCAAGTGCACCGTAAGGTGACTCCAAAACACAGCTTTGCCAGGATGGAGCCACTCTGGAGTTGTCAGTAAACACTGAGCTAATGCTTCCCCGCTGGCCTTGCAACCCATAAAGGGAAATGTCAGGGGTTGCAAACAAATCGGATGTTGAAGTCTCATCTTCCTAGAACTGCCAGTGTCCTCTGTGGGAATCTCTGGACTATGAGTAACTCAGGGTAGAGGCGATGGTTAGAGACCACCCACGTCTACCAGACCAGGGACGGTAGCATTCTAAAGTCAGGCCACCAGGAAGACAACTTGACCCTGACATCTAGTCCCACGGTGTTTCTGCTGCTGCCCTTCAAGTAGAACATAGCGTGACTGGCTCAGTGGGTGCTTTCTGGAGTATACAAGGTCCTATTTTCAATCCCCAGCACCACATACAACAGCCTGAGGTGGTGTATACCTGTCACAGGAGCACTCAGGAGAGACAGGGAAGCAGAAATGAAGATCAAGGTCATCCTTGAGCTACAGAGCAAGTTTGGGGCCAGCCTGGGCTACATGAGATGGTCTCTAAAATAAAAGATGCAGCCCACTGTGACAAGTGAGAGGTCTTCAGAGGACTGTGTTTCCAACTAGTTCTGTGGCAAGACAATAGAAGTAATATTTGTTTGAATGTCATAAATAATTATTTTCCTTTCTCACAACACCCCAGGGAAGTTATTCTGGTCGTTTTAGACAGATGAGGAACCTAGAGACGAGAGTATAAGAAAATTGTGGTAGAACTGACTTTCAATTCAAGTCCACAGGAGCAGGGGACTTGCTGTACACTTCAGTCCAACTATGTATGTCCCTGTAGAGACTGTTTTTATCAGGACATGTAGTGTGTGTGTGTTTGTATGTGTGTTTATGTGAGTGTATGTGTGTGTCTGTGTGTGTTTGTATGTGTGTGAATGTGTGTGTATGTGTGTGTGTGTGTATGTGTATGTGTGTGTGAGAGAGAGTCAGAGACAGAGACAGATTAAAGGCTCTGAAAATCTCTGTAGTAAGGAAGACTGTTTAAATGTTGAGCAATTGTGCAATGCATTCCTCAGAGGTTTATACAAGGCCTAGAATGTAGTAGGTATTCATTAAATGCACATTAAGTAGCATGATTAGTAGTGATTAAGTTAAATAATAGATAATTATTGAAGTTGAATAGTAATAAATCAAAGCTTGAGGGTTAAAGAGTTTTTCCTTAAGAAATAAAATTATTTATGTGCTTCATATTATAGTGAGTAAAGTCTCACTTCACTTCTTTTTGTTTGTTTGTTTTCAAGACAAGGCTTCACTATGTAGCCCTGGCTCCCCTGGAACTCACTGTGTAGACCAGGCTGGCCTTGAACTCACAGCGATCCTCCTACTTCTGCCTCTCCAGTGCTGGGACTAAAGGCTTCCATCATTTAACTCAGCTACTTCACTTCTTTCATTATCTTGATTACAATCCCTCCATCAGACCACAAACCTGTTATGCTCAGGACCAAAGCCAGCACCACGGAGCTGATCTTCAAAGGAATGGAATTTACTCTGGCACACTCTTATATAGGAAGCCTTCCCAAGGCCAAATCCCAAGAGACCAGCCACTGTAAAAGCAGGTTAGGAAAAACAGACAATTTCGAAGCTCAAAATCCTATTTGTTAACCATTGCTATGCCTTCTTAACCCTCGTCCTTTTTACATTAAACCAAGTCTCCACTAAGGACAGGTTTCATCTCTGGAGACTTTCTGATCTCTGCTTTGAGCTGACGTCAGGAGGGCCAGGATGGAGCACTCACTAAGGCTGTCCCAGACTGGGCATCCAGGACATGACCCAGCTGAAGTTGGAAGAGGAGGGAGGGCAGGTCTGGGTTGTGACTATGGGTAGCCTCTCTGTTACTGCGTAGTGAAGCCTATTGGAGTTGTTGGTGCCCCCCCCCACCATGCCTCTGGAGTCAATAGGGAGGGGGCCTCCTGTACAGGAAATCTTCTCTAGCTGGAAATGAGACTCAATTAATTAACTGGAGAATTCTCCTACCAAAACCCATCTATGTGTATTAAGGAGATGAAACCCTGAAGTTGCAGTAAATTTCATATTAAAACATCTCTGATTTTTTTAAAAAAATCACTCACTTTTTAATATGCATTCCAGATAATATTTTTAAAAGATTGTCCAAGCCAAGAGAAAAAACCATCACCACCCTAGTGAATCCGCCACTAAAGGTTCTGTTGTCAGCAGTTAACCTACAGCCACCGGTTCCATTCTCACCAGATCCATAGCTGTGTTTAACCAACAGCAGGTGGAAACCAAGTATTCAAGAAAAAAAAACAAAAAACAAAAAACAAAACCCATTTCAAACATGTACAGGTCGTTTATCCATCATTCCCCAAGTGTATCATACAACAACCGCATTCATGGTGTCTGCTTTGCATCATGTCCTAATGGTAACTGGAGAGTCTTTAAAAAGAGGACACCATTGGAGGTAAGTGCCACATCACTTGTAAGAGGGACTGAAGTCCCTGCAGTTGGGTATCTGGGGGCTATCTATGAATTTATCTCTCATAGATCAGGAAGAAGCTATATATATCTTGCCAGTCTCTGCTCATGCTTTAAGAAAGACAGTGGCCCAAGTCCCTGATGTTAACCAGCAGGTCAGAAAGTGTTGGGGTGAACCACGAAGCTTTAGGTCATTGATAAAAAAAGGAAAGTGCTTTGCAAGGATCGGTCCAGGCAACACACTTAAGCTGGGCATTCATATCCTTGGTTGTATAAACTTTGTCAAAATGAATCTACTTTTTCGTCTGCTTTGATGCTGGAAATGAACTTGGGGCCTGGTACTTCAGCCATTTAGCTATGTCCCCATCCCAAATCTGTATTTATGACTTACATGCAACTTTAGGCAATGATCCAAATCTTGGATTAGCGGCTAAATAACCTGAAATGTAATATAGAAAGGTATTATTTCATTTAACAATTTATTTAACTTTGTAAGAAAAAAATCAAGGCCCACGATATAACATTTCTAAAATGAGTGCGTCATTAGTCTGAAGAATGTTTTTATGATCGATCTGTGGTTTAAGTTAACTCCCAGGAGCTGTCTTAGGCAAATGGTAAATCTTGGCTTTAACATGCGGAAACAATAGGAAACCCATAATTAAAGGCTGATTTAAATTGACTCAAAGAGACTAGTCACGGTCTTTGAAGAGGAATTTAACAGAGAAAGTTTAACAGGGAGGTTCATAGTATGTGCGCTGTAATTTAATTCTTAATGATCTATCGATCAAACTGTCTATCTATCTATCTATCTATCTATCTATCTATCTATCCATCCATCCATCCATCCATCCATCCATCCATCCATCCATCTATCTATCTATCTATCTATCTATCTATCTATCTATCTATCTATCTATCTAAGACAAGGTTTCTCTATGTAGCCCTGGCTCGCCTGGAACTTGCTATATAGACCAAACTGGCCTCCAATTCATAAATCTATACACCTCTACTCCTGAGTGCTGGAACTGAAAGCAGGTGTCACCATGCCTAGCTCATTACAATTTTTAAATGAAAACATTGTAGCTTATGCTAGGCACCAGGCAGAATAGTGGGCTTATTTGGCAACTCTGGGGTTATTATACTACAGAAAGAGGAATTAAGGTATAAAATGCCTAGTCAGATCACCTTAAAATAGGGAGATGGTTTCGAATGGGCCAGGTGGATTAAACATAATCAAAACGATCGATGAATGGTATTGGAGAGATCAGAGGTGGGAAAACTTAGCTCAGCCCAGCTGGTTTTAGAGACATAGGAAGAGGTCACCAGCCAAGAAGAGAAGGTGGCCTCTAGAAGTTGGACAGGGGAAAAAAGATGAACTTCCAGGAGAAATGCAACTGTATCCATATCTTGATTTTAACCCAATGAGAGCCAGCTGAGAATGCTGTTTTGGAAGGTGGTAGAAACTTTAGGAGGTAGAGCCTCACTAAAGGAAATGATCTCTGGGTATGGGTGTTGAATTCATAGCCTGACGTACTTCCATTCCACTTCCTGCTTCCTGATTTTGGTTATAATGTGACCAGCTGCCTCATGATACTGCTACCACCCTTTCTCCACCATGGCAGACTCCATCCTTCCTTAAACAATGAACCAAAATGAGCTCCTCCTTCCTTAAGCCGCCTCTGTTGTCTGGCAACAGGAACCTGTAGCCTCTACATTCATGGCCTTTTCCTTGGTCTTCAGAATCAGTCATGTTGAGTCCAAACCTCACACCACCCACTGACATCTCTAGTTACATCCCCCGGTCTCCTTCTCCATCCTTTATTTAGATGAGAAATAAATCAATGATAATCTATTATAAAGTCAGCTAGTGACCTTAATGCCACCCGTAACTCTTTATCAAGTAATTAAATACATTCAGTCTTTCCAAAGATGAGGGGCTCAACCAGTAAAATAAGCATCCAAAGGTTCCGGGGAAAGCTACAGAAACTGGGCTCTCTGAAGTTAAAGCCTTGGTGAATGCCCACTCTTACCTTGGTGGACGAGTCCCTGGGTGACAAGCATGCTTATAAGAGAAAAAGGCAGGGCTGTAAAACAAACAAACAAATGGCCCTCAATATCAGTGCCTTATCACACGGTCCCTCTGGGCTGGGGAGATTGCTCCCTGGGTGCAAACGCATCTCCAAACATGGCAACCTGAGCCTGACCCCCACCCCTCACCCCCAAGGGCATACAAGGTGCAAGGAGTGACTCTAAGCTGTCATCTGACCCCACACATGCACATGTGCGTGTGTGAGTGCACACCTGCACCAAATACAATCTAAAAATCAATTTAAAAAGACGACCGACTCAGCCCCTCACCTGGATATTAGAGATAATCACTCTAAGCTTTTTTTTTTTCTTACCTAACTTGGCAGAGAGTTTTATTCACTTTTATTTTTCAAGATAGGATCTCACTATGTGGCCCTGGCTATCCTGGAACTCACTATGTAGACCAGGCTGGGCTTCAACTCATAGGGATCCACCGGCCTCTGCCTCCAAGTGCTGGGATTAAAGGTGTGCGCCACCGCTCTCAGTTTTATGCTAACTTTATATACGTTACTATTCAACACATATTTCTTTAAAACAACATGGAAAAATTTTTTGGATTCATCCCAGCAGCTCAGCCTGATGCACAACATTAATTTAAACCCACACCCACATTCAACTTGATCTCTGACATCCATGTTCTTTTTTTTTTTAAGATTTATTTATTGTTATATCTAAGTACATTGCAGCTGCCTTCAGATGCACCAGAAGAGGGCGTCAGATCTCATTATGAATGGTTGTGAGTCACCATGTGGTTGCTGGGATTTGAACTCAGGACCTTCGGAAGAGCAATCGGTGTGCCCTTAACCACTGAGCCATCTCTCCAGCCTGACATCCATGTTTACTGAACACTCTATACACGTGACTCCAAGGGCTACAACACGGGTCTCTCAGTGTGTGTGTGTGCTTAGCAGAAATTGGAATATATATATATATATATATATGTGTGTGTGTGTGTGTGTGTGCTTATGTGTGTGTGTGTGCTTACGTGTGTGTGCACGTATGGTGTATGCATGGGTGTGTGTGTGTGTTTCTTTCTTTGGTTTTCAAGACAGGGATTCTCTATGTAGCCTTGGCTGTCCTGGAACTCAATCTCCGACCAGGCTGACCTAGAACTCAGAGGTCCATCAGCTTCCGTCTCCCAAGTGCTGGGATCAAAGGCATTCGACACCACCACCCAGCTATATTTTGATATTTTCAATCCAACATAAAGTTTGAAAAGCAATGCCATGAGTTTTTGTAGAAAGCCTTCTTTTAGGCTCACTACAGATTCATCTCTGGATGCACCCCTATACTTTGCTTTGTATCTCTGTCATTAATTTTTTCTGAGACATTTGAGATTTGCAAACACCATCATTCTTTATAACTGGTTATTTTAAACAGGGAGTTTCTATAGTCAAGTTAATTCCTCCTGAGAGACCACAATACCACTAGCCTAGTCAAGAAGTTTCTGTTTGAATACTCAGACTCAAGAGGAATGACATTCTCTAATACAAAATCTATGTTCAAATCTCTCCACCTACTCCAGGAATGTCCTGCACAGCTGCAGGTTTTTTCCAGTGTGGAAGATAAGGATGTATGTGGTGTGTTGACTGTTCAATCTGTTTCAATCTAGGGCAATTTCCTGTTGTTTCTGTTCTGATTTGTGTCTCTTTCGTAACATTTTGTCCCACTGTTGGACATCTGCCTGAAGAGCACACTGAAGGTTATAACCAGACTCCATTCTTGCTAAACACATGCCGTGTTTAGTTAAGGTTTTTAGTATAAGCAATGGAGTCTGACATGCAGGGTTTATAGCTCTCCCACAATGCGTCAGGTGGCCTCTTCAAAAGCAAAGAGCTGCAGTAAGCTTTTAACCTTTCCTAGCAACCGAGAGGAGTCTGGTGTAGCAAGCAGATTTCCCATCAAGGCCAGGAACCAGATGGCCGGCTAATGGGCCACACTGCAGTGAGAATCTATCAGGTCAGTTAATCTGCTGGTCCAGAGGTTATCAGAAAAAGAAATGGGAGTCTAGGAAACCAATCAATAAGCATAGTGATGCACTTGTAAAGTGATCGATTCAGACTCTGGATGGTTTATGATATCAAGAAGAATCAATCAGGCGTCTGTCAGAAATGTACACAGCATGGGGCTGGATGGCTAGGTCCCATGATGCCACTTTCAAATGTCAAATTATGAATTTTTTAAACCCCAAAGGATTTTAATACAGCCTGAACTCACAGCCTTGTCTTATATGGGACGGGGAAGCAGCTCAGCAGAAAACAGTAAGCAGAGAAATATTGATGGGCTGATGCCAGCTGCCAGCTCCTGCCCATCAGCAGCCCTTTCTGAACCATTCTCTATGTGCAAAGCCATGGCCTGAAGTCCAGATGAACCTGACACTGCTTCTGAGCTGAGATGCTGGTGGAATTTACAAAGGTCTACTCTGTGGAAGTAATATACACTATATAATATTTCTGCCCCATGTTCTTGCGTGCGTGCGTGAAGAGTCATGTGTGTGTCTGTCTTTACCGGCCGAGGTAAAGTGCCGGGTACGTGAATATCATCTCTGCCTGAAGACATGAGCATAGATTTGAGCCCTAAATGTCCATAAATAAACACCCAAGTTCTTTAGGGACTTATGCAAAACTCCTACTCAAAATTCATCAGTCATCGTGATTCTCTTCTAAGGGGACACGAAGGCATTCTATTGTTACAACATTAATTATTAAATCGATTATTAATTTATTTATTTAGGAATTTTATTAAACCAAACCATTTTTTTATTAAATTGATGATTATTAAACTATGAATTAAGATCCAGAGTGTGAGAGTACCTCTCTTCCAGAAACTCTCTTCTTGACACTCTCTGATAATCTTGGCAATCTCTCCTCTGTGGATGTGCAGTTTTGATTTGGGGCAAAACAACAGGCTCTGTAAAGAAAGACACTGTGGGTTAGACAGTGTGTGCTTGTTGAGCCCAAGCACCAGCGAGGCTCAGGCAGGAGGATCCTGAGTTCAAGGCCAGCCTGGGCTAGATAGTGAGGTCCTATCACAACAGAAAACTAACAAACAAAAGCAAGACAATGACAAACTGAGGTCAGGAAGGAAACCTCCACAGCGTGATCTCTGGAAGGGAATGGGATGTTTCTCGGCACAGACCAGAGGCCAACAGTCACTGGTTTCCAGCTGGCCATGCTGCCTAGATTTAGACAAGGGGGAATTTCTGCTCAAGAGACAGGGAAGCTCAGAGACCGGAGTGTGTGCACAGCTCTCCTAGGCTGACAACTGCAGGCACCAGGTTCCAGCTCTCCTCCACGCTGTCCAAGGCCAAAGGTGATCCCAATGCTGGCTTGCTCCTTGGCCTATGGCTCCTTCACCTCAGTATAGCATCCTTGGTGAAGACAGACTTGTTGATTTTGTCCAGTCGTTTACTTTTGTTTTAGATTCTTTGCTTGTGGCTATTCATGTGGATGCTGGTCACCATATCCTGAGAATTCTTCATGGTCCAGGCATCGTTTTGACACTCAGCACACATACCCAATGATGCTCTGACAAAGCAGGAGGGCCCTGGGAGCCTATGCTTCTATAATAGTGCAGGCAGGTCTCTCTCTCATGTCTCTGCCCCTCCTTACAGCACAGTGGAGGAATGCAGAGGTGAGCGTGGCTTCCGGCAGTCAGCTCAGCAGCTATGGCAATGCACACCAGTGGGACTGGCAACTGTTATTACTGTCTACTCTCTGGGTCCTCAGAGCAAGCACTCTTCCATGTGTCCACAGTAAACACAGATGGCCCTGACTTAGCAGCTCATATTTGTGTGTGTGTGTGTATGTGTGTGTGTTGCATGTAAGTACACATGTTCGTATACATGCTGATGTGTGGAGGCTAGAGGTTGCCAATGGCTGTGTATCTCTTTTTATGTTTTATTTTGTTGTTGTTGTTGGTTGGTTGGTTGGTTGGTGTGTATTGTCTTGTCTTGTCTTATCTTGTCTTGTTTTGTTTTTAAAAAACAGCATCTCCCATTGAACCAGAGCTCACTTAATTCAGTTAAGCTGCCTGGCAGCAAGCTTTAAAGATCCTCTGTCCCAGTCCCCCTCGCTCTAGGATTACAGGTGTGTGTGGCACCTGGATTTTTATGTCACTGTTGAGGATCCGAACCCAGATCCTCAATGCCTGTACAGCGGGCAGTTTGTAAACTCCCTGGGCATTTGCCATCTCCCCAGCCTAGTGGCTCAGAGTTTTATTCTACTTCAGCATGTTGTGTTTCATAGCTTTAGGTCATGAACTTGACACCGGCTAAAGTCATCTGGAGGAGGAAATCTCCAAGAAGAAAATGCCTCCAACCGAGTGAGGTGGCACCCACCTTTGATCCCAGCACTCAGAGGCAGAAGCAGGGAGATCTCTGTGAGTTCAAGGCCAGCATGGTCTACAGAGCAAGTTCCAGGACAGCCAGGACTATGTAGAGGATCTCTGGAGAGAGAGAGAGAGAGAGAGAGAGAGAGAGAGAGAGAGAGAGAGAGAGAGAGAGAATGCCTCTGTAGAGGAAGAGTCCAGCCCATTGTTGATGGTGACGTCCCTGGGCTATAAGAAAATAGGCTAAACAAACTGGGGTGGTGGTGATGGTGTGTACAATCTAGTCAGCAGCACCCCTCCATGACTCCTGCCTCCAGGTTTCAGCCATGCCTGAGTTCCTGCCCTGACTTCCTTTGATGATGAACTGTGATGTAGAAGTATAAGCCAAAAGGCCCCTCCCTCCCTCCTCAAGTTTCTATTGGTCAGAAACCCTAACTAAGACACATGTTCTGAGAGCAATACGCGTTCAGTAGGAACTACTAAACACTTTGAAATTTAAACTTGTCCTAGTCTAATGCTATGCCGTGCGGTATTTACTCATGATGCTGGACAGCAGCATGGAGGGCCAGCTTCAGGTTAGCTGTGAAATTACAAGGGGCATCCATAAGCAAGGGGCACTTCCACCTCCACCCAGCTGGAGCCAGTGGACCATAGTGCTAAGCTAGGACTCCCAGGAACATTTTAAACCGAAAACAGTTTTAACTTACAGTAGGTTAATTGAGGCAAATTTCCATTGTAAATCAAGCCGTATCTGTATTTGTTTCTTGGTCTGTCTGTAGCCACGTCAGAAATAAAGGAAACCTCCCAACATGAACAAGGTAACACACACACACACACACACACACACACACACAAAGAGAGAGAGAGAGAGAGAGAGAGAGAGAGAGAGAGAGAGAGAGATCTGACCACCATAATTTCTGAGAGTCCAGCACTTAAGATCAGAGAGTCGTCCCCAAGTGGGGCTTGGGAGATCTTTTTCAGAAGCCATGAATGTTTTAGGATTCTCTCATTTACAGGACAGCTCGGGTGTCCAAATGCAGCTGTTGTCATTTGTCTGTTTGTTTCTCCCGTACTTTGTTGCTCAAATGCTCTCTCCACCCAGAAACCATGTTACAGCTGAAAAGCGGACTCCAGAGAGCTCCAGTCACCCATCAAACACTTGCTCTCCTGTTCATCCACAGGCTCCTGAACCACAACACCCTGCCTAGCACGCCGGCTTTGTGCCCTCGATCTGACGGCTAATTAGTAATTATGAACCCGGTTATGCGGAAAGCAGCATGCAGCAGCGTGTGCCCAGGATCATAACCCTGGGAGACAAGAATGGGAAGATAAGACTGTGTCATTCTGTTAGAGACAAACCATAGCTTCACTCTGCCTCAGAATGCCTGCTCAGCAACTGACTGCTGTGCTGAGTGAGTTAAGCCAGATTCTAAAGAGGGAAGAGTAAAGAGTTTGCAAACAGAAATTTTAACGTGCTTTTCAAGACAGCCCAAACGCATCTTCCTTCCTCCTTCCTGTGTCCATCTGACAAAGAGCCTGGCTGAGAAAAAGCATTTGAAAAAAAGAGTCAGGAGATGTCTTAGCTGGTAAAGTGCTTGCCACACAAGCATGATGAACAGAGTCTGGATCCACAGGACCACTTGAAAATCGGGGTGTAGGGGCATGTGTCTGTAATTTCAGGACTAAAGAAACTGAGACAGACCTGTAACTTACAAGCCGGCTAGTCTGGCTGAACCACTGAGCTCCAGGTTCAGTGAGAGAGCCAGTCTCAAATCATAAAGTGGAGAGCTGGCGAGTTGGCAGGGCAGGCTAAGGCACTGGTGACCAAGCCTGATGGCCTGAGTTCAATCCATTGAGCCCACATGGTACACAGAGAGAAATGAGTCCTGCAAGTTGTCCCCTGACCTCCACACACTCGCCAGCCATGGCATGTGTGAGTGCAGCACACACACACACACACACACACACACACACACACACACACACACACGCTAAAGAAATGACTAAGTAGCGGGGCGTGGTGGTGCACGCCTTTAATCCCAGCACTCGGGAGGCAGAGGCAGGCGGATTTCTGAGTTCAAGGCCAGCCTGGTCTACAGAGCGAGTTCCAGGACAGCCAGGACTACACAGAGAAACCCTGTCTCGAAAAAACAAACAAAAAAAAAAAAAGAAAGAAAAAGAAATGATTAAGTAAATAAGCAACAAATGGACAAATAAACAAACACATAAATATTTTTGGAAATGATGTGAACTGACTACGGAAGATGGTGAGCATCAATCCCTGGCCTTTGCTTATAGGAACACACACACACACACACACACACACACACACACACACACGGAGTCATGGCTGATTGACCAAGGGCAGGCTCTAGTGAGAGTCTCGTGTGACCGTTTTCTTTAGATGGCAGAATCTCAAGCTCAAACCTACCTGCTTGCTCAGTGGCGGCAAGTGGGGGCTTTTCTCTTGGTTCCCATGAGTGGACACTGAGGCCATGACGCTGTTGAGTTTTCTTCTATTGCCGTCGAGTGCTCTGTATCCTCCTTGTCCTAAGGACTAAGAGAAGGAGAAGAGACTCACTGTATACACCAGGTCTGAATGTTTATGCCCCAGGCTTCAAATCACCCCTCACATCAGCACCACTGACAGAGAGCTTACTGCTTTCATTTCGTTATCTGTTTTAACCTGCAGCCATGTAGAAACTCGAGCTTTTAAACAATTATTTATTATTGGGGGTGTAGTGGGGGCACATTATGTCACGTACACAAGGAGGTCAGAGACAAACTTGCAGGAGTCAGTTCTCTCCTGTCTGGTGGTTCCTGGGAATCAAACTTATCAAGCTTGGTGGCAAGTGCCTTTATCCACACACACACACACACACACACACACACACACACACACACACACACACAAGATTTAAAATTTGTAATAATGTATCAGTGTTAATGGAGATCAGAGAGTCAAATGCCCTGGAGCTGGGGTTACACATATACAGCTGTAAACCACTTAATGTGGGTGCTGAGAATTGACCTTAGGTCTCTTCAGTCCCTAAATCTCAATTTCTAAAGACTCCCCAATACACACCTATACATCCTGTCATGGACCCACACTTACCAACAGTGATGGGTTTTATTGTGCACATGTTTTACTGCCTACAAACTAGGTCTTTAAAATGTCTCAAAGCGTTATTCAAAGTTAATAAGTATCCAAATGTTTGCTGAATGTCTATGATATGCCAAGGAGAAGGCCATGAAAGCTAAAGTAAATTCACTGTAGGAGGAGCACAGGCTAAAAGGGGGGCTACTGGTAAGTCAGCAATTATTCACTAGGAGAAGGCCCAAGAGGCAAGAACAGAGAATAATAAAGGTCTGTCCCAGCCATCACTGTACTCCTGAGCTTTCAAGGGTTAGAGTCGGGGAGTCCGGGAGCAGGGCGGCATGTTTAGACAGCGATTAACCTGTCTAGATAAGAAACCCAAGACCCAAACTGAGATCTTTTCCAGAAGCATGAAGGTGAGAGATTTGGCTTAGGAAATATTGGATTTGGGAGCTGGAGGGTGGTTGGGTACAAACCCTGGAAGTATCCAGTAAAGACTAACGTATTTGGGGATCTGGGTCTGGAATTTCCGACTGGGGAAGGCTGGAGAGATGAATTTGACAATGGCCATCATAGGGATGCACGTTAAAGCCAGGGACACACTCGTCTACAGAGAGTACTGGAAAATGTGAACACAGAACCCAAAGGAGGATTGGTGAGCGAATAAAAAGATCATTGGCCAAGGAGATGACTGTGAGGGAAGCGCCGACGTAATCACCAGGGAAGAAGCCATTCGCTTCGATCACAGGGCCCGGGGCTGGCAAAGATGGACATTCTCCAAGTGGACTATGAGCTTCATCTTCTTCCCTAGTCCTGGGCCCCATCGACTCTCCTACAAAACGGACAGCTCATATAGAATCGTATTTTCTACATTAGTAACTCAGTGGCAAGAAAAAGAAGCCCAGGGCCCCTCCCTGTACATTCCATCTTGGGTGCCTAGTGTTGTTGGACATGATGCTCTACAGTGTTAGATACTGGAGAGGGTAATAAGAGCCTGACTGTGTGCACCTGTCCCCATGAGATAGAGTCTCACTATGTCACTCTCATTGTCCTCTAACTCCCTGTGCAGGCTAGGCTGGCCTCAAACCCCCAGAAATCTGTGTGCCACCCGAGTGTGTTGTTAAAAGTCTGGAACTATGTCCTGCAACACACCAGTTTTAATTCTGACTTTCTTTGCAGATCCTGAGAATTAGAATAAGGGATATAAAGTGTCTGGGCCTCGACTGTGTCATCTGAGACTTGGGCACAGCAGTCTTAAGCTGTGCAAGGATGGGGATGAGGGATAAAGACAGGACCAGGGCACAGTGATGGGTGTCTGTACAGTAGGGGAGCAATTGTCAGAGTGGCTCTGGACATCTTATTTTCTAGGAATTAAGACCCTAGGAAATCTTTGCCACCTATAGGCAAATTAGATTTTTTTTTTAAATTCCCACAGTCAGACCCAGAGCCATCTCAAGAATCAGGAAGCAAGGAACCACACACCTCAGTGTTGGTGGGCTGGGTCTTCCAAAACCCAGTTGCTTGCTTTGAGCAAGCCTTACCTTCTGGGCATATTCGCGTGAACACACACACACACACACACACACCCTCAGGTCTGGTGCCTGACCCAGTCTGTGGTGGGGGAGGGGCGGTTGGCCCAGAATCAGCTAGCTAGATTTCAAGGCAATACCCTTCCAAGAAGGCTGCCTGCAAAACTCCAAACTACACCCCTGCTTGGGGTCTCAGGAGTTGGTGACATCTGGAGAGGAGCCAGGCAGGCAAGCGTTGGAGACTGGCTCCGGTGGAGCGGCGGCGGTGCAGCCTGTGAAGGGCCTGCGCAAGTCCCCAGGACCCGGGAAGGAAAGCCAGCAGAGAAAGACACTGCCCCAGGCCACCTCTCCTGCCCGCACACCACCCTCTGTGGGCTCACCCGTGCGGGTGGGTGCTACCGAGGCGGAGCTGCGCACGCACACACACACACACACACACACACACACACACACACACACACACACGATTGCACACACCCCGCCCGCGCGCTGCACACGCCCACCGCCCCAACCCGAGCCCCAGGGCCCCTCTCCTCTCCCCTCACCTTTCTTGGCGATCTTTCCTTTCTTCCCTCCTTCCTCTTCCTTCCTGGGCTCGCTCCTCCCCGCACCTCTGCGCGTCGCTAGCTCAAGACTCAGCAAGTGCAGCCCGCCCCCACTTGCAGTCTCATTCTCTCTCTGTTGGTGACACTGGGAGAATCCAGCACTTTCCAGAAGCCCCCACTTCTCAGTCTCTTCCTGACACTTGCTACACTCTACCTCATTGTTTTTCACGTGATTCCGTCCTCCCAACAAAAACACAGGCGACTCCAACGGTTTCCCTGAACCCCCTCCCTGGGCGGACTTAAGCATTCATCTCAGAACAAAAGCACTGTGCTGCGTACAGCCTGGACAGCCCGGTAGGGTCCCCAACCCCAAGGGAGTCAATTACAGCCCACCTTGGTTCCTTAGCCTTCTTTTGCAAAGCTTTTCCCCTCCTAATGGCTAGCTAGCCTATGAGGGGAAGGCACTGAGTGTGTGTGTGTGTGTGTGTGTGTGCGCGCGCGCGTGCGCGCGTGTATCCTAGTATGTGTGACTATAAATGAGTGCCTATGTATGTGAGAATGTGCAAGTATATATGTGAACACATATGAGTATATATGTGTGTCTCTGTGTGTATGTATGTAAATATATGTTAGCATGTGTTAGTATAAACCTGTGCCTATATATGTGAGTGTGGGTAAGTGTATATAGGAGCGTGTACATGTATGTATGTCTATGTAATTGTATGTGACTGAGTGTAAGTATATGTGTGTTAGTGCATTTGATGGTGTCTAGGAGTATGAGAGGGTGTGCATGTATGTGAGTGGTGGTGTGTGAATGCATGTATACATGTGTGAATGTGTATCTGTGTAAATGTATGTGTGTGTTGTGATCAAGAATTTCCAGAAAGACGCTCTGTCTGCAGAGACTGACTGACTGACCAGTCTTGCAGTGCTGAGGGGAGAAATTTGGATGTTGCAAGTCCAGAGGCAAATTACATTATCTAGCTTTAACCCCCACAACGGGGCTTCCTTACCCACCCCTCTGTCCAAACTAACATCCTGTGACTAACAGTTCATTTCCTGCTGCCCACAGAGATCAGAAGAGGGCATCGGATCCCCCCCCACCCCCACACACCCCCGCCCCGGAACTGGAGTTACAGATGCTTGTGAGCTTCCAAGTGGGTGCTGGGAACTGAACCCAAGTCCTCTGCAAGAACAACAGGTGCTCTTAGCCACTGTGCCATCTCTCCAGCCCCGTCCTGGCCTTTTCTACCCTGGCCTCCAGCCTGGCTGAGAAAAGACCCTCTTCTCTTTCACACTCAGGAAAAGTTGTGTCCTCTCAGGGTGCTTATCACCGTTACAGTCCACTGGGGAAATGTACAGCGGAGAGAGCACCACCTCTGCTTGCTTTTAGTTGACTTTATACCCATTTCGGGAGGTCACCAAGCCCAGCAATGTGTCCTTTGGCCTTCCAGATCAGATTTCTGCTCAGCTCTACACACAGACATGTTAATCATTTAAAGATCGGTCCTCTGAAATTGGCAATACAAGATTGATTACGCCTCCACCTTCCCGCCCCCACCCTCCAGAGCTGGGTGGTTAAGATCACTTGCCACTCTTCCAGAGGGCCGGAGTTAGGCTTGAAAGAACTTGAAACTCCACTCCAAGGGACAAGACTCCTTCCTCTGGTCTCTGTGGGCAGATGTGAGCACTTGCACACACATACACATGACTCAAATTTTTTTTTTAAAAAGATATTGCTGGCTTAGTTGACTCTCCATCCCTAGTAGACAGCGGCAGACTCTCTCCCTGCGGCGTTTCATTTTCCCTTGACCCAATTTGACTCTCAAATTAAAGGTAACATAGGCCTGCTAATTTTATATTCTGTTACCAGAAGTCAGAAATAAGCCCCTGTGGTGCTGTGGTTTTCAGAGCTGCGCTTTCTAAGTGTTCTTGTGAAGTAGATGAGCCATCTCCCTTACACCTCACACAAACCCTCAAAGTGGCATTTACCCTACGCCATCTTGCTGCACTGAGTGTTGGAATATGTGTGCCTCATTTGCATATCCACTTCCCACCAGAATGTTCCAGTAAAATGCTTTAAATAGTTAGAAATTACCCTTGGTCACGCTTATAGCACAAACTCCTTAAATAATACTTGGTTGACTACTCTGGTACATCTGTATGCAAGCAGATGTACCCTTATAGCACAAACTCCTTAAATGAGCCTTGTTTGACCACGCTGGTACATCCGTGTGCAAGCATGCTCGAAGTGACAAGGCACCAGGCAGTTCCACAAAGGAGTGACCTTCAATGAAACATTAGAATAAAAGAACCCTGGGCTTGGCTCTGCAAGTCTTACCTGTGGAATGAAGTCTGTGTTGGTCCTTACTTCAGCATCATGTAGGGCCTGAGGATCATGGCTACATAGCTGATTCTCAGAGGTTAGTTTAGAATGTGCCAAGCTACTCAGGGCAGGCTCCAGTGTGAACCGTCTCTGCAGTCCTGTGTTGCTTCCAGGCAGCATTCAGAGTCATTAGCTGGGCTTGCATGATTCAGCCACAGGTCCTCTGAGGGAGCGAATGAAAGACTCATACTCCCTCCTTTCTGCTTTTTGCTCAGCCTGGTCCAACCTTGGTCTGCTTCTTCATTCTCCTTTCATTTGTAAAAGACTCAGCCTTGAGGTCAGTTCGTGGAAAACCTATCTACAATTTAAGACACACAGGGGTGTAGTGACCAACATTCCTAATGACAGCTGGTATATCTACAATTTAAGACACACAGGGGTGTAGTGACCAACATTCCTAATGACAGCTGGTAGGTACAATACTCGGTGCTAAACTACCCTCAGTGATGCCTAGAGGTCTTCAGTCACCAATCCTTCCCCAACCTAAGCCCCTCCCAAGACAAGCCCCCTCCCCACTCAACTCCCCCTCCCCCAACCTAGGCCCCCTTCCCCAAGACAAACAATTGTTCTGCGATGGATGCCTGCCAGCCCATCTTCCCCAACTGTGCCATGTATGTCATTCCTAGTAAGTGTAACACACATCATATTTTCAAGCACCTCCCTCCAGGACTGACCATTTTAAAAATAAAGAATAGAGAAATAAAAATATAAAGAAAAGAGCCAGGTGTGGTGGTGTACATTTCTTTTTTGGTTTTTTGTTTTTTTTTCAAGACAAGATTTCTCTGTGTAGCACTGGCTGTCCTGGAACTCAATCTGTAGACCAGGCTGGCCTCGAACTCAGAAACCCATCTGCCTCTGTCTCCCAAGTGCTGGGATCAAAGGCGTGCACCACCACTGCCCGGCGGTGGTGTACATTTCTAATCCCAGCACTTGGAAGGCAGAGGCAGGTAGATCTCTGTGAGTCTGAGGCCAACCTGGTGTATATAGCAAGTTCTAGGATATCCAGAGCTGCATAATAGACATTGTCTGGGAGAAAGAGAGAGAGAGAGAGAGAGAGAGAGAGAGAGAGAGAGAGAGAGAGAGAGAGAGAGAGAGAGAGAGAGGCAGAGAAGCAGAGACACACAGAGAGATAGAGAATCAGAGACAGACAGAGACAGGCAGAGGAGGAGAGAGAGAGGAGAGGAGAGGAGAGGAGAGGAGAGGAGAGGAGAGGAGAGGAGAGGAGAGGAGAGGAGAGGAGAGGAGAGGAGAGAAGAGAAAGAGAGAGGGAGGGAGGGAGGGAGGGAGAGAGAGAGAGAGAGAGAGAGAGAATATGTTTTCAGAAACATAAGTTTCCAAATCACGTTTAGAAAGCAACATAATTTCACTTTGGAAAACTTAAGCCAGGGCAACTCCACAGCTTCTGATCAGGATTTAATGGGGGTGGGGGAGGCATCATGATGGTAAGACACAAAGCCAGAGCACAGGAGCTAGGCTTGGTAATTTCTTTTATAACAACTCCCTCACAAGAACTAAACACGGTCCCATGAAAACAACCTTAATGCTGTCTGTCCAAGAGTGGCCCTGTGTCCCAGTATTGCCACTCTGAGGACACAAAAACCCTTGAGGGTTGGTGTGTGTGAAGATTTCCCTCAAGTCACTCCCCAAGTCACGGCAGTATCTCCAGGTCTCAGGTTATCTCTCGCAGAAACTCACTGCAGACCTGTGGGAGGGGACAATGACTCAATTACACAGCCAGGAGGTAGCAGGGCTGCAAGCCCAGAGCCCCTTGCTTCTTCACACCACCACCTTGCTGTCCTCACAGGCAGAACCAGCAACGTCACTCACGGTCACTTTCTCCCTCTTGTAAGCCCCTTGAGCTGATCTGTCGGGCGAACAGCCTATGTATGAGCTCCAGAATGATACAGGCGACCTGAACTTAACTCAGTATGTGAGGAATGGGTAATGTGTACTTAGTTCTGGGGCGTGCTTTCGGGCATCTTAGGCATCCATGAGGTGGTAGGGGCAGTCTTTATCCTGCCATGGTTTTCCCTGTCCCAACTCGCCATTTGCCATCTGCCCAGCTCTCCAAGAAGGTTCTGTGAATCACAGCGTCTTATGACTCACTCGTTGCTTCTCTGAGGAGTAAATAAGGTCAAGTTTCATACTCTCAGATCAGCTCATGTCTGTGGGGTGTCGCACGGAGACGGACTCCGGGTCTCTCTTCCCCGACAGACTGAACTGGCTGCCAGCCCAGGCCCGTTGCCAGCACTGAGCCTGGCTTTGGAGCCATCCACCCGGGGCTCCTCTGGCTGTGGGAACAGCATCTGGATTTGATGCGCAGACTCTCAGCAATAGACAAAGCCGGCCCCCAAAGAGCATAGCTTTGGACCACGTGGGGGCGTGTCTGCAATACGAAGGAAGATGAGTGTCCATCTCCTTCCTAGTGCGCCACGTCATCGTTTCCTTCTCCTCACTTCCAAAAGCTGAAGTGGACATCCTAACAGCAAACGGCTTTAATAGTCCAAAGCTGTTTTTCTTGGTCTGTGATACGCAATAGCGTACCCTGGGGTGGCAGATACAGAGCATGGTCCAGCACAGGCAGCTTGGCAGGTTTCTACCTCATCCTGCCCGTACGCTGTCATCTTTGTGTCCTGCTGTCTGTCCCAAGCCATGTCCTAGAGCTGCCTTCTCCTCCCCCGCAATACCCCCATCCCCCCCACCCCCACCCCCTCCGGCTTGTGTTCGAACAGGGAAAAGGAATTTGCTTTTCTGGTGACGGTTCCTTGCAGTAGAGTGTTAAGGAGAGCCTGGGACTGAGATCTTCCCGGGCACGAGTCCATTTTAAAAGACATCTTTAGTAACCCCACTAAGCAAAGGTTGGGGAGGAGCACCTGCTTAGACTTTAAAAGATTAAAAACAATTTTATTTATTATTGTGCATGTGCCAAGGTATGGGGGAGGAGGTCAGAGGACAATGTTTACAAGGTAGTTTTCCCTTCCCATCTTATTTCTGAGGCAGGGTCTCTTGTTTCCAGGCTGGTCCTGTAGGAGTGTGGGGATCAGAAGCCCGTCGCCACCCCTGGCCTTTTTTCATGGGTTCTGGGCGCTGAACTGAGGTAGTGAGCCTTACTGGCCATTGCTTTTACCTGCTGAGTCATATACCTGATCCTAAGACTTGCTTTTAGAAAGCATTTTCTAGAATCCTTTGTCATCCTATCCGATCCCCTGTGACCCAATCATGACCCCGTCTCTCTAGGTCCTTCCTACCTCCATCAAATTTTTGAGGTTGAATTTCTGGGTGGGGCCTCTGAGCATGATGCTTCCTTTAGAAACATAAAAACATCGCCTTCCTCAAAATCCTACTGAACGTGGTCCTAGCAATGTGAGAGATGGAGAATACTTAATACATCGGGTACCGGAAGGGCCTTTCAGGTATCAAGTCCAAGCCACTCAATAATGCCAAAGATACATTTTGTATTTGGCTCTGTTGAATAAGATTTTTCTCTGCAGGGCCATTTCCTGAGCATCAGCAGCACATTTAGGTTCATGGTCTTTGAAGATTCAAAAGTCTTTTATGACTGCAAGTTAGGAACAAGTTGGACTGATGATTCATGGATCTTTGTATTGCTGGTTGCCGTAGCAACTAAGCCCCGCTTTGATATGCCTCAACTGGCTGGACTGGATTCTCCAATCAGAGCGTGTGTCATAAAGTCCCACCTTATGTCACAAAGCCTTGAAGACAAAAAACGGAAATTCTGCCTTGCACGGTGGAGTCTGCCTCACAAAGCTGTCTCCCGCCGCGGCCCCCAGTTCTCCAGGATGCGATTCATCGCAGCTGTTATTTTTGGTCTAGTCTCAGATACTTGTTATTCATAGAGGAGTTAGTTACTCAGATGAATCAGCCCCAGAGATGACTGAAGAAGGTCCCTTAGTCATCAGCCGCTGTTTGTTCTCCTTTCTGACCTTCACAGATTTCTTTCCTTCTAGTCTGCTTTTCTACTTTGCAGATCTGATTGACCGATCTTTCCCAGAATCCCCCAAGAATTCATCTTTGGCTTCTCTCTATTCTTTGATCTGAATGATAAAGGTGGATCACTGACTGATGTCCATCGCTACATCTGGCCACTTTACATGGGTCCTGGCAACTGACAATTAGGCTGTTCACTGTAGACCTTCCATCTTTGTGTGTTTATGTATTTGTGTGTATACACTCATGCGGGTGGGCGTGCACATGTATGCCTGTGCATGCGGAGGAGGTCAGAGATCAGTGTCATGTATCTTACTAATAACTCACACAGGAACACAGATGATACACATATGCACGTGCGCGCGCGCACACACACACACACACACACACACACACACACACACAGAGTAATCACTATCTAGTTGTACCCAGTTTACTTATCCATCACCTGCCTGTTGAAGAGCATCATAATTGCTTCTAGCTTGAGGTAATAGTGAGTAAAGGTGCTCTAAACATCTGTGTGGTTCTGATATGGATGTAAGTTTTCACTTTGGGTAAAGACCAAGGAATAAAACTGCTGGGTCTGTTTGAGAGAAACCCAGAGTGGCTGAACTGTTACATTTCCATGCATGGAGTTCTTGTGGAGTCACATCTTTGGCAGAAGTTGATGTTGTCAGTGCTTTGAGTTTTGGCTTTCCCAATGTGTTCATTAGCGTCTCATTTGGTTTTTAACTCCCTGAGGCCACAAGAGATAGAGTGCTGCTTCACACACTCATTGCCCATGTCTGTGTGTTGTGAGCTGTCTATTCAAGCCTGTGGTCCTTTTGACCTTTTTAAAGGATGCGAGAGACGGAACCCAGGGCCTCAGATGTGCTGAGAAAGCACCTAACCACCAAGCAAGCACTCCGCCCTGGTTTGCTCCTTTTTCTTTTCGGATTGCTGAGGTTTCTTTTTAAAAATATTTATTAGCCGGGTGTGGTGGCACACGCCTTTAATCCCAGCACTTGGGAGGCAGAGGCAGGTGGATTTCTGAGTTCGAGGCCAGTCTGGTCTACAGAGTGAGTTCCAGGACAGCCAGCCAGAGCTATACAGAGAAACCCTGGCTCAAAAAAGCAAAAAAATAAAAAATATTTATTTATTTATTCAATGTATGCGAGTACACTGTTGCTGTCTTCAGACACACCAGAAGAGGGCATCCGATCCCATTACAGATGGTTGTGAATCATCATGTGGTTGCTGGGAATTAAACTCAGGACCTCTGGAAGAGCGGTCAGCGCTCTTAACCACTGATCTATCTCTCTAGCCCGAGTTTTTAAAAACAAATTTTCTCTTGAGACAGTTCTCCATGTAGTCCAGGCTGATCCCAGATCCCAGAGCTCTGTCTGCCTTTGCCTCCTTGAGTACTGGGGTTAAAGCATACATCATCATGTCTGGCTCTCGGTAAACTCTTTAGAAATAATGCTCCTTTATCAGATTTGCCTTGCAAATATTTTCCTTCCTTATTTATACCCTGTCAGTTCATTCCATTGACAGTGTCTTTGTAGAGAAGGCATTTCTAGTTTTAACAAAGTCCACCTTACCAATTCTTTCATAGATTAATTGTGCCCTGTAGATGTAGCTTTGATATCTTTTTCTATTAGGTATAGAATGGCCACCTGAAAGGTAGATAATAAAGTGCAGACAAGCACATGGCCAAGCCAAAGAGACAAGCCCTAAAGGAAAGACGTTCCATGGGACAACCCTTGGACTCTCAGCAAATTAACACTGTGGAAATAGTGACCCTTTCATAGCAAAAGAATTAAAGAGTGGAGATGGAGAGGGTGGAGATGGAGAGGGTGGAGATGGAGAGGTGGCTCAGTGGTTGAGAGAACTTACTGCTTTTCCAGAGGATGTCCTGTTCTCAGCATCCACAAGGGTGGCGCACAACTCCCTGTAATTCCAGTTCCAGGGGATGGGGAGGCTTCCCTGGATACTTGCACCTATGCGTGCCCATGCCCACCACCCCCCCACACACACACAAATAAAACAAAGCTTTAAAAAAGAATTAAAGGAGCTGGGCGTGGTGGCGCACACCTTTAATCCCAGCACTCAGGAGGCATAGTCAGGCGGATTTCTGAGTTCGAGGCCAGCCTGGTCTACAAAGTGAGCTCCAGGACAGCCAGGGCTACACAGAGAAACCCTGTCTCGAAAAACCAAAAACAAAAAAAAAAGAATTAAAGATGCAACCCACTGCCTCCTTTGACCCTAGTTTCTCTGGCTGAAATGGCTGTGGGAAGATGATGGGAAGTGGGATGTGGCTTGAGTCTCAAATGCTATAAAAGTCATTAAAATGACCATGGCTTCTTGGGCATGGTAGTGTTTCTTTTCACTATGTTGGCTGTACCTTTTTCTGCTTTTAATCGCACACTTAAGTATTTAGGAATGAATGTCATGACATTTGCAGTTCCCAAGTACATCAGCATCGAAAACAAAGAGAATGTAAAAGAATAAGGCCTGGTATCTCAGCACCCAGGAGACCACGGCAGAATGGTCCTGAGGTCAAGGGTTAGCTTTGGCTACACAGCGAGACTCTAACTCAGGGGAAAAAAAACATAAAAAATGGAAGAACTGAACTTCAGATCACATTAGATACTTATTGATTAGCCTAGTTGGCTCTAAAGACTGCTTTTCTAGCGGCTGAGAGATGGCTCAGAGGTCAAGAGCACATACTGTTCTTGCTGAAGATCTAAGTTCCTTTTCCAGCACACAGGTCAGGCAGCTCACAGCTCCCTGCAACTCGAGCTCCAGGGGAATCTGGTGCCCCCTTCTGGGCTCCAAGGACATCTGCTTTCCTGTGCGCACACACACATACACATAAATATACACACATATACTCACATATATATATATATATACACACATATACTCACACATATATCCACATAACTAAGAGTAGAATAAAAGTTTCTCTTTGTCGCTGTCACTGTCTCTGTCTCTGTCTCTGTCTCTGTCTCTGTCTCTGTCTCTGTCTCTGTCTCTGTCTCTCTCTCTGTCCTGAGATTACTTTTCTACAGTTCAAAGTGGAGGAGACAGTCCTGGGACATAGAACATGCATGAAATTTTGACTATGCCATTCATTCATTTTTCTGTGGCTCTTAGACTAAGTACTGGCCCCAGTTTCTCCATCTGTAAGATAGACATAATACTAGCGAGCCAGCTGCATGGGATGATTGTCAGGATGCAGGAGTTGATACTATAAGGCCATTGAAACTCTTCTAGGCAGGTAGTAATAACTGTCTCCATTGGAATCACTGTTAAGGTTTTTGTTACTGAAATATACAATTCTCAAACCGGGCGTGGTGGCACATGCCTTTAATCCCAGCACTCAGGAGGCAGAGGCAGGCGGCTTTCTGAGTTCAAGGCCAGCCTGGTCTACAGAGTGAGTTCCAGGAGAGCCAGAGCTATACGGAGAAACCCTGTCTCGAAAAAGCATAATAGATATAATGTATATAATGTGTGTGTGTATATATATATATACACACACACAATTCTCGAGTGTGCTCAGTTGCCATAAGTAGATACAGTGCGGCTTCCTGGGTTTTCTTGTGAGTTGATAGTAGCCGTGGGAATGTCCTGTGCTTTGCGATTCAGTTTTTAGGTTTTTCATGAACTACATTGAGACCTGCCCCAGGTCAGGTTTTTAGGGCTCGATGAATATAAGTGAAGCCAAATCACATTTTCTCTGCTTGGTGTAGCTTTGGGTTAGCGTCCTATTAAAAACTCCAAGTAATTGAAGATCATTTTAAATTTAAGAGTCCTCAGATGTAACTTCATTATTCTGAACACTGGGCTGGAATTCTCCTCCTTAGAAAAGTTAAGGAACACAAGACATTTTACACATAGAGCCTTAAATCTGACCAATGATGATTTAGGACCATAGTTTATCGTTGTCATCAACAAAGGAGAAAGTAGATTTGATTTTGTGACTGCGGCTCCTGAGTTCAGCGAGAACACTGCAGTTCATGTTACAAATGGCTGTTCTTTTATTTTGTATCAGGTATGGGTATGAACTGTCTGGAGCACATGTTCACACAGGTATGAAGTGTGCTCTGAGGACACTTTACACCTGAATCTACCTTTTGTTCTCCCTTCTCCCTCTTCTCAGTCTCTTTTTGTTCTCTTAGACAGCCTTTCTTGTATTTTCATGTCATATGTGTGTGTGTATATATACATATATATTATATATATATATATATATATATATATATATGATACAATGTGTCTATTGATACATACATATTGGAAACATAAATGAATGAAACTATATGTCTGTCTTTCTGAGACTAGCTTTATTCATATAATATCAGGTCCAGTTGCATTTATTGTTCTACAAACGATATAACTTTGTTCTTTATGTCTGAAAAATCCATGATATCTATATATACAGCATCTGCTTTGCTGTGTTTTGACAGGGTCTGTAGCTCAGGCTGGCCTTCAATTCACTTTAGTCAAGAATGACCCTGAACTCATGACCCCCCCACCTCACCTTCCCAAGTACTGGGGTTACAGGTTTGTACTGTGCTGTCCCCAGTTTACATGTAGCACATTTTCTTTGTCAGTTCCTCTGTTGATGGACACTTAGTTGTTCCATGAGTTAATTTATTGTGCATAGAGCTGTAGTAAGGGCTGTGTGCAGGTGTCTCTGGAATGCGTCGACTTGAAGTCAAATTTATATCTGGCTCATGTGGTTAAAATGTGTTTAGTTTTTTATTGAGAAAACTCTATACTGATTTCCATCATGACTGGAGTAGCTTGCATGACTGGAGAAGCCCAGTAGTGTACAAAGGCTTGTCACTTATCTGTGTCCCCACTACTTTTGTTACTTGTTTACCTTAATGACCCAGATGGCTTTGTTGTTAAGATTTCGTGTTGGGCTGAGGTGGAATCAGAACTTGGATCTGGGATGGGATCTTTGGCCACCAGCACTTCCGGGGCACATACAGGATGCTGGGTACAGGTCTGCACTTGAGGCTAGTGAAATAAGCAAAGCAGTGAACCATACTGAGGACATGAAGAACCAGCCAGAGCGAGGAGGTGAGCCGTCTCCCAACATTAGCCACGGTCCAGCCTACTGGCTTAGAAGGTCACTCTCAGACAGACTGGTTTTTCTACAAAGAAAAAATGTCTCCAAACAGATTGTAAGATTCCCCAGGAATGGGAACTTTGGCTTTTCATCTGGCATTTTCTAGGACAAAGAAAAGAGCACTGTCTTTGAAGAGACTTTTTACTTAACTTCAAACAAACAAACAACAACAATAACACAGAGAGAGACAGAGAACCCCCCCCCCCCGTCTTTTCAAAGCATCATCTGCTTTAGGCAAAATTCATAAACAAGAGGGCATATCTTTGGGCTTGTCCAGCCTGCTGAACTGAAATTCATTTTGCTACTACAGATACCCCCAACAATCTTAATACATCCCATCGAAGAGAACACCTGGATTAACTTCATAATAAAATAACTGGAACACTGCTGCCGTCCACAGTTTACAGGTTTGACTCTCTGTCCCTTAGCAACCAATCTGCCCTTTTCTGTCCACAGAATCTCTACCGTGGTTTGACCTACTTGGGGAGCCCGAGGGAGCACACAGAAGCATATTAGATAATAATGCAGGTTTTTTTTTTTTAAGCCAGTGCTCAGGAGGTTTGAGCTATATATATGAATAACAGGATGCTATAGTTGGTATTTATATGGAAATTTAGAAGGTTGTCTTCATAGTATATGCCTCTAATCCTAGCATCCAGGAGACTGAGGCAGGAGGATCATAAGTTTAGGTACAGTTCAGGCTTCATAGGAACACCTTGTCAAAACAAGACAAGACAAGACAAGACAAGACAAGACAAGACAAGACAAGACAAGACAAGATGGGAGCCAACTCACAATTCATGGTTCAGGATTGTTTCTTATTATTCACACAAGTAAGTAGTTCTCAATAAGGAACATTGACAGTTGACATTTCCCTATAGACAGTGTGTACACCCACCCAAACTTTCTGTAGTTTAACATACAGCACATGCTTTTCATAGTTCAAAACCAATTCAATACATAACAAGTAGGATACCTTCAGCAGTAACCATGGCCATGGAAAATAAAAATAATTTTCACTATTATGTTACACATTTAAACGGAGTAAAATCTTTATTTTAATTTCCAAATCAAATAATTCTGTGTATGGAGTCCTATTTTTAAAACTTTGAACATACATCTTGCATTAGAGGGAGTGAAGGGATCTTGAAGTCAGATTTCTCTTCTCTGGACTGCATTCATGACTTTAATCTGAATTACAAGAAAAGGTCACAACATGACATATTCATGAAAAGTTAGTGCTAGGTGGTTAGCTATGTATACATTGTGCCAACCTCCTTAGGACACCACAGTTTCTATTTATATAGAAAACCATCAAGTGGGATATTGTAGCGGTTCGAATCAAAATGGCCTCCATAGGCTCATAGGGAGTGGCACTATAAGGAGGAAGTAGCCACTTGGGAGCTGGCTTTGAGGATGCTCAAGCCACTTCCAGTGTGTCATTCACTTCCTACTCCCTGCTGATCTGAAGGTAGAACTCTTATCTCCTTCTCCAGCACCATGTCTACCTGTACCCGTCATGCTTCTTGCTGTGATGATTATGGGCTAAATCTCTGAAGCTGAAAGCCAGCCCCAATTATTAATTAAGACTTGCCATGGTTTTGGTGTTTCTTCACAGCCATAAAACCCTAACTAAGACACAAGTGGAGGTTTGCATGTGTAACCTAGCACTTGAGTGACAGGAGGAACCCGGGTTCAATGTGAGTTAGTCTGTGCTATATAAAGGAAAGCCTGTCTTAAAGAACACAGAAAAAAGAATGATGAAATGGAAAGGGGGAGAACTATTGCGATTTACAAGAAAAAAAAAAAAAAAAGCAGCCGGGTGTGGTGGCGCACGCCTTTAATCCCAGCACTCGGGAAGCAGAGGCAGGCAGATTTCTGAGTTCGAGGCCAGCCTGGTCTACAAAGTGAGTGCCAGGACAGCCAGGGTTACACAGAGAAAACCTGTCTCGAAAAACCAAAGGAAAAAAAAAAGCTAATTCTCCTTGACTAAGCCAGCAGCATAGACTCATGCTGTGCACAGAGAGGCAAAATTACAAAACTCTTCTCAAAGTACTCATCACTTCTTCCACGAAGATGGGTTCTGCAGCTAGGCTACCTGCCTTATTTTGAAGGCCTCGAGGAGAACCTGGTGTGATCTTGCATACAGACACCACATAGGTCATCTAGGTTATTAGCCACCTCTGGTCCTGCTTGTGGGACCTTAGTGGAGCCCCAGGCTATACAGATAGTGCAAAGGTCACCCAGACTATCAGCTACCTCCAGTCCTACTGTGGGAACTAGGTATGGCCTGGCCTGCAGACAGCACAAGGGTCATCTAGGCCATGAGCTACCTCCATTTCCAGCCTTCTGGGTATAAAACAGACTGTAGGTCTTTTCCTTTGAACAGACAACCCTGTGTTTATCACTCCCGGTGTCTGTATTGCTGTTAGGGCAAGGACCTTTGTGCTCCCATCAGACTTATCTGAGGAAAATGAAAATTTATGTAGTAATCTCCCTTCTTATCTTAGATGAAGCCTAGCAAAATGTGACCACTGTTCTCCCTCCCTCCCTCCTTCCCTCCTTCCCTCCCTCCCTCCCTCCCTCCCTCCTTTCCTCCCTCCCTCCCTCCCTCCCTTGCCCTTTCTCCCTTCCTTTTCTCTTTCCTTTCTTTCCTTCTTTTGCTCCTTCTCATCTTCTTAACTCTCTCTCATGCCACCAACTTTCTCTCTTGTTCAGCAATGCCCCTCATATGCAGACAATGATCTGTAGGGCAGATCTCAATTCATCACTTTTACCCAGTTTTCTCAGTTAACCAGGCCTCCACAGACCTATCTATGTGAAGGTTGTCCTCAGATTTTGCTCATGCGGCAACGAATGCATTTGAGCACATAGAGTTTTACACAACATAGGAATGCACAAGTCCCTACAGTGGGTAAGTAGCGAGGCCAAAATTCTCCACAGTGAGATCGCTGCCCACAGGATGATTCCTAGATCCAGAGCGATGCCAGAGTTCTCTTCAAATCCATATTCTATATATAAGCAGTTCTGCATCTTTTCATGGGAGAGCTGGTCCCTGCTACAGGCTAAGGAATGCATGAAGTACAGCCAGGGATACATTTCTGCTTCCCAGTTCCACTCTTCTCTACAGTTCAGGTCTTCTCCGCACAGAGTAGATGTCCTGGAACAAGCAGCCATATACCCTGAGAAGAAGCACAGCCATCACTGACTAGACCTGGACCCAGAGTTTTGAGTGTCCTATACTCTGTTCTCCAGTTCTTAACAAAGTACAACGTTTAGCCATGCATTGTCTCTGAGGGTGCGCTGAGGACACCATACAGTGCCCACTCAGCGAATTTGGAAGTTGGCTTGCAGTCACCAAGCACGGGAGTGCCTTAGGACATTTTTTGTCACTGTAACAAAATTCCACACATTGGGGAAATTGTAAAGAATGGAAGCTGGTTAGACTGACAACTCTAGAGGCCAGGAGGTCTAAGAGCAAGAGGCTGCATCATTTCAAGGAAATCCAGCTGAGTTCATTTTTTATTTTAAAACATGGCTCATTTCTGTTAACTGTGATAATCAACCCATCGCATGACAATGGCCTTACCGTTCATCATGTGGGTGCCCTTCATGACCTAAATCTTCTTAAACCCCCCACCTTTAATATAGACATGAACACAATTAAATTTCAACCTGAGTTTTGGAAGAATCATTTAAAGTATCAAACAGGAACCAACTGATCAAGGATATGGTTACCCCAAGAAAACCCTGGGGTGGGGGCAGAGTGGTTGAGAGGCAGAATGGAGTGGCAGCTATGACACACCCAGCACAGCCATCAGATGAGGCAATGGAGGACTCTGACAAATCCACTTTGCTCCTACCTGCCCCAGAGATCAGTTAGGACCCAGACCGTCACGACCGAGCTGCCGTGGGAGAGAGTACTTTACAGTGAGCCTACACAGGAGGACACTACAAAGAGCTGGCAGCCTCCCAGAACTTCCAACACTGCCCTCATTGTAGATCTTTTGTTTGTTTTTTTCTTGTCTCATTTAGCTCCAGCTGGCCTCAACGTCACTAATCTCCAGAAACTGTCTCTGAGCTTCTCATCCTCCTGCCTCCACATCATCAAAATGGAAATTGCAGGTGATGTCAGGATGTCCAGTTTGTACAGTGATGGAATGGAACTCAAGGCTTTGACCATGCTGGGTGAGCCTCCAAGCCCACGAGCTGTCTGTAGAAGTACCTGTAGCTTCTCTTTACCTAACATCCAACAGCAGCTCCGACAGGTGATTTCCATCAGGGAGGCCCAGGACTCTTCTCTGCTGCTTCTGGAATCTTTTCTGCAGCAACACTAAGTTATCTAAAGCATAACGCCATGATTTATTCGTCCATAATACTCACAGTGTGCTCACAGTCCTGATTAAACTGTGCTGGTGCAGAAGGGAACTGTAATTCCACTTATCTTATCACATTTCCAGAGACATTTTATCATTCGCAACAGATTGTCCCACCAGACACCCTTCTGAATGGCTGTCCTTGAAGATAATCTATGTGTATCAGCATAATTCTGTCACAATGAATAAAATACCTTTGGATGGCTGACAGAGAAAGTCTAGAGGGATTCTTCTAGGGGATGCTCGATGAATCAAGCTAAGAATCCTTTTCATCAGGGTGGACAAAAGAAGAAACACCGTGGACAGGCTGACTCCCGTGGTGTGTGTAGAAAACCAGAAATCCTTTGCCAGGGTCAGGGTTGAGCCTGCCGCCTTCTAACTGATCTTGGATGGAGTCTTTCCCCTCATCACAGTGCCACGCAGCAGGGAAAGCATCGGGATTCAATCCTGTCTTGAAACTGTCACGTCCACTCATGGTGTCATGGAAGGCATGCTGGCCCGATGCTCAGATTGTCTGGTTTCTGGTCCTCGTGGCTGAGGATCTTCTGTGCGATTAGGGCAAGTCATTGGCTCTCTGTGTTGCAGACGCTTTGTGATTGTGTCACAGTAGTGATGTAATGGAACAGATAGGCCATGGGCTCCATGCATGAATTTGCTGTTCTCCTAAAAGCCCCTGAGACAGGAGATGCTAGGGTACAGCTCAGGGCTGCAGCTGCTGCTTACCAAGCTCAAAGCTCTGGATTTAGTCTTCAGCACTGTAACAGCAATAACAAAAAGGGCTTCATATATAAAAAAAAAAAACCTGCTTGTATTAGATGCAGGCACAGCATAGTTTGTGCATCTCAGGGGAAGCATGATAGCAAACACATGAGGAGCAACATGAGGACCTCACTGGATCTTCAGGTCATAAGGCTTTCTTACCACTGACTGGAGTGTCCTGAGACTAGAAACCACTCCAGAACACAGAAGGATTGGTGGTGGTTTCTTTAGTCTTGTTTTGTGCTTTTCGCACAGTGCTCGGAGATATTAGCATAATTCCTTTTCCGTAATAGCCTCTCTTTTTAATTAATTTAACTCCTGTAAAAATAAACGACCTCAGAAGATTTCCCATAAAGAAACCATGAAGGAAAAATGATAACATGTGTGCAAATAGACAATAAAATCACAGGGCAGGCCTGGATATGAACGATCCAGTCCCTTGCTCACCACATTAAAAGGTAAAAATAGTAAAGATTAAATCAGATTTGATAAGAGGTCTGGCAAAATATTTTCAATTATCCAGAAGACTCTGCCTTGCAACTGCCTTTGTATCCACCGCCCTTAGTGAAGAGAGTCCCCTTCAGGGTGAACTTTGCCTTGAATATAACCTAAGGTAGCACGGCGCAATTGCAATCGTGATTAGCAAGGCTGTAAAAGCGGCAGTTAGCTTAAAGAGGCTTTCATGAGGTAGGGAGTAGTATCTTTTCATACGGAGAAGCAGAAAGGGTGTGGAGAGGCTGGGTGGAGCAGGTACAAAGTACAGTCACACAGAAATAAGCCTTTGTTATTGTTTATATGCAGCGCTGCAGATAGAACCCAGAGGTCATGTGTGTGTGTGTGTGTGTGTGTGTGTGTGTGTGTGTGTGTGTGAAAGAGAGAGAGAGAGAGAGAGAAGCAAAAACACTCCCCCAGGGAGTTGCATCCAGCTGACTTCTAATGGTTACATAAATTTACTGTATTTTAAAATAAAGAAAACAGCCAGGCATGGTGGTGCACGCCTTTAATCTCAGCACTCAGGAGGCTGAGTTCGAGGCCAGCCTGGTCTACAAAGTGAGTTCCAGGACAGCCAGGGCTATACAGAGGAACCCTGTCTCGAAAAACCAAAAAATAAAATAAAATAAAATAAAATAAAATAAAGAAATAAAGAAAACAACAACAACAACAACAACAACAACAACAACAACAACTCTATGAGAGAGGCTGAGGTGGGGGCTCAGCAGCTAAGAGCTTTCCATGCTTCTTGACCACATGGAATGCACATGAAAGTCTGAACCCAGCAGTACATCTCTGAGCCCAGGATTCCTCCCGTGAGGTGGGAAGCAGAGTGGGATCTGCTGAAAGCTCTCATGCCAACCGGCTTGGAGTAGCACTGTAGTAGAATCAGCAAAAGAAGCCCTGCCCAACAACAAGGTGGAAGGCAAGAACTGACTCCTAAAAACTGTCCTCTAGTCTCCATATATGTCTCCGGGCACACACATACCTGCACTTACACACACACACACACACACACGCACACACACACATCCCATATACACCATATACACCATATACACACATACCTACACAAAAATGATGAGTAAAATTTTAAATTTGAATAAAAGCAGACTAGAAGAGAAGAGTTTGGGGCTGGAGAGATGGCTCAGCAGTTAAGAGCACTGGCTGCTCTTCCAGAGGTCCTGGGTTTGAAGAAGTATTAAAAAAGTATAGCAAAGTAAAAACAAAATTCGAGGCTTTTGGGCCCAGGCTTGGGAGTGTAGCCTTTGTGGCTTAGTGCTCCAGGTACTGGTCATAAAACAGATAGCGACATTCCTCCACCTACCCGCTTCCTGGGTTCAATTCAAAGAATGGCACCCTGACCATTACTGGAACCTGCAATGCAAATGTGCTATCTTTAGGGGCTCTTAGATTGTTAGGGGCTCTTAGAAACTGTCTTGAGAGATAACCTGACACTTGTGACTTTATACTTCCTTGTGACTCTTAACTGGTATTTTTGGTATTTTCCAACAACGCCCTCCCCACCTCCATGAATTGTGGTTTCTTCCTTTAAATACCCCCTTACTCAGCTACTCAGGGCGCCATGGTCCTCTACCCCTGCGTGGTGTATGACCATGGGCCCGAGAACGCTCTCGAATAAAAATCCTCTTGCAAGTTGCAGCAAGATCGTTTCTTGTGGGTGATTTTGGGGTGTCGCCTCTCCTGAGTCAGAACGTGAGGGAGTCCTCACGTTGTGGGTCTTTCATTTGGTGCGTTGGCCGGGAAACGCGACCACCCCTCACACCCGAGAACCGACTTGGAGGTATGGGGATCCCCTCTTGTGTGTGTGCCGGCCGGTGTCTCTGTTTTGAGTGTCTGTTTTCTGAAACGAACATTGGAACATGTGCTTGTTGTGTTGGGTTGTTTGTGTCTTGTCCTATGTTTCTGAAGCATGGCGAAGTCTGAGTTCGGATCCATCTGAGTTTATTAAATTTGTGTCTTGGTTTTCGGGTTGCGAGATCGTGGGTTCGAGTCCCACCTCGTGCCTTGGTTTTACACCTGGCAGAGTGAAATTTGTGTCTTGGTTTTCGGGTTGTGAGATCGTGGGTTCGAGTCCCACCTCGTGCCTTGGTTTTACACCTGGCAGAGTGAGGAACAAGTGTGCTTCCCTGGTTTTGGTCGTCTAGGTAGAAATGGATGCTGGTGTTTGTAGACGATGGGGTGATGGGGTCTGAAATGCGCGCGCGGTCGGTATTTGCAGCTGTCCTTTTGGGCCGTAAGGACCGGAGGACTGTGGTCGGCAGACGTGCTAGGAGGACCACAGGCTGTGGCCCTGGGGGACGCCCTGGGAGGTAAGGAGAGCCAGGGACGCCTGGCCGTCTCCGGATCGGTCAGAGGGACCGAGTTCTGTTGAAGCGGAAGCTTCCCCCTCCAAAATCGTCTAATTCTCTTGCCTGCTTGTAGAGGACAAGAAAGGGTCGAATGTGTCTGGATCTGTTGGTTTCTGTTTTATGTGTTTTTGTGTATGTGTTTAGAGCTATGTGAAAATCTAGAAAAGCAAAGGTAATTCTCATAGGTGCTTTATACCCTGACTAGAGATAGTTTACACCTGAGATGTGAGAGAATGGGTTTTGAGAAAAGCAGTACTCTCCGACTATCTGGGGATAATTTGGTAAAAAAAATAAAATAAAATAAACAGTTTTAATTGGTCTTTGGAGCCCTGCACCTGTAGTTAGGAATCTAGTGTGGCTAGAGAAGCCCTGCTAGGAGCTGATTATAAACGCTGCTCTTATAGGGACCACCAGCTTCTCAAGTTCTTAAGTTCTATGGTAAGGGAACAAATGGCTGTTTTTCCTACAAAAATCTCTGTGCTTGTGATTATTGGATTCATCAGGTGACAAGGTGCTCCTCTCTTGAAATTACAGCTAGAAAAATTAAGAATTTTGTTTGGTTTAAATGAACAAATGTATGCGGCCATTTCATTTTTGTTTCTAAATAGTTTCAAAAGTATAAATATGTTTTTATATGTCTTGGTTATAGATTAGTGGCTCATAAGTTATTAGTTATGATTAAAAATTTGTAACATTGGTAACAAAAAGTTGACTTAAAACTGGTAACTCTGGGTTAGAGTAATTTAGAACTACAACATGCAGCATGAGACAATCCATGGGAACAGGTCTCTAAAGATATGCCTAAATTGAGTAATATTCTATGTAATTCTTATCCTAGAAATCCGATTTATAAAAGATAAGATTTAGGGTAGTGTCTTTTTGAAATATTGGCAGCTACACCTTCTTGTGTTTGTGTGCAGGAACAGGCCACCAAAATTTGTAGCAAGTAATGTTTTTGGAGTTCATTTTTAAAGAAAAAACTAGATTGTTTTCACTGTTAAAATTGGGTTTTGCTACTCAAAATTGTGGTTGTACTCTTATGTTACAAGAGAAATTAAAGGTTTCTCCCAAATCGCAGCCACCAGCCAATTCGGCTCCTCCAAAATCTATGAAGCCTCCTGAGTGGCCTAGTCCACAACCTTCCCCTTATCCACAGCCTCAACCCCAGCTGCCGAGGGAACCCTAAACCCCTCGGGGTGTCGAGAGGCGGACCGCTGCGGGTACATGGAACTGCAGAGCACAGAGTCCGGGCGGACTCTGGTGGACCCGCCCAAACTTTAAACCCTTCAGTACTGGTCATTTTCCTCTGTTGGTATTTATAACTGAAAAACTAACCACCCCCTTTCTCAGGATCCCCAACGCCTCACAGGGTTGGTAGAGTTCCTTATGTTTTCTCATCAGCCTACTTGAAATGATTATCAACAGCTGTTGCAGATGCTCTTAACAACCGAAGAGCGAGAGAGAATTCTGTTAGAAGCTAGAAAAATGGCCCGGAAGCCAACAGCGGTTTACACAGCTACAAAATGAGATCAACATGGGATTCCTTTTGACTCGCCCCAGTTGTGAATGCAACATGGCTGAAGGTAAGGAGAGCTTGAAAATCTAACGCCAGGCTCTGGTCTCCAAGGTGCCTCAAGATGGGCCCACTAATTTGGCTAAGGTAAGAGGTAATGCAGGGGCCGATCGAACCTCCCTCAATGTTCCTTGAAAGACTTATGGAAGCCTTCAGGCAGTCCACTCCCTTTAATCTTACCTCGGAAGCCCAGAAGGCCTCAGTGGCCTGGCTGGCCTCCATAAGGCAGTTGGCCCCCGATATCAGAAAGAAGCTTCAGAGAAAAGAGGGAGACAGTTAGGCGATCTAGTGAAAGAGGCAGAGAAAGTGTGTGTGAGAGAGAGAGACGGGAGGCAGAAGAAAGAGAAAACAGGAGGGATCGTAGACAAGAGAGAAATTTGACTAGAATCTTGGCCACAGTGATAGGAGAGAAAGAAAAAGACAGGATCTAGACAGGAAACCTGGGCAACTGAAGACCGAGCCTCAGCTAAAAAGACTCAGCTGTGTCAGACTGAAGTTACTTACTTGAGATACACCCTTCGAGACGGGAAGTAGTGGCTAACTACGCCAAGGCAAGTAAGAAAATTCTTGGGTACTTGCTGGCTTCTACAGACTCTAGACACCTGGGTTGGCGACCTTAGCTTCCCATTGTACCTCCTAACCAAGGAAGGGGAAGTGTTTGTGTGGATCCCAGATCACCTGAAAGCCTTTAGAAAAATAAAACAGGCCCTACTGATGGCCAGCCTTTGTCTGACCTAACCAAGCCTTTCACTCTTTATGTGGAAGAGAGATCAGGGGTCACCAGAGGAGTCCTTTCTCAGACTTTGGGACTTTAAAAAAGGCCAGTGGCTTACCTAACCAAGAAGTTACACCCTGTTGCCAGCGGGTGGTTTTCTTGCCTGTAAGCTATTACTGCCATAATCTGCTTGTCAAGGATGCTGACAAGCTCACTCTGGGACAGCAACTAGCTGTAATGGCATCCCACGCTCTTGAAAGCATTATCTGAAAGCCCCCTGACTGATAGATGACTACCAACGCTCCTGTGACACATCAGAACTTTTTGTTGACTGAACGAGTGACCTTCGCTTCATTCCACCTGCTGTCCCACTGTGTGAGACTGCACCTACTCACCACTGCGCTGAAATGATCTGAAGGATCAGATCAGTCTTGGCCTGAGGGTTCGAGCTGGTACACTGATGACAGTAGCCTCGAGGTTAAAGGTAAGCAGAAGGCGGGGACAGCAGTATGGTGGTGGACAGAAAGCAAGTGATCTAGGCCAGCAGCCTACCTGAAGAGACGTCGGCCCAGAAAGCTGAACTTGTGACTTTGAGACAAGGTCCATAAATGGCAAAAGAAAAGTCTACACTGACAGCAGGTATGCTTTTGCCACTGTACGGAGCAATATACAGACAAAGAGGGCTGTTGACATCTGCAGAAAAAGACCTAAGATGCTGTGGCTAAAGAAAATCAGATAGCAGATCTAACTACCAAACAGGTGACTCAAGGAGCAATGATCCTGGCAGTCAAGGAGCCTAAAGATTATTATGACATCAGAGAGACCAGCTTTAGATACACCCCTGAGCACTATCAAGTTTGGACAGTATTTGACCCACCTGGGGGCCAAGAAATTCAAAGGTGTGGTTAGGTCCTTTGACTACTATGTTACAGGACTCTCTGACTTGGCAGAAGAAATAGCCAAAAGCTGCAAGGCCTGTGCTATGACTAGGTAGAATTTACAGAAATTAAGCCAGCTAGATATTGCAACAAGTACTTGTTAGTGTTTATAGACACCGTTTCAAGATGGATAAAAGCCTTTCCTACCAGGACTGAAGATCCTAAAAGAAATCTTCCCAAGGTAATGGACCTGCCTTTGTTGCCCAGGTAAATCAGGGACTGGCCAAGATATTAGAGATTAGTTAAAAGTTACATTGTGCATGCAGGCCCCAAAGCTCAGGACAGGTAGAGAGAATAAATAGAACCATTAAGAGACCCTTACCAAATTGACAGCGGAGACTGGCGCTAATGATTGGATAGCTCTCCTACCCTTTGCTCTTCAGAGTTAGAAACACCCCTGAACAGTTTAGACTGACCCCCTTATAAATTACTCTATAGGGGGCCCCCTCCACTGGTAAAAATAGCCTCTGTACATAGTGCTGACATGCTGCTTTCCCAGCCTTTGTTCTCTAGGCTCAAGGTGCTCCAGTGAGTGAGACGGCGAGCGAAAAAGCAGCTCCAGAAGGCCTGCTCCAGAAGACCTGCTAGACATCTCCACGCAGAAAACCTTGAGACTCGGGTGGAAAGGCCCTTATCTTGTACTCTTGACCACCCTACTTTCTACCTTTATGAGACCCCTTTTGATTTTGCTTCTGCTTTTAATTATAGGTCCATGTGTGTTAAATAGGCAAGTCATCTTTATTAAAACAAGAATTAATGCAGTGTGGCTTTTAGTTTTGAGATAACAGTACCATGCCCTAAAGGATCAACTATGTCAGGGAGAAGATAGTGTCTAGTTCTAAGATTAGAACTATTAACTAGAAGAAGTGGGGAATGAAGAAGTATTAAAAAAGTATAGCAAAGTAAAAACAAAATTCGAGGCTTTTGGGCCCAGGCTTGGGAGTGTAGCCTTTGTGGCTTAGTGCTCCAGGTACTGGTCATAAAACAGATAGCGACATTCCTCCACCTACCCGCTTCCTGGGTTCAATTCAAATAATGGCACCCTGACCATTACTGGAACCTGCAATGCAAATGTGCTATCTTTAGGGGCTCTTAGATTGTTAGGGGCTCTTAGAAACTGTCTTGAGAGATAACCTGACACTTGTGACTTTATACTTCCTTGTGACTCTTAACTGGTATTTTTGGTATTTTCCAACAACGCCCTCCCCACCTCCATGAATTGTGGTTTCTTCCTTTAAATACCCCCTTACTCAGCTACTCAGGGCGCCATGGTCCTCTACCCCTGCGTGGTGTATGACCATGGGCCCGAGAACGCTCTCGAATAAAAATCCTCTTGCAAGTTGCAGCAAGATCGTTTCTTGTGGGTGATTTTGGGGTGTCGCCTCTCCTGAGTCAGAACGTGAGGGAGTCCTCACGTTGTGGGTCTTTCAGGTTCAATTCCCACATGGTGGCCCACAGCCATCTGTAATGGGATCCAATGCCCTTATCTGGTGTGTCTGAAGACAGCTACAGTGTGCTCATATAATTAAAATAAATAAAGTTAAAGAGAGAGAGAAAAAGTTTGAAAGTTTCTAATACAAAGAAATGATAAATGTTTAAGAAGAGAAATGCTAGCTGGGCAGTGGTGGCGCACACCTTTAATCCCCCAGCACTTGGGAGGCAGAGGCAGGCGGATTTCTGAGTTTGAGGCCAGCCTGGTCTACAGAGTAAGTTCCAGGACAGCCAGGGATACAGAGAGAAACACTGTCTCAAAAAAACCGAAAAACCAAAAAAGAAGAAGAAGAAGAAGGAGGAGGATGAGGAGGAGAAGGAGAAGGAGAAGAAGGAGAAGAAGGAGGAGGAGGAGGAGAAGAGAAATGCTAATTTCCCAATTTAAGCACTGTAGTCATACATTAAGGTATCACACTGTCCCCTCACATCTTCACAATTCTTGCCTGTCAGTACAAATGCAAACATATCATCTATCTCATCTTAATATCTTTTTAGTTTCTCCTTATGGCTGTGTCTCGAAGGCTTAGAACACATTGGTAATAAGAATTAGAAGCTTTGGCTGGAAACTTTGGGTTGCTAGAGAGGCAGCATCAAAAAGCAGGTGAGTACTGGTTGGGACTATCATGGCCAGAGGTCCACTCCACACATTGAAGAGAACATCTGTGGAGCTGGAGAGATGGCTCAACAGTTAAAACCTCTTCTCTCGTAGGGGACTGGAGTTTGGTTCCCAGCATCCATGTAGTGGCTTACTACTGCCTACAACTCCGGGTTCAAGCCCACGTTGGGGACCTCTGAGGGAGCTCCACACACAAGGCACACAGACACACATGGAGGCAAAACATTTATGTACACAATAACGTTAATACACCTAAAAGATGGAGGGCAAGCGCATGGTGGCACAACATGGACTCTGGAATCCAAGGTTTCAAATGTTTACTATTAGTTTTTATGACCAGAGGCACGAACACTCAAGTCCAGGAATGTGCTTTGGAGCCATTTTCCCTCCTACTGTCAGGAAAGCGGCTCCGCCCCTCATCCCCGAAGTCTCTGGAAAAGCAGGACCAGACCAGCAATGGTGCATTGGGCTTTTTTAACCTTTGCCTGGTTCACCAGCTAAGCTAGCCCACAATGGAAACTTACTAGATTTTTTGTTTGTTTGTTTGTTTGTTTGTTTGTTTTGTTTTGAAACAAAGGGAAGCTGGGAGATTTCTAGATTAAGACGGGGGTGGGGGAGGGGGAAGAATTTGGCCAGGGATTGAATACATAAAATATTTATATTCCAGATACTTTATAAATCTAAAATTACTTTTGTTCAGCAACAAAACCTACCTTTGGATTGCTCAGAGCCAATCACTCCTTGAAATGTGTACTTGATCTAGAAAAGATCCACGTTCAATGTTTTAGTTCTTGGGTTTCCTGGTTGGACTCTGGCTGAAACCCTGACAAACACAGAATCTGAGCAGTGCTGCCCGCAGGAGCAACTCTAGACAAGAGCACAGCTATGCTTTAAGTTCTCTATGGGAAGGAATTCTAGAAAAATCCAAACCACCAGAACTTAAGGCAGAGTAGACTCAGAGTCAGGATTGCCGTCAAAAGATAGAGCATATCCCACAATATACAGTCTGTAGGATTTTTGTTGTTGTTGTTGTTGCTAGGTGTGTTGTTTTTATTGGGTGTTTAGAAACATTTGGGGCATAGTAAACGATTATTTGGATTTACTGGAAATTCAGGTTTAGCTGGATGTCCCACGGTTTTATCTGATAAATCTGGCGACCCAAAGAAGATGAGCTCGTGCTGAAAGTTTCGTTGTTGCACTGCGCAGACAGACATGAAAGCGGGCAAGACAGGTCTGGGGGAGAGATGGCCATTGAATCAGATCTTGATTGATGCCTTTGTTCTATTGATTATGATTGAGGCAATTACAAAATGCAGAATAGTCTAATCAGACTCTCTTTCTCTCTGTCTGTGTGTACATAAATATGAATTATTGAAGCTTGTTACTAAAGGAGTGTTCTTATTGTTATCAATTCTAAATATGGAGAACTAGCAAGTGCTTTTTGAGGACAATAGCTAGAGGCCAAAGAAGCCTCTAATGACCAAATGGCCAAGCTCAGTGATTGGCGTAGCATTGTGGGTTTTCCACTGAAGGCAATGAGTTCTCTAGGGACTGTTTGGCAATGGCAGGAGACCTTTTGGATAGTCACCAGCAAAGAGCGGTGCTGCTGCCATGTGATAATAGGTGGGGGCCAACCAGAATAGCCCCCTAAAGCATGACGCCCACAGTGCCATTCTGGAGGACTCTGTGCAAACACACCTGCGGAATAAGCAGTCAGCTCATGTTCTATAAACAAACAGATGTTGTCGTTAATGAAACCGGGCAATGAGGTAAAACCAGGGAGGACACTTTCATAGGTCCCCATCTGTTATTCTAAATGTGGGATCTACTTGGGTTAGAACCTAGGACTTAGCACTTGCTAGCCAAGCACGTCTCTACTGGACGATATCCAGGGCTGCCTGTGTCCATTTCATCACCATCTCTAACAGTCTTTATCAGAACATTGTTCTCCAGGGTGCTTTATTTCTTTATGACTCAATAGATGGCTAATGAGTAGCAATATGGGTCAAGTTCAAGTAGCTCATTGCGGGAAGTTGTAAACTAAATCAGGCATGGAGTTACTGGAGACTGGGTTGAAACCTAAGGAATTCTCGGTTCCCAGTAGCAATAATCAACAGTGCTTATCAAAGTCTTGTGGATGCCAAGAGACAGAAAGCCAAGTGGCTTAAAACCAAAGGCACATGTTTAGGATCTGAGACTTCCTGGGACAGCTCACAGTAATGGGAGTGGAGCCCCTGATAGCCTGAGCCTGTGACTGGTGCCAATATAACCAGCTAGTTGTCCAGACCAATTGTCACTTCTGGCTTCATTTTGCATACAGACTTGTTCCAGAAAGAAGGCAGCAGGGAACTTAGATGACACATCCTCCTAACTTAGAATTTCTTCTATTAACCATGCTTTAGGTTCCAGAATAGACCTCTGCTCGGCTCCACTCTGGGCTCATGCACTATGGCCGGGGAAAAGGTCCCATGGTTGACCACACCCATGTCACAGCTCTGTACTTGTAATCAGTGAGTTATATTTTCAAAGGGAATTGGAGTCACTTGTATGGGAACACATCACTGGGTGTGGCATCTGGACACTTTCTACGTGTCACACCTGGACAGAGCTGTATTTGGAGGGCTTTCATTCCTAGTTAGGAGAGCTACAGTGCAGACACCACTCCATGCTGTTTGCCAATGAGCTAGACCCTCTTTAGGTTGAGGGACTGTCCTTTGCTTGAGAGCTTCACGCCCTCCCTGGAGAATCCCAGAAATAGAACGGCACACCAAGAACTCAGGATGTGCTGACTGCTTAAGGACACTCCGGCACTCCAGATGATGTGTGTGGGCAGCAGAGAAACACTCTCTTCTGCAGCTCCATTCAGCTGGTGGTCCCCAGTCGTCTAAATGACAGAAGACTGCAGTCGGTTAGACTCCCATTCTCTGCTCTGCCACTTCCCTTTTGAGTGACTTACTGGACTCCTCTTAGCCCCGCCTTCCTCACCTGCAGGGAGCCAATCATCCCCCGCCATCAGCGACTCTGCAAAGATCAATTAGATGAGCTGCATACAGGATCTGCGTACAGTAGTCACGCCGAGGTGCTCCTCCCCAGCTGGACTATCTCACAGATTTCTCTAATAAATTTTATTAGAAACCCAACATTTGGGGACACTTTTGGACACTGAAAACACCCAGATGACATATTTGTAAATATGCAAATCATTTAAAAGAGAAAATGTAAGATATCACAGGTTAATTTGGTCAGCTAATTAAGCACCCCCCTCCAAAAAAACAAAAAACAAAACAAAAAAAAACCCCAAAAACTTTAGATCTGAAAGTGCGCTAAAAATAAAGACTGGGTGTGTTTCCAACCGCCCCAGCCTTCCAAAGGTCAAATTCCATTTGCCCGGGATGTTTTCTCCCTTTGGAGGTTCATACACCGCTGGGGTGTAGGGGCCACACCAAATACTAGCCTATGGGACCTCCCAATGACAACAGTACACTCTCGAAACATTAAGGAGTACGAACTGAAAGTGCAGGCTGAGCAGTGGTAACCGCAGCTGCAACCTGGGAATGGTATGAAGAGGCTGAGAAGGAAGATGGTTTCTGAAGAGTTCCGCAGTCAGGACCACATCTCTCTGTGGAAGCTTTGTCCTTCAGAATAAATGCACAGTGTGTCCACAAAACCTAGAATTTGAAACATGTCCATTTTTTTTTAAATTAAGATAGTATTTATTATTTAATCTTTGATAATGTAATGTGTAGAACGTGCTTTTTTTTAAAAAAATCATACTCACTTCCCACCTCCAAATCCTTCTCATCTTTCCCATCTCTCCCATCTCTCCCTGCTCTCTCTCTCTCTCTGTCTGTCTTAAATAACCCACTGAGTCTAGTCAGTGCTACCTGTGTATGCATGAGTATGAGACCATTCATTAGAGCATAAACAACCTACCAGGGACCATTCTTCTAAAACAACAAAACCAAAAATCAACAAAACAAAACAAAAAAAACAAAACCCTGTCTCTCTCTCCTCTGGCAGCCATCAACTATTAACAATTTCTCAAGCAGTGAGCATAGAGTCTCAGGCCACCCTCCCCTATCTTATCCTATCATGGAATATTGACTAGCTGACCTTGTGTGGGTCTTAGGTCATCAACTACAGTGCTATTGAGCTCAAAGTATCTTTCCTTGGGGTTTGGAGAGATGGCTTAGTGATTAAGAGCACTGACTACTCTTCCAGAGGGCCTGGGTTGGATTCCCAGTATCCATATGGCACCGCACAACCATCTGAAAGTCCAGTCCCAGATGACCCAGTGCCCTGAAGCATGCACACAATGCATAAACATACATGCACATGAAACAGTAATACGTAGAGACTAAAGTAATAATTAAAAATGTAAACGGAAAAATTTCCTTGCATCCGTCACAGCAAAGGTAGAAGACTGGAAACACCATCTAAGGAAGAGCTTATTTATAACTGAAGGAGCTTCTAAGTTTCTATTGTAGCTTGGTAGATTCTCATTTGTCATGGTGGCTGACATATATAAAGTGAAATGTCCAATGGAATTAGGTCTAAATGCATTTTTATTTACTCGTGGATGATGCTAATTAACATTGCTGATTTTTGGTTTCTATTATCTGACATATGAACATATGCCTGTTTACCATGCTTATGTACATATGGAATTTGTTTCTCCTTTTATCAATCACCCTACTTCAAAAGTTTCCCCAATAAAGATATAGTCATTTGCATGATAACTGTACTAAAAGGGCATCAGTTTAAAGCCAATGAATGTTTCTTATGAGGACCACCCAAGAAGAAAATAATTTACAAAAACAATGGACACCATTATTTGTAGGGCACAGGGACCATGCCACCAGAGGAGCTGGCGAGGTGGAACATGTTTAAACCCCCAAAATATCTAAACTCAAGATTTAAAATCTCATCCTGGGAACAGCAAAAGTGGAACTAGCTTCCTCCCTGTTTCTGAGCCTGCCTCGGAGTGCAGCAACCCTCAATCAGGTGGTCACAGGTAGTAAGGCCTGTAGCCCAGCACCTGGACCACCTCCCTATGCAAATGAGATATCTTAGTTCCTTAGCTTCCAGCCAATGACCTTTTCCCTCCACGGATAGTCTCATGCCCTTCCCTCAAACTATATAAACCTTAGCTCACCCCAAATAAAGTGTATGTGTTCAACAATCCGCTCCCCAGGACCTTACCATTCCGGACTTTGCCCAATCCTCTCTGAGCTGGTGTACTCAGAGACCCAGAGAGGAGAGGCAGAAGCTGGAACTAAAATTATTTATTTTAGCTGGGTGAGAATCAATGAAGGACATTAACTTATGAGATTATGCACAGATCTTTCAAATTATATTTTTTTACACTTTCTTTTATGTGCATGTGTATGTTTGTGGGTGGGTATGTAAATGACATGGCATGCATGTGGAACACAAAGGACCTGTGGGAGTTGTCTCTCCTTCTACCCTGTGGGTGATGGGGACCAAAATCAGGTCACCCTGCTTGTGTGACAAGTGCTTTTACTCACTGAGCCATCTCTTGGGCTCTGTTGCTCTTTTCTGTCCCTCCCAATAGCTGGTCAATCATCCCAGATACCTGTGGTCCCTGTCAGAACTATAGCATCAGAATCAGTGGTCCTGAGGCAGGGGCATCCCTAACACGTTCTCACAGGTGTCACAAGCTTTGCTCCAGGCAAAGCCTATGAAAGCATCTAGGAGTTTTTTGTTTGAATTTCTTGTTATTGTTATTCTCAAATGGTGAATAAATTCTGCATCTGTTGTAAGGAGAAACTGGAGTAGAAACTTAGGAAGTATCTATTCAGAATCCCAGAGGGGTGAGGGAACTTGATACGCCCTGGCTGGGTGCTTGCTGGGAGCTCCCCCACACCAGTGCTGGCTCTGAGCATGCGTTCTCCTGGACTTCAGCTTGGGAATAAATTTTCCTCCCTCTGCTGCCTGCTCACGAGTGGCCTGAATATGTCACACAGATCCTGTAGTTTGAGGCTACAGAAATAGCTTCCCGGGTCTAATGACTGGCTATTTCTTGCCTTTATTGCCAGATATAATTACCTGTCTCCCATTCTGCCCAGACCGATGATTCGTGATCTGTTCTTAACAGCTGGCCAGAAAGAGCCATGAAAGGAGTATTGTAGGCAAAGGCCACTGATCAAGTACAGACAATGCCCTTGACAATCGTCGTATCTTGAGAACACAAGATGGCAAGAGGTCCTCGTGGAAAGGTTGATTTCTATCTATAGCACTGGCTGTTGGGGGTATTGACTTAACTCTACTTTTCAAATACGGGAGCAGAAGTTTTAATCCTCCCCAACCTTCATATTCTAGAATCACACTAGCTGAGCCTGGCCTGAAAGATGATCATGTGACTGGCAGTAGCTGAAGCTGACTTGTTGATGTTAACTGAGTAGCTCAAGATTGGAGATGCCTTCTTTCCATTGTCCAAACTGACATACCCGGCCTGCCATGATTTGATGTGACTTGTCCCCCCAAGGACATTTGGTTCCTGGCTGTCTCTGTCCTTGGAATAAATTAAGGTAGTTATCCTGGGACCCTTTTTGTTCCTGTGAGAGTGAGTTGTTAGAGAAGAAGTCATGTGATCTCTCCTCTTAAAGCCACTCAAGCCATGATGCCATCTGCCATGAGACCCTCTATAGAGGCTGAAAGACTAAGGTTGACTGACCTTGGATTTCCTGCCTCAAATGCTGTGTGTTCAGTGAACCTCTTTTTTTTATACAGTTTCCAGACTTGGTTTATTTGGTATAGCAACAGAAATGGACACATATGCAGTTGTTAATTGAAATTATCATCACTGAAAATTAGTCTCTTTCAGAATGTTAGTGATTTCTAAATGATGCCCAGGTGCTTCATGGGACTATGACCTGGATCTCTGGCTACGGCCCTGTCAGTGACTGGGCCTATGAGATCCCTCTCTATTGTGTCCCCTATTTCTAATTGATCGTATTGCTAATTGATCCTATTGCTACCACTGTACTTGGATGGTAGAGTTGTAGCTTAAGCTCTGAACTTTTAGTTCCCAATGTGTATATACATTTTAAGGATGCTTTTCTAGAGGTCTGAGAATAAGTCCAAGTTGAGGGCTAGCCCCAGTCTCCCTTTATCAGGCTACAGACCATTTCCTACTGAAAGTTTCCAAATACATTGGATTTGTGTCAACTGACCCCCCCACCCCAGCCCTATCAAGAAAAGGGTGTTTCCTCCCTTGCCTTCGGTCTCTGCTTGCTCTAGATAACCTCTTGCCTGAATGAGTCAGAGTTTGAACTGTTCACTCTTTACAAGGGACACCTTTCACAAGAGAATGGCCTGGCCCTGTGTTCTATGTTGGATAATTGTACAGTGGCCATATGAGTAATTTGGTCTCAGATACCCCCCTGTATAAAATATCAGGAGCCTGGTCTAGGTGGGAGTATTTGAATCTCAAGCTGGAATAGCCCCATCTCTTTCCATCAAGGGCTCAGCCGGGGAAGAGTGAAGAGCCAGTTTTTTCTGATGTCTACATCAGGAACAGAGAAACACCCCTCTGTGTAACACTTGCCAATTGTGGACATGAAAGCACTATCACCTTGCCACAGAGATCCATCCCAGGGTTGCTCAGTGGCATGATGGATGTGTGGGCATCACCTGGCCGCCCCACCCTGTGCATTCTTTCTAAAGCTGAAGGCTTGCTTAGACAAGGGCATGTCCTCAGGTGGTCCCCAGGTCAGCTTCCTGGGACATAGAACAGAGCAAAAAAAAGGTCAGAGAATGGACTTGCTGGGGTAAGAGGTGACAGGACTTATGGAGACTTGGATCCCAGTCTGGGAATTCAAGAGCAGCATCATTCAGCCAGAACTCTGATTTTCATCATTTCATTCATCATTTTCCTCTTTGACTCTGTGTGTTCTCTGCAGCTGAGACGGAGGCAGGGATGGAGAACACAAGGACCTCCCGGGGCTGGGGAAATGAAAGCCCACACATGATGGTTCTTGAGTCCTTGAGGTGGTGAATAGCCAAACCTGTGCTTCCTGGTTTTAAGACACGAATGGCTACTGAGGAAAGGGTCTTGGGGAAATGGATGACTTTCATTTTGAATACTGGAGGGCAGTTGGAGAATGGCACAATGGAAAGAACTGAGTGTTTTGTTTTCCCCAGAATAACCACTAGCCCAGAACTGTCCAGATTGGAGGACCACCCCCGACATAAATAGAAAGGCAAGAGTTGCATGCTTCATGTCTAAGACTCAGGAATTATAATCAGCCATTCCCACAAACTTGCCCCTGTATTCAATTTGGTCCATGCACCCTCCAACTGTTGTCCTGATGGCCTAGAGATCGAGGAATTTTTTCCCCTGTCCTTTTGGTTCCTCCTCCCAGGCTCACTGTAGGTAGCTTTGATCTGCTGGGCTGGGCAGGTGAGGAGAGGACCTGAGTTCAGACTCCTGTGGGTGAATCCACTTAGCCGGACCTGGACCAGAAGCTGACCATGGCTGTTCTTCCTGGGGGAGGTCTCAGTTCTCAGCACTCACACCGTAGAGACAGGATTTCACTGGCCAGCTGCTTTGGGAAACCCCACTGGCTGGCTTTCTGACCTTCACTTGGAGAACTCAGAATCTCTATTAGTATATTAGGAAAGGTTCTGCTAGATCATGCTGTAGGAACCTCTGCTTTCCTTTGTCCAACTCAACACTTTCCCATTGGAGCATCTGGCTGGGGACCCTTTCTTTAATTCCTTAGACTCCAGAAGGACCCCAGGCACCCGGGTTCTCCAGCACACTTAGAAATTGCTGCCTTGGGGAGGAGTTCAAAAATTGCTGTAGCTCATGACACATTGTCTCTGGTTCATACAAGACATCGTTCTCCATTAGCTTACACGTTTAGTCCATTTACCCATCATTATGGTGGGCACAATATGCTAAGACTCAACCCAGTTTTAGGGTTTGTCCTGGGTAGGCTTTGGGTTAACAGCATAAGTTGGGAATGTCTGGGAAGAAGAAAGCTCAACTGAAAAAATGTTCTCATTAGATTGGCCTGCCTGAAGGCAAGCCTGTAGGGTAGGGTTCTCAACATCTTACCTTTCACAGGGGTCACCTGAGACCATCAGAAACCACAGATATTTACATTGCAATTCATAAGGGGAGCAAAGTTGCAGCCATGAAGCAGCAATGACAATAATTTTATGGTTGGGGTCACCACAACATGAGGAGCTGTCTTCAAGAATCACAACACCAGGAAAGCTGGGAACCATTATTGTAGAGCATTTTCTTGATTAACAATTGATGTGAGCCGGGCGTGGTGGCGCACGCCTTTAATCCCAGCACTTGGGAGGCAGAGGCAGGCGGATTTCTGAGTTCGAGGCCAGCCTGGTCTACAAAGTGAGTTCCAGGACAGCCAGGTCTACAAAGTGAGTTCCAGGACAGCCAGGGCTATACAGAGAAACCCTGTCTCGAAAAACAAACAAACAAAAAAAACAAAAAAAACAAAAACAAAAAAAAACCCAATTGATGTGGAAAGCCCAGTTCACTGTGGGCAGGGCCACCCCTGGGCGGGTGGTCCTGGAGTTTATAGGAAAATAGGGCAAACAAGTCATGGGAGAAAACCAACAAGCAGCCTTTCTCTATGGCTTCTGCTTAAGTTCCTGCCTTGAGCTTTCTGCCTTGAGTTTCTGGCTTGGCTTGTGTCAAATGACTTTAACTTGGGATATGTGATCTTAACCCAAACCCACAGGAACAAGGGTCCCACACAGCAAAGTGTTGAGAGGGAGTATCTGGGATGAGGAAAAAAAAAGATAGAGAGCTGGGACCAGGAGATCTTACACAAGCTTATGACTTATGCCAAACAAGTTTGTCAAGAAGCACAGCATCTTCTATATCATTTGCAGGGGAAAATGACTAAAGTCAGCAGAAAGCTGATTTAGACAATGCTGACAAAGAGATCACAAGATACCTCAGACCCAGCTGCCTTAGGACTGGTAGCCACAGTCCTCCAGAGGAGAAAGCTGCATTCCTAGGTCCCAAAACCTTAACTCCTTTGAGTCTCTGTCCCCAGCCCCAGACTGGACCTTGCCAAGTCTGCTCCTGGACAAGAACACAAAACTATCGTTCTCTTTGTCCTTCCATGAGGGCCTCTGGAATGTCATGGGCTGATCTGGCTCTCAACCTAAGCCAAGTACTCAAAGGGGATTTTCTTCCTTCAAATCCTCTTGCTCACGGTGTTTGATCACCGCCATAGAAACCTAACTAAGACGGGGTCCTACAAAAGTAACCCAATGTCTTTTAAGTCCTAAGTAAAAGTATGTTTTCAGATTAAAGATGTTTATGCCGTAAAATTAATATACTTAAATGTTTCAGGAATTTGTTTGTGTTATTGTTTTGAGGTAAGTTCACATGTAGTTCACATTGGTATGAACACTGTACATAGCCAAAGATAACCTTGAACTGCTGATCACTGCAGTTCTCCCTCCCAAGTACTGGGATCGCTATTGTTTTCCACTGTTGTGAGGTGTGCAACCGAGAAGACCACTAGAATATGGGTTCAAGCCATAGAAAGTCTTTATTAGCTGGCCGATGACTACAGTGGGTGTTCAGGACTCTAGTACAGTCCAAGCCTCTTTTGGGGGTGGGCCTTTCAGGACAAAAACCACATCCTGGGTTGACCACCTCTGCTAGCAAGAACAGCAAGCCAGAAGCAGAACAATTGAAGCCAAAAAGCAAGGTTAGTACGTTTAGGGACTTCCCCAGAAGTATGGACTTTGATGGATTACATCTTTGCTCTCTTTCCTGCAGGTGTTGCTGCCTGTGTGCTGCGTTCCAAGGCCTGAAAGGTCCTTCTATCACAGTGTCAGCTGTGTGAAAGTCTGGGAAGCCAGCTAAGACCTGGGCGCCCATTGTACCACCACACCTAGCAAAGATGGTTTGCCGAGGTGAAAGGACCTACAATGACATGGGTCCTGGTGCTACAACTGTTGAAGTATTTGGTTTTCTTTGTCCTCTAACCTAATCTCAGTGCACTGTGGTGGTTTGAATAAGAATGCGCCTCCCCAGCCCTCCCTACCTCCCATAGACTCAAATATTTGAATACTTAGCCATCCGGGAGGGACACTATTTGAGAAGAATTAGGTGTGGCTTTGTTGGAGGAAGTGTGTCACTGGGGGTGGGCTTTGAGGTTTCCAAAGGGCATTCTGTGGTCTTTGCATCTGGTTGTATCTTTCAGCTACTGCTCCAGTGTCAGGCATGTTCCCATGACCCCAGCCACGATGATAATGGGCTAAACCCCTGAAACCATAAGCAAACCCTAGCTAAATAACTTCCTTTTTAAGAGTTGCCTGGGTCATGGTGTCTCATTACAGCAGTGGAACACTGACAAAGAACAAGCTCTCAATCATGAACTTTTGTAATATGTGCAGTTATTTATATTTCTCTGTCTTTGAAAAGTGTGGGTTGTTGGTTTGAGTGATGTATTGCTTGTTCATTTAATGATACTGTGCTTCACGTTCATACTTGTTAGCTTTCCATTACTGTAACGCATGCCAGCGGTAATCAACTTACAAGGACAAGAAGCTAATCTAGGCTCCTAGTTTTGGAAGCATCAGGCGTAAGCTTTTCTGGCTACAGGGAACATCATGGCAAGCAGAAGTGAGTGGGTCACATTCTAGTTCAGATGCAGAAGAGAGGAGGAAGAAGGCACTGGGTTCCCACTCTCCCCTTCAAGGCTGAGTCCCCAGTGACTTGAGTCCTTCAAACAAGGCCCTACCTCTTCAAGATTCCCACTGTCTTTCAATAGTGCCCAACTGGGAGCCAAACCTTCAACACAGAAACCTCCGAGACCTCACTTCAGCTCAGCTAAATATAGTATAACAATATTTTGTATATTTCTTGTTTTGTTATTAGGAACACATTTGAAAATATATGTGTTCTGTTGTGTGTCTGATTCGTGACTCCTACCTGCTGTAAAATACTGTGTCTGGGCAAATGTTAGGTGATCTTCCTCCCAGCTACAGAGGGCTTTTCCCTCCTGGGACTGTGTAGAAATGTCCCCAAGGGTCTGTGCTTAGCACTGAATAGCTGAGTCAGAGGGCACCTGCCTGTTTAATCTGGCTAAGTAGTGCCAAAAAGTTCTCTCTATTCCTGTTTTCTCCTTTTGTTTTGGCTGTGTCGGGGCCAGCCATCAGTCTTGTTAGTTCCATAAAGCAAACTGGAGAGCTCCTCTCTGCATCCTAGAACATTTTGTATTATGCTGGAAATAGTTGCTCCCCGAAGGCGACAGGACTGGCTGCTGGGTGCCAAAGTCCTTTTACAGAAGCTGTTTCTCTCAAGTATTTTTTTCTAGGCTACTGGTTCCAGCAACTTCTATGGCTTTCAAGCTGATATTGCCTCCTCCCCTTCAGGAAGAAGTGGGTCCTTGAGACAGAAAGCTGTGAGCATTTGATGTTTGGTGCTTTGTGGTTTGCAGCTGTGTGGGGAAGCCCTATGGGAGGCTGTGTGATCATGCATGTTCTGTAACACGTGAACCGGCTTGAGGTTGGTATGTTCATATGCAGGCTGCAGGAGTTCCTTCTGGCCTCCCTATTGGCCAAAAAATACAGTTATTTTCAATGATCTATCTCTCCTTCCCTCTCTCTCTCTCTTGTATGTAGGCATACATTTTGGTCTGCTTTGGTAGGTTCTTATATCTACCTCCCTTCTAACCCTTATTTCATTCAAATCCTTTCCACCCTACCAAGTCTAGGTAGGAGAGAAAAGGGGCTAGAGAGGTATGGAGATCTTTGGACTTCTTCCTGCTGATTAGGGGTGTTTAGTTCCCTGGGGCCAATCTTTATTGTCAGAATATCTCCAACTAGCAATCCAGCAATCCAGTAGTCCGGCAATCCAGTAATAGCAAATGCAGTAGCAGAAATGAGCTCCAGCGGGGGGGAGGGGGGAGCATCAGGAGCCACAAGTCCTCTCTGGGTTCTTCCATTTATACCCTCTCCAGAGTCCCCAGAACTCCAAACATAAACTCTCTGCAGCTGGTAAAAATTACGCCCCTTCTAGAGCATGAGACAATCACAGTTAGTGGCTGTGGACAAACTGAAGCAGCCCCATATTCCACACTGGGGATTAAAACAAAAACATATTCTTATAATGTAACTGGGTTTTAAAAGAAACCAAAATTCTCCCTCCCTCCCTCCCCCACTCCTTCCCTCCCTCCTCCCTCCCTCCCTTTCTTTCTTCTCTTCTCACACTTTTAAACTGATGGTGAATGTAGTCACTATACTTTAGGGCCAATCACCATGTGTGTATATCAATGCTGGAATTTTTTTCCATAAGAAATTTACTGGGGCTGACAAATGACTGCTTGAGACTATGTGATCCAGTTGGAGTCGGAAGGATTCTGACTACACAAATAATAGGTTGTTATTTTTGTTTTGTTTTGTTTGTTTGTTTTTGTTTTGTTTTGTTTTCTTCTTTATTGAGATTTAATTGCAGCACTAGGGAAGCAAGAAGCAAGCTATCTGTGACTTCAGGGCCAGCCTGATCTACATGGGAAGTTCCATGCCAGTTGGAGCTACATAGTAAGGCACTCTAAAGCTGTACCTCTTCGTTACTGTTTTATTGCTGTGAAGAGACACTTGTAGCCAAAGCAACTCTTATAAAAGAAAGCTTTTAACTGGGGGCTTGTTTACAGTTTCAGAGGGTTGGTCCACTATAGATCGTCATGGCAGAAAGAGGGGAAGGGGAAGGGAAGGGGGAGGGGAAGGAAGGGGGAGGGGAAGGAAGGGGGAGGGGGAGGGAGAGGGAGAGAGGGAAGAGAAAGGGAGAGGGAGGGGAAGGGGGAGAGGGAAAGGGAGGAGGGAGGAAGGGAGGGAGGGAGAGAGAAAGAGAGAGAGAGAGAGAGAGAGAGAGAGAGAGAGAGAGAGAGAGAGAGAGAGAGAGAGAGAGAAGGGAAGGGAAACTGGGCCAGTCAAGGGTTTTTGAACCCCACCCTCATTGACACACCTTCTCCAACAAGGCCACATCTCCTAGTTCTTCCAAACAGTTCATGAACAGGGACTAAGCATGCAAATATATTAGCCTGTGGGGGCTGTTCTCATTCAAACCACCATCTATTGTAAAGCTACCCTTCTTGGAATCCAGTTTCAGAAAACAGAAGCTGGTGAGATGTCTGGGGCTGGAGAGATGGCTGAGCCAATAAAAGTACCTGGTAGTCTCCCAGGGGACCTAGGATTCAGTTTTCAGCCCCCACACAGTGTCTCAATCTCCTGTAACTCCATCCCCCAAGGATCTTATGCCCTGTCCTGGCCTCTGCAGGCACTGGACATGCATTGTGGTGTACAGACAGCCATACAAGCTACAGTGGTTTGAATGAGCGGCCCATACAGGCTCATATATTTGAGTACTTGGTCTAAAGTAGGTGGAAATATTTGGTAAGGACTAGGAGGTGTGCCCTTGTTGGAGGAGCAGTGTCTCCAAGGACAGGGATGGAGGATTCAAAGGCCCATGCCCTATTCCACTTAGCCTTCCCTGCTTACATTGCAAGGTGTAAGCTCTCCACTGTAAGTACCTGCCTGCTGCCCTGCTCCCTGCTGTGGTAGTCACAAACACTAATGTCTGCAACCACGAGCCCCAAATTAAAGGTTTTCCTTTATAAGTTGCCTTGGTCATGGTGTTTCATTACTGCATTAGAACAGTCACCGAGACACAGGCAAAACACCCCCATACATAAAATAAAAATAAAATCTTAAGAAAGAAAATAACGTGAGGAGAGATCGGAAAGACGTCCATCACTGACATCTGCCACGCACACACATTTTGGGAAGCATTCCTGTCACATGTCCTGTCACCAGGACGCATTAGCTTGATGGGAGCCCTTTTTGTTTGTAATTTACATACGTGTAGAGGGTTCTGCTGTATTTAAAGTTATGAATATTTAATTTTCAAATACAAGAACTGATTTTTCAGGCTGATACTCTAAATTTAGAACTCTTGCTAGACTTTTTATAAAGCGGAGGGAATGGAGGGACTAAGAGCCTTAGCTCTCGTGGTCTGTAGAGACGTGTTAAGTAAGCCCATCTGGACAGACTAAGTTCCCTTGAATACTGACCCCACTCACAAATTTAATTAAAGTCCCTTAAACATTTTCAACTTCATTTATGCATAAAATATGCTTAATTTTCTTAAGTGCTTCTAGTGCTTGGCAATCAACTTTATGACCTTTCTGAATATTCGGACAGTGCTTGTATACCAGCCAAGTTTATAAATGCAGCTTCCTTTGTGTTCTCTCAAATATTTTAGCAGTGGTTAAATGTCTGTTCGGTGTCTCTTATGCTTTGTAATTTAAAAAAATTGCAGGGGGTCAGGTGGCAATGGCACCTTTCAAACTGAAGTGACAAATGTAATCCACCTGATTTTCTAATCTGCCATCTTCTCTACACTGTGCCTGTTGAATGCATAGCCAGTCCTGGTGAGAACAGAGCCCGTTCCTGAAATGGATGGGAAGCTCTTAGCTCTTGGTCCTGCTTCACTTCTTCATCTCTATTCACTTTACATCTCTCAGACTTGGAGAAGCTTATCCTTCACAGGGAGCCATCCCATCATGCCTAGCAGGTCCACAGGGCAGGGGTAAGCTCTCATGACCACAGTGTCATCAGGATTTAGAACTGAGCCCGGACTTGTGGATTTCATGTGACTATACCTCAGATGAGTATATTGCCCATTCTTGTAGCTGTGTGTGTGTGTGTTTGTGTGTGTACATGTCATGATGCCCACGTTTGGAGGTGTGAGTTGGCCCTCTCACACCATGTGAGTCCTGGGAATGGAACGTAGATGATCAGGCTTGGTAGCAGTTGCCTTTATCCTCAGAGCTGTCTCCTCTGCTCTCCACCTCACTTTTTGAAACCTTGCTAGAGCTTGCCAGTTGTAGCCGGCCAATGAACCCCTGGGAGCCTCCTGTTGCTGCCTCCTAAGCACTGGGATTAGAGACCTATGCCCTACTCTTTTGCATTGATTTGGAGGTTCGAATCCAGGTCCTTTTGCTCGTACAGCAATCACTTTACTGACAGCCATCTTCCTGTCCTATTTTTGCAACCTTTATAAGGGATTTTTTTCCAATCTCTCCTGGGCTGCATGCAACATATATTTGATAGCAGATTCATTTCTATATTCTGACATTTCCTCCTCTTGTGTGACATTTGAAGTGCCTTCTGTTGTCTGTGTCTGGTCATAATTTAGGGGCATTTACAGCTTTATCTTCTAATCTCCCAGCCGTGCATTACAGACCTTTGCTGGCAGCCGGATGACAGATGTGAGTCCGTGCGGAAGGAGGCCTCCCACTCCTCCCTGGAGATGTAATCTTGGATGCCTAAAGGAAGTTTGTACCCATGCAAAGGAATGAAGGCCTTTGCTGCAGAAGCCCAGGGAGGCATGAGTCAGTGCTCGCTCCTCTCCCTGTCCTTCCTGCCCTTGCCCTTGATGGAATGTAGAATTTGTCCTAGCCAGATGGGGGCAGGAGAGACGATGGTGTCTGAAGTTGAGAGATGCCTCTGGTCATTCCCAGGAGGGGAAGTCAGATTTGGATTTGAATCTTGCCTTTACAACCTAAGCTAACCAAGGCAGTGGGAACATTTTCTGATGTCACAAATCTTAGTTTCTCAATATTTAGCACTTAATTCCAAAGGCCATAGTAATTAGAGTTTGCTGTAATTGCTAGTTTGTCTCCCGCTCCCACCCGGTGTGTGCGTGTGTGTGTGTGTGTGTGTGTGTGTGTGTTTCTCCTGCACAGAGCCAGGCCTGGCTACAGAATCTGCTGAAAGTTTTACTTTCCCTTTTGGTGACAATGCTTGGTTGGGTCCCTGTTCCTCATCTGTTAGAAGTATTGGTGCAAGGGACTCCTTGCACCTGAACGACTTTCTGGTGTAGTTTATGATTTGGGATGTTATAGAGGAAGTTTTATATAAGGTATATTTATGCTATTGGAAACAAAGATAGAGCGACAGATACATGTGTGAACTGAAGTTCCCAGGAGTAGGGGAAACCATACCATGTTCAAGATTCTGATCAGAATTTTGTGACTATGGATAGTCAAAAATGGTGCAGATCCAAAGCCAAATTGTCTTGGGATATCTTTAGATTTCATATGAGCCATCGGTGTATCGAACTTGGCGCCCCTTTCATTTTTAGGTGAGACCCTCTCAAGATGTATTAACAAGTCACTAACACAGGTGAGTTATATTGTCCTTCAAGATCAATCTTGATTGTTCTTCTTCAGGTGTATGTGTGTCCAGACCATCAGAGGTCAGAAGAGGGCATCGGATTCCCCCAGAGCTAGAACTATAGGGTGGTTGTGGGCCACAGATGTGGATGCAGGGAAACAAACCAGCTCCCCCCACCCCCGGGGGGTGCAGCAAATGCTCTTGGCTGAGCCATCTCTCCTGGTGGAGTCTAAATTGTGTAGAAATTGTACATGGCTAAAAGCCCAAGAAGTAAGCTCGCCGTGGCCTCTCAGTCACAGGCTAAAAAGGATTGCACCATCTCCCCGGGCATCCGAAAATGTTTCCCTTGTTCTCAAGACCACTGTGTTAACTCACAGGGGACTCTCCCTCTTGGCATCTTGTACACCAAATGTGAGTTTTAACTAGTTGGCACAGGTAAGATTTTATGCATTTTCAATTCTCTGTGTCTTTGGATATAGTCCTCTCTGGCTGCCTATGTGACTGGACAGAATAACATAGCAAGGGGAACTTGGAGGTGGACCAACTTGGACAATTTCTTCCATACAGGTACTCCTGGCTGAGGGACAGCCAGGCCAGCACATGCATGCGTGTTCCTGGAGCTAACTTGTGTTTTCAAAACATGAACTCTTGGGAAAATGGGCAGGCTGTTGCTAGGATACGTACCTAGTTTACATACCAAGCTCAAGAAACATATTAAAGGATGGGAAAGATTGAGTTGGTTCTTGGATGGAGTTGGGGAGGCTGGTCAAGCAAGATCACTTTCAGGAGCACACTCATTTTATAACATGTGGATGCAGGCATGGATATAACTGTTATATCCACTCCCCCCACTTCCAATGCTCTATTAGGTTCCCAAAGGCTACAAGTGGACCTAAGATGGGAACGTCTTTTCTGGTCCAAAGGATGTGGGATGGCTTGGTGGAAGACAGGGTATTTGAACTGAAGTACATGTAGCATGTTGACTGATGGAGGTGGCTGGATAGGAACTGTGCTGTCGGAGGGAGGGATAGAAGAGAATGCACAAAGGCACAGAGCTAGGAAGGATGTGAGCTAGTTCTGGGATCCAGGCCTGACAGGGGTTAAGATGTGTTCCAGGCAAGACTGGAAGACCAACACATAATAGACGCTCAACAAATGGACAATGGATAAAGTAAAGACAGGTTGAGGTCAGGTTACAAAAGCTTGAGAGTGCCAATGAAAGGAGTTTGGATGTCTTTCTGTGAACAGATACGGGGCAGTGAGCGGTGAACAGAACAGAGGGGTTACCGGGAGAATATAAAATACTAGATTTGTGTTTTAGGGACATTAATTTAGCAATAAAACGTTGAGTGGATTCCAGGAGACTCCTAGGAAATGGCGAGAGCGCCAGCGGGCACCCAGGGTGAGCGAGGAGGGCAGTGTGACCTTGGTGCCTTGGGACTGAGTTGGTGGGCTCGGTTGTCACTCGGCCCTCTTTGTTTATTCTGTGTTGTTTGGTGTTTCAAGCAGCCCTGAGGGACATGGACATACTTTTAAACATTAAATGCTGTATTCAGATCTAAAACAACAGCAACAACAGCGACCCACGGGCTGAGGTTGTACATCGGCGGTAGAGGGCTTGCCTGGTGTGCACCAGGTTCTGGGCACCAGGTTTGCTTCCCAGCATCACAAACCAAGTAACAACCAAAGGGAATAAAATTGCCAGGCAATCATAAGAGGCCCTTTCCTCTTAAACTGTATTGGAGAAGACACAGGTTGTTAATTTAGAGGGAAAGCTCGGTAGGTAGGTGGATAGGCACAGACCCTAGAGTCAGCCTGCCGGTGGCACTTCAGGACCAGTCTTGCCTTAGTGTGATACATTTTCCACGTCCAGTTCACCCGACACTGCCATCTGAAGTCTTTTATCTTCAGTGATGCATGAAAAGTTCCAGTTAAAGCGATTTTAGGATTAGGGAGAAAAGTGGAAAAAAAACTTACAGGATCAAAGGAGCCTCAGCATGCCAGTGTGGACCTTGTGCTAGGGAAGGCATGCGCTAAGATCCTTTAGGGGTGAACTGCTTGGGAGAGGAGGTAGTTAGAAACACCATTCCCCTGCCCCCTTCTGTCCTGGGATGGTTGCTTAGCCTAGAAACCATCCTTCCATTGGCTACTGGAGTTCTCCTGTCCTGGTGGGCTTGTTGACTTTCTTAAGCACATGCTTGGTTGCCTCCGGGACAGGAGAGCCAAGAACTAAAGGACAATCATGGGGTCAAGAATATTTTACAATACACCCACATGGACTTTTATTTGTCTTAACTTTGAGACAGGGTCTCGTGGAATCCAGACTGCCCTCTAACTCCCTCTATGGCCATAGGTGACCTCGGCCTCGCCCCTCCCCCGATGCCCAGGACTGAGGATTGAACCTAGGACTTGCAAGCACGTAAGCTAGGCAAATGCTCTACTACCGAGTTATCGCTCCAGCCTGACCTTGAACTTCTGAGTCACTTGCATCCACTTCCTGAGTTCTGGGTTACAGGCACGTGTGACCATGCTGTGCGTTCATTGCTGGAGATGGAACCCAGGGCTTTGTTCAAGCACTCCACCATCTGAACTACATAGTCCTTAGCTGCCATTTGTACTTCCTGAATTCCTGCTCAGCCTGGAGTGCCCCCTAACTCTATGAATAGTCTGAGCATTCTGAGCTTGCGCATGGAAATGCCTGATGATGTTGGGGCCAGACTAAGGTAACCCCGTTCTTCTGTCTTCTTGGACCATATACAAAAATTTCACTATGATTTCCACCATGTTATTTCAAATTCTCACCAACGTGTCTTTCCACACAGATGGATTGTCACACTTGAATCACTTTTTATTTTGGATTTTTAAGCTGCACCTAGTGTTTTTATATGATATTAAGAATGTTAGGAGTGGTTTCCTCATGGATGGAGATATTCTCTTGGTGTAAATTATCATCTTGCACATGGGGTAACTTGCATATTCTTTAGCATTTCATATAGATTACTCTTTATCTCATCAGTTGGGCGTTCCTTGAGAAAATAAGCCTTGCTTTTACAAAGTCCTAGTTTTATAAAGATCCTGTCACTTTGTGCCAACTCAGAACAGTAACACAAAAGGAACACAGCTCTATTGAGATGCAATTTACACAGTCTAAAATGTACTTTAAAGTATACAACTCTCCTTATTTATTATTTTTTTTTGGGGGGGAGACAAGTTCTCTCTGTATAACCCAGACTGACCTCAGATTCACTAAGCAGCCCAGGTTAGCCTTGATCTCTCTGTGTTCATGTACCTGTGTGTGTGTGTGTGTGTGCACACACGTGCATGTGCGTGTATTCATGTGGTAAGCTACTGCCCATTCTCTAGCACAATCCAAGTCTACATTTTTTCTCTCTGCCTATTTTGTTGACTGGAAATAGAATTTCAAGATGGAGGTAACTGTGGCTGCCTTCTTTCATGTAGTGAGAGGTTTCTAGGGGTGCCCACACCGAGATCCATGAGACCAGCGAGCTCATTCCCTTCACTAAAATGCAAGATTGTTCTGTGGTGAGGCTGGCAGGTGCCGTGCTGGCAGATTCTTTTGGAAGCGCTCTCCCTGGCCTTGTGGGAAATGCCCACCACCCTGCTCCCCCTCTCCAGGTTTCAGTGTACATCATAACTCTCCCGGCCTTCCCCTCTTTCCTCCCCTACTTCTGGGCTAACTTTAAAAAATAACCTTTTTTTAGCACAGAGCTTTCTTGTCTGCATCTGCTGACTGGTCACAGGGAAACTGACCTTATTCTGGGAACGAAGGTGGAAGGCTTCCTTGGGGAGATGCTATGTGAAGGACAGGTAAGTGTGTGTGTGTGTGTGTGTGTGTGTGTGTACAAGCAAGTACAGAAAACCAGAATTTTTTTTTTTTTTTTGGTTTTTTCGAGACAGGGTTTCTCTGTGTATCCCTGGCTGTCCTGGCACTCACTTTGTAGACCAGGCTGGCCTCGAACTCAGAAATCCGCCTGCCTCTGCCTCCCGAGTGCTGGGATTAAAGGCATGCGCCACCACGCCTGGCTCAGAATATTCTTAAATAACCCCAAAACATAATTTTCTTAGCCACAGAACTTCAAGATGGCCCATGGGATACAAAGGTGGCTCTTCAGCCATTTATGGTCTAAGACAGAATGGTACCACTCTTAAGTAGTACTTCTTTACAATTGAGCACAGACTGACCTTCCTTCAAGATAGCAAACCCACAATTAACCCTACCCTTCATGCTTTGCACAGTGTCTGCCTTGGTGTCCTTTTGGACCACCTTAAAAAAAAAACTGCACCTAAGAGGTCAAGGAAAGCTGTATGGGGGTAGAGTCAAGAACGCTTCATGAGAAATGTTATCTGTGCTACAACTCAGGCACAGGCTGGAAGAGAATTCTAGAAAGGAGAGTGTGCAGACATCCAACTGTGTGAGAAATGGGACAGCAACTTTGAGTATGGCGAACACCCAAACAGGAAAGGGGCATCGAGAAAGGCTGTGTCAGGTTCTCTGCTTTCCCCAGTAGGAAGAGGCGATGTCTTCTAGCAATGAAGGAGAAGGTGGACTCTGGGTCCAGGAAGGCTGCAGAACTGTAGACAAAGGCTCAGAAGCTCAAGCAGACATGTGACATGAGAACTTGGGTCACTGGTGGGTCATACAAATGGAGCTATGAGTAAATATTATAACATCTAGTATTTCCATTAATTTCTTAAACATCCTGGGAAGCACAACACTTATTGTGACTCATAGTCTACTAATATTAGAAGACAGCATACATAAATTCATCATTTAGTCAACCTGTATTTGTTATTATTTTATTTCATGTGTTTTGGTGTTTTGTCTACATGTATATGTGTGCCCTGAGTGAGTGCCTGGTGCCCTCAAAGACCAGAAGAGGGCATCCGTTTCCCTGGAACTGGAATTAAAGATAGTTGTAAGGCACTATGTGGGTGCTGGAGTTAAACTCAGGTCATCTTGAAGAGTGGTCACTGCTTTTAACCACTGAGCCATCTCTCCAACCCCTAGTCAACAAGTATTACATGTTGCTTTAGGCTTCGGTAACACATCAGCAAGTCAGACATGATGTCAAACTTTTGGACATTTGCATTGTAGTAAGGGGAGGTAAAGAGGAAAAAAGTAACAGGAATGAATGCTTCAAGAGAAACGAGCAAGGCTAACCACCTTAGTTTAAAACTTCGTTAAAATAATGAACAAGCCAAGACAATGGCCACTTCCTAGGGAGCTACTTCACCAACTGGTCTCCTTACAAATGTTACAAAATATAAGACTGGGCTTCAAAGCTACCTTCTCTACAAGAGAATGGGGTTAAAAGGTTTTATTGTATCAGGGTAAGCAGCTATATTCAGCTCACTATGAAAATGCCCAGGATACTTCAACACAATGCATATTGACACTTAATTTCCAGGGGCTACACGAAGAGTCAGAGAGGCCCGGCATCAGTAGGTAAACACAGTTGTTTTCTCTTCAATAGATTTATGCACAGAATGAGATGCCTAAGGTGCAAAGATACAGAAGACACCACCATCCCGCTCTCTCTTCCTTTGATAGACTCTCTCTGTGTAGCCCAGGCTAGCATGAAGCTCCTGATCCACTGCCTCAGCCTCCTAACTACTTTGTCTACTTTGACAATGTTCCACTCCACAAGAGGAAACAAATCCAGAACAAAGGTAAGAACATGATGGTTCTGGTTCTGAGTACTGAGTACCAAGTACTGAGTGCTGAGTACTGAGAGTGTTGCTTTGCTCAAGTCGAGGGGCCACATTTAAAGAGTAAGGGAAAGTAAGCGCACAGAAGTCAGCACAGAAGGAACTGGCATTTATTGGGAGCAATGCTCCCTGCATTGGCAGATGCTCCATAAATATTTGTTTGATCACTCGTCATCCTTCAGAAAAGGATGTTGTAGCTATTTCACAGGTCAAAGAAGCAAGGCACAGGGAGATTAAATAGTTTGGGGCAGAGTAAGCTACAGATCCACAGGCCCAGTCACTAAGAGGCTCACAGTCTCTCCACTGTCTGGCTGTGGACAAGAGTGCCCCCATGTGGCCAAATTTTTCAGTCTGAGCGAAGGAACAGAGTGGGCATGTATAGGCAGAGATGAATTTAGGGGCAATAAGGGCTTAGCAGTTCTTAACCTATATCACTGCCAGAACATGGTACACACCCAGAGAATCAACCTACTATATTAGAGTCAGGGACTGACAGCTCTGTCCTGGTTTTAGGAAGAAAAGTGTGATGGGGAGGAAGTTGGGGGTAGGTGGGGTAGTGGGGAGGAAAGGCTGGAAGACCATAAAAGGTATTGCCGTGTGTTAATATAGAGAGAGGACCGTGAGGCTGACGTAGGAGACTGGCGGTGGATACAAGCCAACAGGGTAAGATTGGGGACGGTGGAAGAAATGTCTCCACCCCTTGCTGATCTCACAGTTGCTGGGTATAGATGATGCAGCTTTGGGGCATGGCACTGCCATCACCAAGACAGGCAAATCACAAAGGGAACGCAGTGAGTGAGTAGAAGAGATTTTGGACTTAGTGGGTGATGACATCCAAGAGAGCAAGGTACATGACGAAGTGCAGGAAAGATGAGCCAAGTAAAGAAGAGACTAGAACAGCGCTGTGCTGGACTTTCCAGGCTCTGGGGACAGCTGAGGCTAGAACGATGAGAAAGAGAGAGGAGTGAGCCAGAAGAGGAGAGAGACAAGGGGAAGGGGAATCTGAAGAGGAAGGATGAAGACTTGGCAAAGGGAAGCATAGTTGGGAAGGAGAAGCGCTATAAAACCCAGGTAAGAGGGATGAGGCCTCAAGAAGAGGAGGTGGCTAATGGGTGACTCCTGGGAGCCTCCCTGAGACAGGCTTCCTGCAGGGCTGAAGCTGCAGCAAGATCTGAAGATGGGTGATTGGTGGGCGGGAATGAAGATACTCTCTGTTCTCAGAGAGCTAGACAAGCAGAGGCGAACACAAGAGGAACAAGTGCCAAGAACCCTCAGTGGTCCAACACCGGCTGCTGTCCTGATCCACTGCTAGAACGGGGAGAGGAGAGTTCTTTCTCTTTCCTCTGGGGCAGTGTAGGATTCCCAATGGGTGGGGCCATCTTCTCCCACTGCTTAAAGACCAGACTGTCGCAAAGCTTGTATTCTTGGGGGACGGCCTACTGATTATTCTAGAGTGATGCCCTCTCTTGACAGGAGCAAAGCAGACTGGGCTTGTAGCAGAAGGCAGAATAGCTTGGCAGCTATGTGACAGACATGATGCTGAGCTTGGCTACATCACTGACACCGTGACTTCAGGTTTCCAGCCCTGTGACAGACATCTAAAATAACCAGCATGCATAGAGGAAAGGTCTATTTTTGTTTTGTTTTGCTTGTTTGCTTGTTTCAGTCCATGATTGGTTTGTCTAGTCTGGTGTGCATGCGCGTGTGGGTACTCGTGTGTCTGTCTGTCTGTCTGACTGACTGTGAGTCTGGGTGTCTGTACCTTCCTTAATTGCTTTCCACCTTATTTTCAGAGACAAGGCTTTTCAGTGACTCCGAAGCCTCAGGATCTTCTCATTCCGGCCTCCCAGTACCAGGATTATAAGCAGTCAGTATTCTGCCTCCTTTCTTGTTGAATGTGAACTCTGGTCCTCACATTTCCATGTGATCACCTTACTGATCGATGTCACCAGCTCACCAGCCGAAGTCTGTTGATTCTGAGCTTCTGATGAGGCGGTGTGCTCTGGCAGAAGAGATGGGAGCAGAGGGAAGGGAGATGGCAGAGCAAAACTGCTCACCTCATTGTTAGGGCAGAGAAAGAAGGCTGGGGTAGAGGGAGGGAGGTAAAGGAGGAGTGAGAGGGGGAAGGGGAGGGAGGGAGGGAGGGAGAGAGGGAGAGAGAGAGAGAGAGAGAGAGAAAGAGAGAGACACCCTCCCCATGCCCTTAAACAGCACACACCAGTAACCTAATTTCCTCCCATCAGACTCCAGTTTCCTACCTCCCAGCAGTGCCATGAGTGGCTTTTTACCATGCTGACCTTTGAGGGGCATTTAGGATCTGCACAATACCAGTAAGTTGCATAATAGCTATGACCCAGTTTCTTTATCTGCACACAAGAAGGGAAATAGCATCACTTAACATCGTAACCGGTGAGCATTATTCAAGTCAATACAACTGCAAGGAATGCGGGACCCAGGCCGCACAGAGCCAGCCCCGGGGACACACTGGCTCTCATTATTGATCCTGTGCCCTTTCTGTGTCCTTGGGATACAGAACCTGGGGTGCTACCTTTGCATTGCCATTACACAGTCACGCTTGCCGTGGTTTTGGCTTTTAGTTTGCTATGTGTCAGAGCCGGCGAATGAGTGTTTGCCTTGAAGTTTCGAAGCTCTCCTTAGATGCGAGCATCATGACCTCTCTAGAAGAGTAACAGGGAAGAGTATTCATCTTAGAGTCCCTTCTAATGTCACATAACTCCAAAGCAAAGCATGCACACTGGTAATGGGTTGCTGGTTACAACATGAGACAGGATTGGTATGTTATTTCATGAACACAGCAACTTAACTGTACGAAATAGTTACACGCATGGTTCGCATCTTTTCCAAAACACATCCAAAGCCAAAATGAAACATTTGGTGCAAGGCAGTATTAAAAATGACATTTCACTGGGCATAGCAGTGAGTGCATACCTTTTATCTTAGCACTTGGGAGGCAGGGGCAGGAAGATCTTTGTGAGTTCCAGACCAGCCTGGTCTACAATAGTGAGTTCTAGAACAACCAGAATTACATAGAAGAAACCCTGTCTCAAAAATGTATACATACTTTCATACATCCATCTTTCACCTTGATGTCTTCCATTATAAATGCTGTTATTTGGAATTGCTATACAACACTGCCACCTGGTGGCAAGAATTCAGTATAGCTTAGACCCCGGAAACCACAGTAATTTCATTTTACTAAGGAGGTACAAGACTATTGACTGATACTTCTGGGCAGGCTTTGTGGAACTTGTGGTTTACTCAGTTATAAGGACTCTCTTTAAAATTACACACACACACACACACACACACACACACACACACACACTCATACACTGGAAAACACAAAACCACTGTGAAGGTCTGGAGAGATAAGTTCTCAGAATCTGTGTTGGGCAGCTTCTAATTACCTGTAACTGCAACTGCAGGAGATGCGATGGCGCCCTCTGCTGGTACTCACTTATATGCACACAATTAAAAATAAGAGAAATCTTCAAAAAGCCATTCGGCAATATTTTTTATTAGCAAGAATAAGAACTCAGTCAATTTAGACTTTCTTCTGTCCTGGTTCATCAATGCTTCTTTGCCATTTAGAGTTGAAAAGAATCTCTTCTCCCAGTTTAATAGTTCATTGACAGCATGTCTAGTTGGAGGTGTGTGGTCACATTTGGGGACATGGCAATCACCCATGTAAGACTCCAAGATGTCACCTGGTCTCCCTGTGCAGTAACTAAATCTTAACACTGAGCCGGCTGAATTCGTCAGCCAGTCCATGACAGTGTCTTTACAGTCCGTGTCTCTTGTGGTAAAATTTATGTAGTATTATTTTTTTAAAAATTAGTTTTATTTATTTATTTATTTATTTATTTTAACTCTGGGGGCGGGGACAGAGTGCATGTGTGTGGGTGGACACATTATGGTGTGCCTGCAGAGGTCAGAGGACGGCCAGTGGGAGTCTTCTACCCTATTGGCCCTGACTTGTCAGGCTGACAGGCTCTACTGAGCCATGTAAAATTAGCATGAAATTTAAATATCCCCTGAGTGTTCTGCTGATTCATGCTTCAGCACTAATAGGATTATCAAACAGTCAAAAAAAATCAATGTGCTACTTCTACTTGGAATTTATTTTCTTCTTGGTTAATTATTGCCTTTGGGCAGTATCTGAAATCTTTTGTTTACCATCTGCTCTTTAATGTCAGGCTAATTTTTCCTGACCCTCTTGCCTTAATTCATAGTGATCATTTGCTTCATGTCCCTCCGTGTGTGTGTGTGTGTGTGTGTGTGTGTGTGTGTGTGTGTGTGTGTGTGTTTTAATCTTAAGAAAAAAAACTCAGCTCTTGAGTAAAATGGTGAGAGGGAATGTTTGTGGCTTCTAACCTGACTTATGCCCCTCCCTCAATATTTCCAAGTTACAGTTAAAGCATTCGTCAATCGAGTTCTTCTTCTCAGAACCCTAGAGCTGTCTGCAGCTACTCCACTGTCATGTGGGCATGTGAAGGGCACTTGCTGTCTGAACCTATTGTGGTTAAAATATCTCATTTTTGAAAACTCCATGTAAATACGTGCCCATGAGAACACATTGCTGGGGTCCCCACAAGAGTCTTTTACACACGGGAGATCTGCCACCGCTCAGTACAATTTCTCTGTTCCCCAGGAAGTGCCAGGGTTTGGGGGGGGCGCAGCTAGTACCCCGTTCTTTTTGTCTGTATGGAAAACTCTTTAGTGTACACTCAGCAATGGAAAGGCAGTTTAACATACAGGATTAAAAATGTTTCTGAACGCACATTCCAACGTATGAACTAGGAAATAAGAAACTGGTGTAGTTTTGCTCCTTGATGCTACATGATTTGACCTTGGCCACATCAGGAAGCCTGGGGCATCTTATGAATGAAACAACTAGTAAATTTCTAAGATGTGCTTTAAACCCAACACTATGGACTTTATATCTGGTGCATATTCTACACCAGCCTGTGGGGCACAACCCTTTGGGAGTCGAAGGACCCTTTCACAGTGGTCACCTAGGACCATCAAAAATATATTTACATTACGATTCATAACACTAGCAAAGTCACCCTTATGAAGCGGCAACAAAAACAATTTTATGGTTGAGGGTCACCCCAAGGTGAGGAACTGTATTAAGAGTCACAGCGTTAGGAAGGTTGAGAGTCATGGCTCTAAATGGAAGCAGGAGAGATCATACTGTGTAGCCCTGGCTCTCCTGGAACTCACTCTGTAGACCAGGCTGGCCTCAAACTCAGAAATCTGCCTGCCTTTGCCTCCTGAGTGCTGGGATTAAAGGCGTGTGCCACACCAGAACTTTAAAACACAAGCTGATAATGATTATTTGTAACCGATAGGACTGTTTTAATACGTCTACCACTGCCTTGGGAAGTCTGGGAATGTTAGGTCTTAGCTGAATGGCTTAAGTGCTTGCTATATCCCATCAGGATCACTACTCTCACTCATATTACATTTGCTTTTGTTTGAGAGTGAGTCTTACTATGTAGCCCAGGCTAGCTTTGAACTTCCAGGCTTCCATGTCAGTCTTACAGATGCTGAATGACAGGAGTCCACCGCTGCATCCAGCTTCTTGTATGTGACTGACCTAGAACCTTATACTCTTCGGCTATGGTTTCCAGTTTCCTCACAACCTGCTCTGTGGCCGTTATCCCTGACTTAGTAATTAATATTGCATGCATAAATTGGTGGGTACAAATATCAGGGTGCAATGGGACTTCTTGTTGAAAACTTGCCACCTTCTATTTGTTTTTTTTAAATAAAAAGGCTTTCTTTTGTTATGTTCTGCTCCATATTCCCAAAAGTCATCATCTCCTGGAAAATAATACATTTCCACCAGCCACTTCTGAGTCTCCAGCTCTCAAAAACCAGGAGTTGATCTCCACCCTCCTCCTCTCAAAGAAAGCCCTGGGCTCTGAGGCAAATCCAGCCCTGCGCCCACGGAAACTGCTTTGCTTAAATCTCAGAGCTCCCGGGAGAAAAGTGTGCCAGGATTCCCTCTACCATCCCATTCTGTCTTCTTCCTCCAGCATCTCCTGGATAACACGCCTAGGACTGGGGGAGCAGATCAAAGGAGTGGGCTGAGAAGCCCCACCCCCACACAGGACCGGTTGAGATAGTCAGAGCTCCCCCTTTCAATCAGTCACAGCTGGCCCTAGTGCCCAGCCAGGGGGTGCATGCCTAGATTACTGATGTCACAGAACTGCGCAGTACCCACTGACTGGGGAGTGCTTCCTGCCGGTCAGTTTTACCTTGCTTAACTATAACCCCACCCCTACCCCCACCCCACTCCCTCGCCGGAGGAGCTGAGGGCTTGGGAAGGAGTTGCAGGTCTGCTTTATCCACCACCTGTCCACAGCCTCAATGTGCAAGAGCTCTGTGGATGCAGACAGCAGCTGGGGCCTGGGACCTGCGGTTTTCTAGGACAGGGGCTAATGGTCAAGGGTTGCACTCAGACACCCTTATTGTTTATCAAAGCCACGAGTCCCAGTCAAATTTTAGATGTCATTAAGGACTAAGTTTGTGTGCATGTGCATGCATGCATGCGTGTATGCCTGCATGTGTGCATATGTGTGTGTGTATTGTAGGTGTCACTGCATGTGCACATGAGGGTCAAAGGTCAATGATATATATATCTTTTTTTTCACTTTTTCAAACTTTATTTTTATTATTGTATTCATTTGTATGCATGGTGTATGTGTGTGGGGGCGGGGGTGGGTGTGCGCACACATGCATGTACTTGTGTCCCATGGAGCCCGTGTGGAGGTCAAAGGATAGTTTTATGGAGTTGGTTCTCTCCTGTCACCTTCATGTGGGTGCCAGGGTTCAAGCTCAGGTTGTCAGGTTTGCACAGTAAATACCTTTTTAGCTGATGAGTCATTTTGTCACCCCATCTCCTCAGTTTTTGAGAAAGCATCTCACACGGAACCTGGAGTTCTCTCACTCAGCCAGCCTGCTTGGCCGGCAAACCACAGCCACTGTTGTCTCTGCTTCCCCAATGCAGCTGTATTTGGTGTTGGGGTTTGTGATTTGAGTGACTCCTGTGGCCAGCCGTTGGCGGAACTGTTTGGGGAGGAGGTGTGTCATGAGGAATGGGCCCAGTCCAGTCCAGTCTCTTACTCTTTGCTTCAGGAACAAAGGGTCAGAAGTTCTCAGCTCCTTCTCCAGTGCCATCCAGGCCTGCCTGTCTACTGCTGTCCTTCCCACCATGAAGATCATGGACTCACCCTGTGAAACTGTAAGCCAGCCCCCAACTGAAATATTCATTCATTCATTCATTCATTCATTCACTCCTTCCTTCCTTCATTCATTTATGTTTATAACTTGCCTAGGTCATGGTGTCTCTTCACAGCAATAGAAAAGTAACTCGCATAGGGATCCAAACTCAAGTCTACTGACCCATCTCCCTAGCGCCAAAGGGGTTCCTCTGTATTTCTCCATTAGTGCAGAGATTGGGTGTCAGACACAGGGAGCCAAATTAATCTAGGCAATTAATGTCCTGGAATGTTCCACAAGAAGGGAACATTCTAGCAACTAGAGACTTAGGGACTACATATTTTCAAGGGTAATGCTAGGTCACTAAGCAGGTCCCCTAATGGCTGGGCTGCTGACAGTGTCCTGAGATGGCAGCCTGCACTCAATTCAGGCCAGCTTTTTACCAGGTAACCAGAAGGATTCTTACCAGGAGAACAGAAACCCAAACTCAGCATCCCACAGAAACCGTGTGCTGCTGGTTTCTGTTTGACAGGGAAGTCACTCTTTCCCTTTTCCATCCCTAGCTGCCAATTAACCCAAACATCTACATCAGCTTAAAGACCCCCACCCTGAGGACCAGCATACAAAACCCGATTGCTTTCTGGCTAAGCGGCTGCTCGCTACTCTCATGAGGCAGCCCAGCAATTTGTCACCAGTAAACTTTTTTTTTTTCTTCATACAAATGGAGTGGTCTAGTTCGGTGACTGGACAGCACTTGCTTACAGGTAACACAGCAAATGTTGCGCAGTGTGGCAACCTCTGTTTACCCCCAGTGGGAGCTGCTCACTCCCCATAGTAAAGAAGTCGAGTTGCCCAGTTGATTTATTTTCTGTGCCTGAATTCGAGATATGAGAGAAGAGAGGATGAGGGGATGGTGGGGAGAAGGAGTGGAGAACCGGAAGCACATTGGGCCTGGCCTGATGAAGAACTGGTTTGAACTTGCCAGAGTGCAGTTGAGTCCCAGCACGTGGGCATGTTTTTGCTCACTGAACACCCCAGTCCTTGTGTGGGGCAGCAGAAACACGGTCCATTCTTTGTCCTTGCTTTGAGGGACCCTATGGGAGGCTGTTCCCACAGGCATGGGGGAAACCTGCTTTAAAAACTCATTGATCTTTGAACTCCAAACACCTGACTCACCTGTCCCTGGTGGCCTTCATCTTCATGATGTCACCAGCCATCTGGAATAGCCTTTTGCTAGCTAGCTCCTCTCTATCCCTTGACATACCTCAGCCTCCATCACCAGCCCCTGAACGTAAGAAGGACCCTTCCTTTGATTTCTCTAACATTTTGGATTTTGTTTCCTTGCTGATCAATCAAGGAGATTCCATTTTCTTTCCCAGATTTCCTCTGCTTTGTCTTTCTGTGACTCTGTCATGGCAGGCACCTCATCAAAACCTCACAGGATCAGATTGTAATCTCACACTCTCAAAAAGACCCACTTAGGCATAGCTTGCCTTGCTTCACGTTATGTGCTAGTGTTCAAAGGGCTGGGTGCTCTGTGTCCCTTGAAAATGCCTACTGAACTGTGGAGGTTCAATTGCTATAGAAAAGAATGAACTAGTTTTTTCCAGCATCTGAGAGATTAGTGTCAGAGAAGAGCTATGAGTTCAGACATCTTACCCTAAAATTTCACATGCACTCAGCCCATAGTAGACTCATGATATCTTTTTTAGATTCTGTTTTAAATGTGAGTGTGTATATCTGTGTATTTGCACATGAGAGCGCAGGCACTCAGAGTCCAGAAGAGGGTGTCAGATTCCTGGGAGCTGGAATCACACTTAGCCAAACCTGGCAATGAATAACTCTGGTAAGGTCTTTCCTAGTCCACCAGTTTATCATTCTGAAAGGATTGTACTTAAAGCCACATGGCAAGATGCTGACACTGGCCAACGCATAAAGTTAAAATAAGCCAGCAAGAATGCTTGACCACACGGGCCTTCTTTTTCAGAATATTCTTGGTATAAGAGAGTCAAGACCCAAAATGTCAAGAACTATAAATCATCTCTGCATCACAGGGAGGCATGTTGAATGCAATGGCATACTACGGATTTAAACTTCAAGATGGAATAAGACATTTTTGTGAGGGAACTGAGCACCTATACTAAATGGAAAAAGTAGATGCTGTGTATGCATGTGGATATAAGTAGATGCTGTGTATGCATGTGGGTATAAGTAGATACTGTGTATGCATGTGGGTATAAGTAGATACTGTGTATGCATGTGGATATAAGTAGATGCTGTGTATGCAAGTGGATATAAGTAGATACTGTGTATGCATGTGGATATAAGTAGATGCTGTGTATGCAAGTGGATATAAGTAGATACTGTGTATGCATGTGGATATAAGTAGATGCTGTGTATGCAAGTGGATATAAGTAGATACTGTGTATGCATGTGGGTATAAGTAGATACTGTGTATGCATGTGGATATAAGTAGATGCTGTGTATGCATGTGGATATAAGTAGATACTGTGTATACACGTGGATATAAGTAGATACTGTGTATGCACGTGGATATAAGTAGATACTGTGTATGCATGTGGATATAAGTAGATGCTGTGTATGCAAGTGGATATAAGTAGATACTGTGTATGCATATGGATATAAGTAGATGCTGTGTATACAAGTGGATATAAGTAGATACTGTGTATGCATGTGGATATAAGTAGATACTGTGTATGCATGTGGCTATGAGGGCAACTAGAATGGGAGTGGGGATTTAAAATCTCATATGATGAAAAATTTAATAATCTCCAAAAATTTAAAAATAAAGAAAAGGTTAGTATAGAATCAAACATTGCAGAAATAACCCAGGACCTGGCTGTTTCTGGAGAGTGTGAACAAAGATGAGAAAGGGAAGCTAGAGAAAGGTGCTTTGTCCCCATTGTGTGACACTGGAACCAGATACTACAGGCAGGAACCAGTTCTGGACAGGTAGGTCCTGAAATTAAAGTTTGCTGTGGCAATTATTCTTTCTGTAGGATTTAAAAATCTCTTCTGTTCAATTGCAAATATATCTTAAAAGTTTAATTTTAAAATTCTGTGTGTATATGTGTGTCTATATATGGGTGTGTGCAAGTATGGGTGCAGGTCCATCAGAATCCAGCAGAGGGCGTCAGATCACCTGAGCCTCTTGACCTGGGTGGTGGAACTGAACTTGGGTCCTCTGCAACTGTAGCAAGAAAAAAATCAAATGATTTATCTATTTTATGAGTGTTGATGTTTTGCCTGCATCTTAGTCTGAGAGTGCTGGATCCCCTGGAGTTGGAGTTACAGATAGTTGTGAGCTGCCTTGCAGATGTGGGGAATTGAGCCAGAGTCCACTGGTGCTCTCAATTGTTAATCTACCTCTCCAGCCCCAAGGGAAAAATTTATATATATTGCTATATATAAATATATATATATTTTCTTTCTCTTCTGGTCCCAGGTGCTGCGGGAGCCACAGGTTACTGTGCAGACATGGCCAAGTCCAAGAACCACACCACACATAACCAGTCCCACAAATGGCACAGAAATGGCATCAAGAAACCCAGGTCACAAAGATATAAATATCTTAAGGGGTTGACCCCTAGTTCCTAAGGTTGCCAAGAAGCACAGGAAAGGCCTGAAGAAGATGCAGGCCAACAATGCAAAGGCAGTGAGTGCACACACAGAGGTCATCAAGGCCCTGGTGAGGCCTTGGGCTTGAGCCCAAGATGCCAAAGGGCCCCAGCCACAGACTCAGCCGGCTGGCTTTCATCGCTCACCCCAAGCTTGGGGAGCAGATTTGAAGCTACATGGCCAAGGGTCAAAGGCTCTGCCAACCAAAGCCCAAGGCAGAGGCCACAGCTCCAGCTAAGGTCCAGGCTTTAGCTCCAGCCCAGGCTCGCAAAGGTGTGCAGGTCCCTGTGAAGGCCCCATGGAAAAGGCTCCTGCCAATGTGAAGACAGATGGACTGCTGCAACACACCTTCCTATACACTGTTTGCAGATGACCAGTGACCTATGCTGTTTTTACAAATAAACTTGAAGCAAGATCTAACATACACACACACACACACACACACACATTTATTTTGGAGAAAAGGTCTCACCATGCAACCCAGGACAGTCTGGAACTCACTATGTACTCCAGACTGGCTTTGAGCCCATGAACCTCCTGCCTCAGCACCTTGAACGCTGTGACTGAAGATGTGCATTATGAAGTTTTAATTCTCTCAGCTGGCTTTCAGCAAGCGTTCACAATGAGTTTCACTCTGGGTGTGGACTGCATACGCAACACTGTTTTCTGTAAAATCTTGACGATTATAAATACAAGCATCTAACTCCTCACTAGAAAGATTTCAGGCCCGCACTGGAAAGGTTTCGTTTGTTCCTTTGCTGGCTTTTGTTTTTACTTAGATCTATGATTAAAGGGAAGTGAATGTTGATGAAAAGCCTGACTCAGGGCTTCACTGAGCAGCTGCAGTGAATTCATAGAATAGTTATTGTCTGCCTGCTGGCTACGTTTGTGCAGTCACTGTAGAATGACGGTACACCCCTAACAATGTTCCCAAGAGAAACAGTTCTGAGAGGTTTCTTTCGTAGTTCCTGAATCAGAGAGCCATGTCCCAATAGCAGTACTTTAACCCCTGTGCCTTGGTGCTGGGGGCAAAGAGAGTGGCGCTCTCGGAACACCTGCTCATGGACTGCATCACACCTGGTCTGAACATGAACTTGGAAGGTGCTGCATTCGACGTCACGTGGAGCCAAGCGTCTACCACTGCCTCTCTAAACTGTGGCTGGCTGTTCAAAATCTTTACTTCTGACTTAACTGCTCCAGTAATGTTCTCATGGTTCTAAGTCATGGGATCTCCATTGTGCGAGAGATCTGGTATCCCCTGAAAGAGACTGGACAATAAATGTGGTATTCACTGTTAATGTTCTTTTAGCTGGATCTCCTCCAACTTTGTGCCAAAGAATATTTGAGAGTTGTTGGGCTGCATTTCTAAAGGTTTCTGTTGGGCCTGCGATTTGTATCAGAACTAATTTATATTGAAGACGGAGAAACACAGAAACTAAAGACACTTTTGATACTGATTCAAGAGAAAGGCATTTTGAAATGCCCCATGTCCTGAATCTTCACTTAGTGCACATGTGCTGTGTGCATGCCTCATGCAGCCATGTGCTAGGGAGCTCTCTGGGTACCCATCATCTAGCACCCGGCACCCGGCATCCATCATCCAATGAGGCCAACATCACGGCATGCCCTTGATGTGCCTTCAAACCATGCAAGGGGCTCAGATTCACCTACAGTCTCTGGCTCCCCCTCTGAAAGGGCACAAAGAATTCTTCCTAGAGCAAAGTCACGCCTCTCCTGCTCTGCCTTGGAGAGAACTGTCAGAGGTCATGATGGTCAGCGGTTCTTCTTTCCTTCAGGCTGTTCAGGTGTTCAGTGTTCTGGCTGAAGCGCCCCACCCCCTTCCTGTCCTCGCTTTTGTCACACATCTCTCTAGGATATTTGCCTTAAAAATCTTGACCACTTCTTATATTGTCTTGGTTTCTTTTTCTCGGGGACCAACATTTGACACACCCTCTCTGAAGGAGATGGTAGAAATGGTGGCTGAAGCCAGATGTGTGGTGTGGTGCTATATGCCCATAGTCCTAGTGTTTGGTAGTGGTGGTAGGGGCTGAGGCAGGTGGATTTCGAGTTCAAGGCTAGCGAGGGCTACATGAGAAGTTCTAGGCCAGACAGTACATACTGAGACCCTGTCTCAAAAACCAGGGAGAGGGAAGGGGGAGGGAGGAAGGGAGACTGCAGAGTGCCAGAAAGGGGGAGAGTGTGGGGACAATGGCTTTGGTGCTGGCACAGAAGTATGTTCCCAGTGGAGGCACAGCAGCAGTGTGAACATGGCCTCCAGCGCCCCACGCAGAGAACATCTCTGCTCCGGTTGGTTACACAGAGCCACTGTTGTCGGAAATGTGGCCCTAAGCCAACCACTGGTCAAGCCAGGTTCCAAGCACAGTTTGCTCTAAGGCTCCAACCTTAATAGCACATCACGTTCCCAGTGTTTCCAGAATGCGGTGACCTCACAAGCAATCTCACGTGGAAATCTGGCAGTGGGCTCTCTGAATTGAGGACTGGATCCCGGCTGGTTGGATCTCCCTGGTCAGTTCTCATGGAACAAACACCTGGAGCAGCCTCACCTTCCAGGGAAGGGAGTAGCTCTCACACATGCTGTGGCCTGATTATCTTCCTTTAGAAACACTCTTATACTTAACATTTGTTTATTTATGCGATAAGGTCAAGGGGTCACTTGAAGCTGGTCTTCTCATTTCAGTGCGTGGGTTCTGGGGATAGGGCTCAGATCTTCGGGCTTGTTCACCATCGCCTTCATCCACTGAGCCATCTCTCTCACCTTTCTTTTGCATAAAGGGATGTAAGATGAAAACTCACTGGCACTGTGTATGAGTGTGTGAATGTGTGCGTGTGTGCATTCATACGCACATTCACATACACTCACACATGGGGTTGATGGTGGATGTAATCCACATTAATTTTTGTTGTTTTGTTTTATTTTCAAGACAGGGTTTCTCTGTGTAGTCCTGGCTATCCTGTAATTTGCTTTGTACATCAGGCTGGCCTCAGACTCGCAGACATCCTCTTGCCACTGACCCCCCGAGTGCTGGGTTTAAAGGTGCGCACTACCACCACCTGGCTACCCCAGTTTTCCTGACAGCCTTTCACCAAATCACTGAGTTCACCAATGTGACAAGTCTGGGTGGCCGTTGGACCCCCGAGATACTGTCTCTGTACCCTCTTCTCAGCACTGGAATTATAGACACATGCTGCTGCTCCCAGCTTTTAAGTGGATACCAGGGATTCAAACTCCAGTCCTCACGCTTTTGCTGCAATCCCCTTACCGACTGTGCACATCTATCCTCAGCACATCTTCTAACCTTTATGCCCTCCACCTCAGTGGAGGACCTGAGACATCCAGCTATGGTTGTATCAGGAAAGGCCTTGCTGGTGTGGAATGCATGAACCCGATTTTCTCAGTGGCTTCACACGCTCCTGCTGTCCATCCAGTCCTGGATCAGAGCCCGAAGCAGGCTCACTTTCTTCCTTGTGCTTGCATCCTTCCCGTTGGAGCTCAGCCACTCCCTAGGACCGTCTCTTATCCAGAAGAGGAACAGGGAGGAGAGAAGCAGAGCTTCCTAAGCAGTAACAGGTACACTCTGGTCCCTCCCACAGGGAAAAGTAGCCACACAAGACCCCAGGGAGACACCAAGTGTGGTAGTTACTTCCCAGTGATGAGGGACAACACCTAACAGAAGCAACCTAAGGAAGGAAGGAAGGAAGGAGAGAAGGGAGAAAAGAAGGAGAGAAGGAAGGAAGCAAAGAGGGAAGGAAGGAAGGGAGGGAGGGAGGGAGGGAGGGAGGAAGGAAGGAAGGGAGGGAGGGAGGGAGGGAGGGAGGGAGGGAGGGAGGGAGGAAGGAAATAAGAAAGGAAGGAGGGAAGGAAGCAAGGGAGCAATGAAGGAAGGAAGGAGGGAGGAGGGAGGGATAGATTTGCTTTGGTTCACAGCTTCAGGGTACATATAGTTCACCACGGTAGGAAAGGCATGGCCATGGGACCGTTAGGTGACATTGTATCTGCAGTCACAGAAGAGAGAAAGATGAAAGCTTCTCCTTTTTATTCGGTCTGGCATCCCCACTGTATGATGGTGCAGCCCACAGTTAGGTCACCCCACCTTGGTGAACCCATTTAAAACTTCCTCGTAGACATTCCTCTGTGGTGACTCTAGACCTGGTCAAGTTGACAGTCAGCATTAACCTGGTCATCTAAGCAGGGTAGTCTCCCGTGTGAAGCTTCTGTCTAGCAGTGACTGTATTTCATGGACAGAGGAGGACAATTTGGATGGTTGGTAGCTAGGTAACTGTGATGGTTTGTATATGCTTGACTCGGGGAGTGACATTATTAGGAGGTGTGGCCCCATTGGAATAGGTGTGTCACTGTGGGTGTGAACTTTAGACCCTCACCCTAGCTGCCTGGAACTCAGTCTTCTAGCAGCTTTCAGATGAAGATGTAGAACTCTCAGCTCCTCTTGCACCATGTTTGTCTGGATGCTGCCATGCTCCTACGTTGATGATAATGGACTGAACCTCTGAACCTGTAAGCCAGCCCCAATTAAATGTTGTCCTTAGAAGAGTTACCTTGGTCTTAGTGTCTGTTCACAGCAGTAAAACCCTAAGACAGTAACCTTGTCTTCCATGGCAAGTTTCTTCTGTCTTAATCATAGGACTGAAACTGACATAACTGCACTGAAGGGGCCGCAAAAAGCGCATCCCACTCTCTGGAGCCACAAACCGATGGAAACGCTTTAAGCAGAACTAATGACGCCAGGGTGACTTTAGCTGAGACAGAGTCAGGAACCATTGTCTTTGAGGAGTTCTACATTCTTGTCGGACACACATGGAAAAAAATTGTTTTGACTAAAATCAAATCTTTATTTTTTTTTATAACTGTCTTAGTCGGGGTTTCTATTCCTGCACAAACATCATGACCAAGAAGCAGTTGGGGAGGAAAGGGTTTATTCAGCTTACACTTCCATACTGCTGTTCATCACCAAAGGAAGTCAGGACTTGAAATAATCAGGTCAGGAAGCAGGAGCTGATGCAGAGGCCATGGAGGGATGTTATTTACTGGCTTGCTCAGCTTGCTTTCTTATAGAACCCAAGACTACCAGCCCAGGGATGGCACCACCCACAAGGGGCCCTTCCGCCTTGATCACTAATTGAGAAAATGCCTTACAGTTGGGATCTCATGGAGGCATTTCCTCAACTGAAGCTCCTTTCTCTGTGATAACTCCAGCCTGTGTCAAGTTGACACAAAACTAGCCAGTACAGTAACTTATAAATGTGATCCAAATGTGTCCACCAAACTTCAGCTGCTCTCTGATATTTATGGACCCTCTAGACATCTCGTTGGGCTTAATTATAGGCCACTCACAGTAATGGCTTTTTAGTAGCAAGGGTGGCTTCATGGTCAGCCATTTTTCACCCTTGTGAATGCTGCATTTCTGGCCGAGAATGCAGCACTCACTGTTAAGCTGTGCTGCATCCATTTTTAAACGGCGTCAACATCAAAGGCATCATCTGTGCCGGCTGACATCTCAGTTTCAACTTTTGGTGCACTGGCAGTCTTCAACTATACCATCTCAATGTTTCCATCTTCGTCTTCTCGCTCACCACCTGAGGATTCTTCCTCTGCTTCCTGCGACCATTAAATAAGTGGTTCTGTGTTGAAAGGAATCTCCCTGGGAACCTCCTTTGAGACATAATTCTTCAAGGCCTTTTCTGATCTAATGATGACCGCTCCTAAAAGGTCTTCCTTCCTCTCATGTCTCCTTTTAGATGTGTGGAATCTTGGCGATGAGCTGAGCTTGATGCTACACTACCACACATTCCAGACTACAAAGCAGGTACCGCTGACCTTTTGGTTGTTATGACAACGTCTTAGGAAATGGTATCGTTGTTTCTTGATTTGCTCTCTTATCTTCTCATTAAAGAGAATGTCAGTCAAAACAAGAGGACCCATAGTTTTTACATCTGGTCTTTCTGTCTCAGCGATGACTTCCTTATCAGATGAATTAATAATGCTCTCTCTCTCTCTCTCTCTCTTAATTTCCTCCTCTTTTTTTCAAACAAAATCAAATCAAACAGGATATTGAAATGCTCTTCTATAGTCATTTCCAAATCATCACTGAGTATCAGAGCATCTACTTGGTCATTGGTTTCATCCATTTGGTGCCTCTGCGCTGGATCTCTTGTGTCCTACCGCCTCCCCCCATCCTCCTCTTCTTCCATAGCGTGTGGAGGAGGACTGATTTCATTTGGTGGTGGAGGTGGGCGACATGAATCTTAATTTGAGCAATCTGCATAGTGACAAAAAGTTAGGAGGTCTGTTTATTTGAGAATCACCACGAGTAAATTATATGTTACTAAGCCACGGGATCATTACACTGTTGAAGATCATATGGAAGAGGGTCATCCATTGCCACGAGAAAACATTCTCAATGTATTGGCAAGCAAGGAAAGCAAACGGCAACTCAGACATCCTCAGGCCAAAAAGGGAAGCAATCAAAGCTCACGGGGAAAGAGCTGCCCATCAGTTCTGAAGTGGAACAAAAGGGACTGGGAGTGCTTGTAAGAAAGAGCTGCTGTGGATTACTCTCTTTGTCCAAACAGTTTCTGCCTCTTTGAGTAGACACTGCCTGAGTTAGTCAGTTTTCTTCCGTTACTGTAACAAATGTTGGAAACAATCCACCTACAGAGAGAAAAGGTCTGTTGGAGCTCACTGTTTTCCAGGGTGGAGCCCACAGTCTGGTGGCTCCATTGCTTTCAGGCCTGTGGGGAGACAGCGGGGATGCCAGGTGGCCAAATGGAAAGAGGGCTAAAGGGAGATGTTGGGGTTTCAGAACCTATCTTAAGGGTGTGTCTCTGTGACTACAAACCCTCTCACCGGACTTTACCTCTTAGAGGACATATCTAGAGCCACAGGCTGCCTGGCTTGGGAAGGCTAGAGTGTGGGTTTGCCCGTTTCTTCCCTTCCCTTCCCTTCCCTTCCCTTCCCTTCCCTTCCCTTCCCTTCCCTTCCCTTCCCTTCCCTTCCCTTCCCTTCCCTTCCCTTCCCTTCCCTTCCCTTCCCTTCCCTTCCCTTCCCTTCCCTTCCCTTCCCTTCCCTTCCCTTCCCTTTTCTATTCTTTTTCCTTTCTCTCTTCTTCTGCCTTTCCCATGTCTGTCCTCAGCAGTGGTGGAGACATAACCCAGGTCTTAATGCGTGCTGGATGAGTGCTTTGTACTGGTAGCACCCCAAGCCAATTGGTTCGATGACTAGGAAGAAAAACCATGTAGTACCTCCATGAGACATGCAGTAGGAGGCTGATTTCTCACTCAGGTTCCAGCTTCACGGTGCCAACTATTGCTGCACCTGACCTGGGATGGTTGTGGGATACCAGGGAGACAGATGTTAGTCACTGCAGACCAGGAACTGATCCCTTTCTATGGTAGTGTGGATATTTTCATAAACCAAATGAGCCTGAACTGCCATGGTGGTGGTGGAGGTGGAGGTGGAGGTGGAGGTGGAGGTGGAGGTGGAGGTGGAGGTGGAGGTGGAGGTGGAGGTGGAGAGGAGGTGGAGGTGGAGGTGGAGGTGGAGGTGGAGGTGGAGGTGGAGGTGGAGGTGGAGAGGAGGTGGAGGTGGAGGTGGAGGTGGAGGTGGAGGTGGAGGTGGAGGTGGAGGTGGAGGTGGAGGTGGAGGTGGAGGTGGAGGAGGTGGAGGTGGAGGTGGAGGTGGAGGTGGAGGTGGAGGTGGAGGTGGAGGTGGAGGTGGAGGTGGAGGTGGAGGAGGTGGAGGTGGAGGAGGTGGAGGTGGAGGTGGAGGTGGAGGAGGAGGAGGAGGAGGAGGAGGAGGAGGAGGAGGTAGAGGTGGTGGTGGAGGTGATGGAGGTGGAGGTGGAGGTGATGGAGGTGGAGGTGGAGGTGGAGGTGGAGGTGGAGGTGGAGGTGGAGGTGGAGGTGGAGGTGGAGGTGGAGGAGGAGGAGGAGGAGGAGGTAGAGGTGGTGGTGGAGGTGATGGAGGTGGAGGTGGAGGTGATGGAGGTGGAGGTGGATGGTTCTTCTCACCACACCTCTTTAAGGAAGAGCTTTTCTTATTCTCACCAGGAAATCAGATCTTTATCACAACAGGCAGTGTTAGGTCATGCCAGAAACCAGAGATCCTTGTTTTCTGATAAAACGAAAAACAGTCTCATCGTGTTCTGACTGAACTCCACATGGTCATGCTCTACAAAACGAGGGGACAGAGGGGACGAGGAAGCAGCTGGCACGACTGTAAGGGACTTCATTCATTTCCAGGTAATGTAAGAATGTCAATGACAGCTTCAGGGTAGAAAAGAGATCCCACCGAAAAGTGAGGCGCTAAGGCCTTTGAAATTTAAGTGTGAGCCAAACCTATTATAAATATGAAAATGGAGGTAGTAGTTGCAATGCCGAGCTGACATCATTGCATGCACACTGTGCAGGCCAGGCTGAGCATGGCTGTTATCAGTATCCAAATAACTCATATCCTGTGTGTTGGGTGTAAACATTTTATAATCTCTGTAGTTAAAAAGCAATAAGATTGGTGGAGAGCCAGGTAATTAAAACTTCCTATGAGCCTTCTATTGATCATATGATTTCCTAGCAAGGAAATTAGAAGCAGCTTCATAATTAACTCGTTATGGATACATTAACTCAACTCCACATTAAAGGGGCACAGGAGAGCCTCAGGAGCCTCGGGGAACTTTCCCACTGTGCCATGAAGGACCAGACTGGAAACTCAAAACAGTCTAGAGTGGGATACTGCTCTCTCTGGAGACTGATGGGGGCCGATGATGAAACCCTTCCCTGTATGCCGAGTGCTGGTGTGGAATCTGTAGTTGGGAGACTGCCAACAAGATTACAGAAAGCCTCAAGAAGGCAATTAAAATACTCTCAGGACAGAGCTGTCACTGTTAAGTTGCCAGCCTTGTCTCTAAGACCTCCCCTGCACTAGGCCAAACATCATGGCAGCTTAACAAAAGACCCCCCACCCCCCAGTATCCTGAGTTCTGTGAACACCACTGGCACCACACTGAAGGCCTTAACTTTTTATCTATTTAAACCTCAAAATAAGTCTCTATAAAGTTGACTTTTGTAGCATAGATGGATAGCTGCTCACCAAGATCTCCCGTTCCCGTTTCTGGGCTCATGGAAGGATTGCATTTTCCAGACACACCTGTGGTGAGCTGAAGTCGGAGTGCTAAAGAGAATGAAGTGAGACAGAAGGCCAATTGTAACAAAAGCAAGTTAGAGACTAAGAAAAGAAACAAACTTTATAACGGACTAGCAAAGCCCAGTACAGACACACAGCTCTCAATTAGACCTGTGTGGTTTTTGTTTCCAGCGTATGAAAACTGCTCTTCCGTTGTCAACTGGACCGGACTCAGAGCCACCCAGGAAAGTTTACTTCAAGGAGTGTCCACGAGGGTGTTTCCAAGGTTTAAATGGGGAGGGAAGACTCACCCTAAATGTGGGCGGCACTGTCCCTTGGGCTCTACTCTGTTTTTGGTTTTTTTTTTTTTTTAGATTTATTTATTATTATACATAAGTACACTGTAGTTGACTTCAGACGCACCAGAAGAAGGCATCAGATCTCATTATGGGTATTTGTGAGCCACCATGTGGTTGCTGGGATTTGAACACAGGACCTTCGGAAGAGCAGTCGGTGCTCTTACCACAGTAAGCCATCTCACCAGCCCTGGGCTCTACTCTTGGCCTGAATAGAAAGGAGAAAGGGAGGCAGGTGCCAGCTTTTGTTTCTTTCCGCTTCCCGACTGGGCATGCAGTATAGCAGGAAGACCTTCCCTGTCTCCAGACCTCTCCTGCCGTCGTGGACCTGTGCCCTTAACGTCAGAGCACGAGCCCTAGTAAACCTTTCCTCCCTTTCTTTAGTTGCTTTTGCCAGGTACAGTGAGAAGTGCAATCAATCCAGAGAGAAACAGGGAGGCACCCAGGCAGGAGAGTGCAGGGGCTGATGTCTTTTCTTCATTTGCTGCCGTTCAGACTGCAGCCCCGCCCAAAACACTTGGAAGTGTTTTGGAGATGTAGTCCTCACCCTATGTGATTCATGAACTTAGCATCCCATGGGCAGGAAAGTGCTGTCAGCACACTGACAGTCGGGAAGTTGCCAGTCACAAGTTAATTTTAGAAGTGTCATCTACTCTATGGGAAACTGGATTCACCCACCCACTTCCTTCTCCACCTATACGAACACCCCCGGGTAACCTCTAAGCCACTCTTAGTCACTTTCAACTTGCCTACTCAGAATATTTCTCGTAAACAGGATTGTACAATTTTTTTTTAATGACTGGCTCCTTTCTCTTCACACAGTGTCTAGAGTCAACTGTGCCATCGTATGTAGCAATACTTTTTCATTGCTGAATGCTGTTCTATTGTATGTGTATAACACTACAATCAGAGCTTGTGCATTTGGACTGCTTCTCTTTAGGGCTGTTAGAAGCACTGCTGCTCCAAGCATCTGTGCATGGGGTTTGTACATTGCCCCCCCCTTTCCCATACCTATACCTTGGAGTGCAATGGTTGGCTCATACAGTACCTCTGTATTTAACTCTTTGAGGAATAGAACGTTTTCCAACATAGCTGCATCACATTCTGTCCCCTCCAGCACAGTCTTCACATCCTTGTCAACAGGTTAGCATCTGATTTTTTAAAAAATAAAAATAAAAATAAAAAATCAGAATTCCATAGTGAGTGTGAAGTGAATTTCTCCTATGTAATTATCTTTGATGCTCACTGAGCTCTTGTGTATCTTTCTGGTGGTGGTGGTGGTGGTGATGGTGGTGGTGGTGGTGGAATTTCTTTCATTTCTTTTGTTTATCTTAAACATTAGTTGTTGTTGGTTGAACTTTTGCCTTCTAAAGGCTCATATTACTCAGTTTGGCTTTGGACTCACTACATAGCTGAGAATGACCTTGAATTCCTTGTCCTTCTGCCTCTTCTCCCAAGTGCAGGGATTACAAATGCGTGCTACCACAGCCTGCTAATACTTTTAAAATACAGGCAATACACCAGGAGTCTCATCATATTCAATTGAGGTAAAAGTTGCCATTAAGTTTATCTTCTCAAAGGGCGAAGTCAAATGGCTTTGTGTATTTATTATGTATCTGGCAGCACAGCCAAACTCCAAAATATTTTCATCACCCCTGTCTTAGGGTTTCCATTGCTGTGAGCAGACACCGTGACCAAGGCAAGTCTTACAAAGGACAACATTTAATTGGGGCTGGCTTACAGGTTCGGAGGTTCAGTCCATTATCATCATGGCAGGAAGCATGGCAGTGTCCAAGGCAGGCATGGCGCTGGAGGAGGTGAGAATTCTACATTTTGTTCCGAAGGCAACCAGAAGACTGGCATCCTCAGGCAGCTAGGAGGAAGACCTCTTCTGAAATGGGTGGAGCCTGAGCATAGGAGGAGACCTCCAGAGCCCACCTCCACAGTGACAGACACACCTCCTCCAACAAGGCCACACCTCCTAACAGTACCACTCCCTATGGGCCAAGCATATTCAAATTACCACACTCCCTAAAAGAAAAGCCTTACCTATTGAGCAGTTACTTCCTGGTCTCCCCCTTTCCCAGTTACCACCACAGTACTTTCTGCCTTTAAAGGATTCCCTGCTCTAGATAGTTCATATAAGTGATTTCAGGCAATCACATGTGTCCTGTGATGGGATACTTTCCAGTTAGAGCTTGTACCTGTCACGGCTTCATTTCTTTTTATGACTGAATAACACTCCACCACCCAGCTATGAATCCAGCCAGTCCTGAAGGGGAACTTGAGGCTAACTCTGAGAGCACTCTGGCAGTGGATGGCTGCAGCGTTGCAGGGGAGAGAGGTCAGCCCACATTTGCTTGCCATGTGTTGGCAATTCCCCATGCTGGAAGGGAGAGTCGGCTCATTCAGAATCACCGCCCTGGGATTCAACACTTTTTCAGACCGAGAAGATTATACACCGGGGGGAAAACTTGCACTGAGTTGATGGCGGGTTTTCTATGAAATGCCATCTCGGAGTAGGATCATGAGAAGTCAAGGAAAGGGCAAAAAAGATCACTCAAGCATCCCTGTCTGTTCTCTAGTCAAAACGGGCAACCAACACCACCACCAACTTTTCTAAAACTGCATCCTATTTTCTCTACACTGCCCAAGGACTCCTGCCCGTGGCCAGAGGTGGAAGGCCATGTTCTCATTGTATGAGTCTATCTATGCAAAACAGTAGGAAAACTTACAGATAGCTTTCAGTAAGTCAGAAGGAGGAAGCAGGGCAAACATCTCAGTAAGTGGAGATGGAACCGGATAACTGAAACCTGTATAGCTTAGAAACATTGTTTCCCTTCCTGGCTATCTCTCCCCTGCCCAGGTGTGTCTGCCCAGGTGTCCCCTGCCCAGACATGCTAGGGTTTGAACTCTGGATATGGGATGTACAGAGGACATGTTTTATCATTAAGCTACCCTCAGTTCTCCTTTCACTCTCTTCAAAGATGTTTTATTATATTTATTTTTTATGTGGTGTGTGTGAGAGAGGGAGAGAGGGGGGGAGAGAGGACAGAGAGAGGGAGAGAGGGAGAGAGGGAGAGAGGAGAGAGGAGAGAGGAGAGAGAGAGAGAGAGAGAGAGAGAGAGAGAGAGAGAGAGAGAGAAAGAGAGAGAGAGAGAGAAAGAGAGAGAAAGCACCAACATCAAGAGTGTGGAGGTCAGAGAGCATCTTGTTTCCTTTTCAATGATGTGGATCCCAAAGACGGCCTCAGGCCGAGGCCGTCAAACCTTTATCTACTGAGCCCTCTCACCAGCCCTCTTTTCAATCTTTTGAAGCAAAAATATTTCTATTTTTTCTTGGTTCATTTTTGTTTATTTTTGAGATGAAGGTTTGCTTTGTTGCAAAGGCAGGCTCAGACCTCCTGGGCTAATGATCTTCCCTTCAGCCTCCCTAGCTACCTCCTCCCCCCACCATAGGGGCACGCTGCTGCACCTGGCTGAAAGCTTTTAATCTCAGAGGACATCCGCTTATGTATCATTTCTCTCTTGTCTCTTATGCTTTTGATGCTGGACTGAGAATCTATTGCCAAGAGTTAAAACCACGAAAATCTATTCTCTTTCTTTTGATTTTTTTTTTTTCTTTAAAGCATCCACGGCTTGATGTAGTCTTCCGGTCTTTGTATTAGTTTGTGCTTCTGTTGCTGTGATAGAACATCATGGAAACAGTCAAGGAAGAGTTTATTTGGGTTTGCAGTTCCAGAGTGAGAGCCCATCAAAGAAGGATTTGTGGTGGGGAGGCCGGAGTGAAAACCCCAGAGAGCACATCTTCAACAGAAATCATGAAGCAGAGAGAGCAATCTGCATGTCTGGAGATGCTGTGAGCCCTCAAAGCCCACCCCCAGTGATGCTCTTCCCCCAGGAAGGCTGTACCATCTCCCCAAACAGCGCCATCCACTGGTGACCAAGTATTCAAATATCTGTGACTGGGGGGAACCTTTTCATTCAAACAACTACAGAGTCTCTTTGAGTTGGTTCTCGAACTTGTGTGGAGTAGGGCTTCGACTTGATCCTTTCCCACTTGGGTAGTTAATTTTTCCTGTGGTCATTTGCTGGGAAAAGTTTTCTCTGTCCTGTGTAACTGTCTTGTTAAGGTTATTTAAAAAAAATCACTTGATGTCAGGTGATAGGGTTCTAGAGGGTCTGTTTTATTCTGTAAATGTATCCATCTATCTCTGTGTTCAAAAAACTACCAGGAACTCTTAGTTCAAGGCTGCTGTGGATTTGTAACCACGAGCATTTTGAGCTATTTCTTAAAATTTAGGCACCCCCACCATAGTTCACGCTGATATTTACAAGCTCCCCCACTTCTGTTGGTTTCCGAGATGACACTGACACTTCCTGAGCTGTGTTTACTACCAAAGCAAAAACCAACCAACCAACCAAAAAACAAAAACCTAAGGGGTAGTGAAGTCACCTTGGACTGCAGAAGATGGAGGCTCCCACTACTCCCTGCTTCAGAGCGAGTCTCCAGCTCTTTTCTCAGACTCAAGCCCCAGCATCTGGGAATCCAACCTGCTCACCCTGATTCTCTGGTCTCCAGTTCCTAAGTGCTGGGGGGGGGTTAAGTATGCACCACCACAGCATGTCCATGCAGCACAGAGGATGAGCCCAAAGTCGGGTGCATTTGAGGCAAGCACTCTACAAACCTCTCTGCGTGGATTTAGATTAAATGATGGCATCGCCTGTTTGGGTTGTTCCCTTCCTCCGGGGGCGGGGAAGGGGTGGCTCCATCTTCCACGTGTTCTCTCTTAGCGGGTCGAGGGTGGGATGGGAACCTGAAGACTTCATTCGGGCTGGGTGGCAGGTTTGGAGAACGCAGGCTGCACTAGGGTGGCATGTCCCCAGCAGCGCTGAAGGCATGGGTGGCGTCGGGCGGGGCGGCGCGCAGGTGTGCCAGGGAGGAGGTGCCGCACCCTGCCAGGACTCCTGCTGCCGCCTCAGACCCGCGAGCCACTCGGGGACGCCGAGCAGGCAGACCGGGCGGACCCCGCAGGAAGCGCGGGGCGCACGCGGGGCGAGGGAACGGTTCTCGCGGCTTTCCGGGTGGCCGCAGTCATGCCAGGCCTGTGGAGAGCAATTGCCCTGGAGACCTTGCTGGGTAAGTCGAGGCTGTCCTGGCACACACTGTCTGGGCTTGTCACCGCGGGGGTGACAGAGCCCGGAGAAGAGGCCCGGCGCCGGGAACGGAGATGCTTATCTTACCCACCCTGGGTGGAAGTGAAGGAGACCAGACCAGATAGAGGTTCCCTGGCCCGGGTTCCGCAGCTCCCGCGCCGCCCTGGGGTTGCATGGAGAGTTCTCCCTGCGTCTGCGTTGATCTCATGCAGCCCCGGACCGTGACCTTCAAGTCTATCTCAATACAGTTTAATATGGACTTAGCTTTCCCAAGGAAAGGTCACCTGTAGGTGAGGGCCCAGGGTAACTGTCTTTGGCTCTGCCTCCCTGTTTGAGCGATCTTGCTTGGTAGCTGCGAGTATATTAGTGTTTTTTTGCCAAAAACGTGCCTGCTTCTAGTCTCCTGGGCTCATTTAGCAGCTTTGCACAAAGTAGCAAGGATTTAGTATTCTGGTTCTATGGGCGATGTATACTTAAACTTTGAGTTTAATGTACTTAAAAAGGTAAACTTGGGAAATGGCTTAGTCGTGCGGTTCATTTGGAAGCAAGCATCTTTTGGGCCTGTGGAGGGCGCTCTCCCGAGAACGAGAGTTTCTACAGGCAGTCTTGTCTCAGGAGGGATTGAAACTCTCATTTTTTTTTTTTCCTGCCTCCCATCGGTGCCTAGTAAACTGGGAGGTGTGAAGTGAGTCACTCTCCTCCGGGAGGCTTGATCTCATTCTGAGAACTGTGAGGTGGCCTGCAAAGGGACTTGGGAGAAAGTTAAAGTGCACCGCTGAGGTCTAAGCTCCCTGTGGTATTTGGTCCTGGGGCAAGCCAGGCAATCACTGAACTTTCCGGTTCTCAGAGGTGTGCGTTGTTGCCCCAACTGTTTCAGCTTTGGTAGGAGGGGGGATAAGGTGTATACATTTACCTCCTAGGATGTGGATTATATGAGGAATAAAGTTATCTGGTTAAAACCCAGCTCAGCCTGGCACAGGGCAAACACCGCTGCCTTAATTATCGTTATTGTCTAAGATCACACAGCCTGTGCCCTGTTTCACTCCCCAGCCCTGCCCAGTGAGGGAGTTTTATGATGGTCTACTCACAAGTAAAAGTCTGTTGCTTAACTAAAGGGCTCGAGGCTGTAAGTTGGGGTAGGGTGGAGGGACCACTGCTTCTTTAGTTTTATGACATATGTATGTCATACATATGTAGGGGACAAATTAGGTGAGAGTATTTTATCAATCAGAATCCTGACAGGAAGCAGGTTTCATCTCTGATGGCACAGCCTATGCTATCTTACTAAAGGGACCATCAACAGGAATAGACACTGGTTTCTGACTACATAATTATGGGAGGTGTGGTGGTGACAGACTCACAACAGCCTGTCTGTCCTCATCCTGCCTGCTGGGGAGGGAACTAAGTCTCTCTGTCCTCCACCCTGCCTGCTGGGGAGGGAACTAAATCAGTCTCTCTCTCTATCTCTCTGTCTCTGTCTCTCTGTCTGTCTGTCTGTCTCTCTCTCTCTCTCATATGCGTATACTGTAGCTGTACAGATGGCTATGAGCCTTCATGTGGGACCTCTGCTCACTCCGGTCGACATACATAAAAGTATACTCTGTCTTTAGACTTATCAGAAGAGGGTGTCAGATCTCATTACGGGTGATTGTGAGCCACCATGTGGTTGAGCCATCTCTCCAGCCCCAGGAACTAGATCTCATAAAACAACCCAGTTGGTGCCAGAGGCAGGACATTCAGAGCCCAGTGGAGTGTCAGGCTGTATAGTCAGGAACTCCGCCAGACTCACATTCTCTCTTAAACGCTTTTCCTAGGCTACGTCTCCTGGTCTCTCTACCATGGACTGAGCCCCATGATCTATTATTTTCCCCTGCAAACGCTGGAGCTCACAGGGCTGGAATTCTTTTGTGTAGCCTTTCTCTCTCCGATACTGTTAACAATTCCCCCACTCTGGAAACTCGTCAATAAGAAGTGGACACTCTCTCTGCTGAGGATCGTCACTGTAGGTAAGGTTTCAGTGTCTGAGATTCTTCTGTTAGTCAAAAAGAAAATGGTGTAGACCTTTCATTGCCCGAGGAACTGTTGCCTTTCAAAAGTTACCAGTTGCTTTCCTCTTTTAAGATTCCATTTTAGTTATTATATGTAAGTACACTGTAGCTGTCTTCAGACACTAGAAGAGGGAATCAGGTCTTGTTCCACATGGTTGTGAGCCACCATGTGGTTGCTTGGAATTGAACTCAGGACCTCTGGAAGAGCAGTCAGTGCTCTTAACCGCTGAGCCATCTCTCCAGCCCCCCAAAAATCACCAGTTTCTTTTCCTTACTATCACCTCAGAAAAAATTCTGTGAAATTGGAAAACCATACTGAATCAATGCATTTTTTTTTTAATGTCTATGCCTGAGAGGGAAACATCTAAAATTCACTGAAAGAAGGAGGGAAAAGGTACCTTGGAGAACAGGCCAACTGTGAGAGGACTTAGACGTGATGAGAAAGATAGCCCAACAGTACTGCATAAGGAATGAGTTAAGTATCAGAAATGCCGCAGCAGGTGGAAACTATTTGAGATGCTGTTACTCTGTTGCTGATCCCCATCCAGTTTCAATATACCAATATTAAATGACCAAAAAAAAAAAAAGCCCCAGAAAACCAGCAGAAGATGTACGCAGTCCCCAGGAAGGAAATACAGCTAGTTCTTAAAAAATACAATAAAATTGGACTGTCAAAATGATTCAATAGGTAAGGCTGTTTGCCACCAAGCCTGATGATCAGAATTCAATCCCTGGCTCCAATCAATAGAAAGAGAACCAATGGCTGAAAGTTGTGCTCTCACCATTGCACGAGGCATTTACTTGTGTGAGCAGACACGTGTTCACACACTCACACGCACACACACAAAATACACATATGTAATAAAAACTTAAGAAACCTCATAACAATAATGACACCCACATATTCATTGCCTCACAAATGGATTGGCAGGGAAATACATATACATACACATACACACACACACACACACACACACACACACACGTGTGTGTGAAGGGTGAGAAATGGGTGCTCGTGAATGGCTGGCAGGTGCATAAATCAGCACAAAGCTTATGGAGGTCAGTTTAGCAGCATTTACCCAAACTGCAAACTGCATACAGCCTTTCCGTCAGCAACCCCACAAAGAATGTGTCTTATGTAGACATAGACACGCTACGAATCATATTGGTAGGACAGAAACCATCCAAACGCCATCTCTAAGAGATATATTAAATAACCGCTTATGAAACTTGGAAATACTGTGCAGCTACAGAAAGGGAGTATTATGAATAGACTTTTAAAAGGGGAAAATGTGAGCTTGAAACTGCTTGGAGCTGTAGCTGAAAGTTGGGATGCTCACCCTCCTGCCCAGCCCCAGTAGGTGTCTCTGAACCTTTCTTAGGGGTCTGTTGGTGAGCAGCACTGGGCAGATCCATCTGGAAACTGACCTATCACAGTTCCGAGATCGGTGTTTGGAGTCCCTATGAAAGCAGAACAACCCTTTGCTCTCCCTGTCCCCAAAGGAGGCAGAACATGAGGCAGTGAGTTCGGAGATTCCCCGTGAAGGTGCTGAGCTTCTTTTATTTTTAGAACCAGGGTTCAGAAGCAACAGTGGGAGAGAGTCCTGGAAACTTCCCTTTGCAAAGAGAGAGTCCCTCAGAAGTGGTCAGCTGCAGGTAACAGAAGTGAAGCCGCTTGCCTGGCACTGACTGCAGTAACTGCTTGGTTGAAACAGCAGCAGCCTTTTGGCTTCTGCATATGAGTCATGTGGCCTTGGCTTTGCAAGACTTGGGTTCTTATCATAGTCCAAGCTGGCAAGAAACGGCAGTATTTTCTCTATGACATTATGCATGTCATAGTAAATCTGGGTATAGTCTTTGTATAGCCTTTCCTGTTGCGATGTCAAAGCACCTAGCAAAAGCAGCCTAAGGACCGGAAGGTTTGTTTTGGCTTATGGTGTGGACATACAGACTATCATGATAGGACAGTGAGACACCTGATTACATGAGTCTTTCCAACGCAACCATTCTACCCTAGACATTCCCTTGAAGGCACGCTCTGGAGTTTGTCTCTTAGTAATAATATAGCCTGACGTTGACAAGCAGTATTGCCCATCACAGCAGCTAGTAATGACACTCCCTGTGTTGCTTCATGAAAACCCAGCTCTCTGAGCGGAAGAACTAAAGAAATAGGTTCTATGCAGGGAGCTGGAGACATGGCTCAGCAGTGAAGAGCCACTGGCTGCTCTTCCAGAGGACCCAAGTTCAAATCCCCATACCCACATGGCAGCTCACAAATATTGGTAACTCCAATTCCAGAGGATCTGGCACCCTTGCGCAGACATGCAGGCAGAACACCAACGCACATAAGGATAAATAAATCTTTAAAAAAATGAAATAAAATGGGTAGGAAGGGAAGTCACTTAGAGTTGAGGATGGAGAATGAAGAGGCCATCTCTGTCAAGTGCTGACTCTGGCGACCACTGGACACAGCTGACTCTCTACAGAGGCTGCACTAGGTCATGATTTGCTTTGAAGCTCCCCATATTCACCCCCTGACTGTTATATGCACTCTCACCTCTGGCATCTCAGATATTTAAACCAAACACCGTGCAATTAACTATGAAACTAATTTACTCTCATTGACCTGGATTATTTTTGACCACAAATATATTTTGATTCATTTGGATGGCTAAAATAAAAAAGACAGACAATACCAAGTGCCGGCAAAATGTGGAACAACTCAATTTTCACGTATTGCTAATGGAAATGCAAGATGTATAAAGTGGCGTAGCTGCTCTGGGAAAACTGTTCTCCAGGACCCTGGATATTAAGCAGAGCTCTAAACCTTGTTGCATAGTCTAGAAAAAAAATGCAAGCATATGTTTGTACAGAAATTGTGTACAAGTGTTCATAGCAGTGTGCTTCATGAAAGTCTAGACACAGAAACAAGCAAGTGCCTATCAGTTGGCAAATGGGTAAACAAAACACAGTTTGTCTATACAATGGAATATTACTTAGTCATTAAAGAGTGAGGGGCTAATCTCGACTGTAATATGGATATGCCTTGAAAGCATTCTGCTGAGGGCAAGAAGCCAACCACAAAGGGCTACATATATAAGATTCTGCTTATATAAAATTCCCCAGATGGGAAAGATCTATGGAGACAGAAAGGTTAGTGATTGCTAGAGTGTGGGGGTGGAGAGAAAGGAGAAGGGGAATTTTGGCAGGGGGTGGAGAGAATGCTCTAAAATTAGTGGTGATAGTTGCCAACTTTGAATGTGCCCAAAACCTATTAAGTTGTATACTTTAGCGTTGCGAACCTTATGTGAGAATCCTACCTAAATGAATAAAGATTAAAGGTATGTATAGGTATGTGCGAATTCTACCTTCTTCAGGGTTAAGACCGTACTAGACACAGTTCTTATCAAATGACTGTCAGGTGCCAGCTCACCCTTCCTTTCCCTGTTTGTAGGCAGCATAGCTTCCTTTGAGGCTCCAAATGCCAAGCTTCGACTGATGGTCCTCGCCCTTGGTGTGTCTTCTTCCCTGATAGTGCAAACTGTGACCTGGTGGTCAGGAAGTGGATTGCAAAGGTATGACTCAGGTCTTTTGTCCCTATAGACAAACAGGTGTGACCAGTTCCCCTGGTGAAGTTCTGACCATTGGTTTCAGGGCAGTTTTCCCATTCCTTTTCAAAAAACAAAGGTTCAAATACTTGTCACCAATGTCATTTTGCTCTTGGTGCTAGGGACCGAACTCAGGTGTTGTGTGTATTCAGTTTCTACCTGCTGTTTGGCTGTACTTCCAGCCCCAATAAAGTATAAGCATTTTAAAAATTAGGTTTATTTATTTAAAAAATTATTTAGTGTATGTGTGTACATGTACACGGGTGTGTGGAGCTCAAGGACAGCATTCAGTGATAGATTCTCTTCTTTAAAACTTTTTTTTTTTAAAAAAAGATTTATTTATTTTATGTATGTGAGTACACTGTTACTCTCTTTAGACATACCAGAAGAAAGCATTAGATTTCATTATAGATGGTGCTGGGAACTGAACTCAGGAGCAGTCAGTGGTCTTAACTACTGAGCCATCTCTCCAGCCCCATGGATTCTCTTCTTTTACCATGTGGGTCCTAGGGAATCAAACTCAGGTAGTTAGGTTTGGCAGGAAATGCCTTAACCTGTTAAGGCATCTCACTGTTCCCATGGCAACGTGGATTGTACTTGGTGGGATTTTTTTTTTTTAAAGTAGCCTAGACCTATATATAGGCTTGTACTAGACTCTAGAAAGGCCAAGTGAGATCACTGGCAACAGGATTGTAGATCCACACTCTGTGAAACGAACCCACAGTGGATGCCGCACACTGAATCCACATTTACAGTCTTTCATAAACGACGTTCACTTCCAGGTACCTCAAAATCTGGGGATTCATTCTGGGACACGTTCTTCTTCTTGTCCTCCGAATATGGTACACATCATTAAACCCAATTTGGAGCTATCAGATGTCCAACAGAGTGATTCTGACATTGAGTGCCATAGCTGTGCTTGACCGAATTGGCACAGGTAAGGATGTACTCAGTTTGCTTGGGGATCTTCTCTCTGGTGGCTTCTGTCTCTTCTCTGTGCAATAACACACTTGGAAAAGAATTTTTCAGCCAGGCAGTAGTGGAGCATATCTTTAATCCCAGCACTCTGGAAGCAGAGGCAGGTAGACTTCTGAGTTCGAGGCCAGCCTGGTCTACAAAGCAAGTTCCAGGACAGCCAGGACTATACAGAGAAACCCTGACTCGAAAACCAAAAAAAAAAAAAAAAAAAAAAAAAGAAAGAAAGAAATTTTCTCTGTGGTGATGCTGAGAATCAAACCAGGACCACAAGCTAAAAGAACACCCTACTGACCAGCTTGAGCTAAGCTAGCACCAGGATAAATTGTAAAAATAGCTTTCCTGCACTACAGTTCCATTTCAACTTTCCCTCCTGTTAAGTAGTAACAGACAATGGGCTGTTATGAGGCAGAAGGCCCGGGTTCCTATCCAGTGCATGCATGGCTGGCAGAAAGCGAGGAGGAAGCCATGGTTGGGTGTGACCATGTGTCCATGGGGGACTCAAACAGATCCTGTACTTCAGCACAGCTCATCTCCATCCTCTTCCCACTTCTCAGCACAGGATGGGTGTCTCCATTCTCCCCATCCACCTGCCCTGTGCTCTTATTTCCAAACCTCAGGTGTGTGAACAGAGCAGTGTCCTTTGCCTTTCTCTTTGAAGATGTGTTGAGTTCTAGAGGCTGGAGACCCTTGCCACAGCTGATTGTATTTTATTCAGTGAATACAGTGGCAGATGGCCCCTTTCTCTCTGCACTCTCAGCTTGATCTTCGGATCCTCGACCCCTCTCTGTCCTCAACACCCACTCCTGCCTCTTCCCCTCCCCAGAGCTTTCAGCCGTCTCCTTCTGCTGACCCTGCTCTTGTCATAATAACTTTCTTTTTCCCAATGAAAATCGGGCCACTAGTCCCACAGGCAGACCCCAGGGTGCCTTCTGTCGATAGAAGCCTTCATGGAGTTATGAAGCATCTCTCTAGTAGGTTCTTTTTTTTTTTTTTTTTGGTTTTTTCGAGACAGGGTTTCTCTGTATAGCTCTGGCTGTCCTGGAACTCACTTTGTAGACCAGGCTGGCCTCGAACTCAGAACTCAGAAATCCGCCTGCCTCTGCCTCCCGAGTGCTGGGATTAAAGGCATGCGCCACCACGCCCGGCTTCTAGTAGGTTCTTATGTGGGTAAAAAGACATTCTCCTGTCAACATTGCCTCCCATAGCCTTAATTTAGTGTGTGAGGCTGTGGCTTTGATGAGAGTCTCTGCTTAAACAGTGCTCGGGATCAGGCAGCAGGACATTCAGTTAACACCGCCTTAGCCTCCATGTCAGCTTCTCTCGGCGTTAGCTGTGTGATCTTGGACCAGTTAGTTGATCACTACCGGTGTGAATTCCAACCTGAAAACTGGGATTAGAAACAGAGCAGACCTCAGAAATCAGTAAAGGTGAATCCAGTCCTGCAAAGGCCGGGGCTCACACAGCTGAGACTCACCAACACGAAGGTAGGATCCTGGGTACCCAGAGTGTTCCACGAGATCCTGCTCTTTCACGAGAAAGCAGGCTTGGGTGCGAGGATGTTGCACTCAAATGGGTAACGCTTGCTCTCTTGAGATGACGCCCCCTTCTTCCTGCCCATGTTTCTCTCACTCTCTTAGCTTCACATGAAGTTAGTAGCTTTCTGAAGTTTTCTTGTCAGGTTTGCCTGGTTTCCCTTACACCACTACTCCAGAGCTAGCCAGAAATGATCCCTCCATCCAATAGCTTGGGTGCATTCAGCTTCTCCTTTCTACAATAGGCTTCTTGAGGCCACAGGCCATTTCCGGCCTCTTCGTTCTCTCTTTCTATTCCTTTTTGTTTGTTTGTTTGTTTTTTAAATTCTAGATGGTGACTACAGAAACCCTGAGGGGAAGAAGCCCCGTGAGGTTGCCACGGGCAGGACCTCTCTATCTAGTTGGCTGTTGCCAGGCGCCGCCTTTGGGAGCCTCCTGTTCCTAACTCACTGGATCTTCGGAGAGGTCTCCATTGTTTCCAGATGGGCAGTCAGTGGTCATCCCCACCCAGGGCCCGATCCTAATCCTTTTGGGTGAGTTCAGCCTGTTAGCTAAGGGGAGGAGCCAGAAGGGAGGCCGCTGGGTACTGGAGGACTGTGGGAAAGCAGAAGGGAACTGAGGGCTGAAGAGGTCGTCATGTTCCTTCCTGGGAAGCTGAGGAATCCCTTGCCTGGGGCAGGGATGGCAGGATGTCAGCTGCTCATTCTTTTCAGCCCCTCTAGTGCCAGCACTGGGTGTTAGACAGATCACAGTGTCACTAGAAGCCAAGACTCTTCCCTGTATTCCCCTCTGCAGATGGCAGAAAGGTATTGTTTTCCTCATAAACTTAAGAGGATTAAGTGGATAATAGCACAGGTGACAGTCCTAAGACAGTGCCTGGAGTGTCATAAGAGCTGAGTTTGAGATTAGATTTCAGCTACTTAAGCAATGCTTTGTTGGGGCTTCCATTGCTACTGGATTTCCACTGAAGTTTGCATATACATACATACATACATACATACACACACACATATGTGTGTGTGCGCGTGTGTATACATAATATATAGTGTGTTTTGCATACATATATACATATATGTGTATATATGTATATATAATACACACAATATATAGTATATATAATATAGTGTGTATGTACATAATACACATACACACACTATATATATATATATATATATATATATATATATATATATATTGTGTGTGTATGTGTGTTTTGCCTACATGACTATCTGTGCAAGGTGTTTGTGCCTGATGCTGCTGGTAGGCCAGAAGAAGGTGTTCAGTTCCCTGGAACAGCAGTTACAGATGGTTGTGAGCCACCATGTGGGTGCTGGGAACCAAACCCAGGTTCTCTACAAGAGCTGCAACTGTTCTTAAGTGCCGAGCCATCTCTCCAGTCCATTTTTTTAAAAAAAAATATTTATTTAGCTTTCTTTGTAGCTATACAGATGGTTGTGAGCCTTCATGTGGTTGTTGGGAATTGTATTTAGGACCTCTGTTCACTCTGGTCAACACAGCTCACTCCTGCTCCAGCCCAAAGATTCATTTATTATAAGCACATTATAAGTTACACTGTAACTGTCTTTAGACGCACCAGAAGAGGGCGTCAGATCTCATTACGAGTGGTTGTGAGTCACCATGTGGTTGCTGGGATTTGAACTCAGGACCTTTGGAAAAGCTATCGGTGCTCTTATCCGCTGAGCCATCTCACCAGCCCTCTCCAGTTCATTTTAAATTCTCCTCCTGTTAAGGTTTTTATAAAATTTACAAAACAATGGAATAGCTTGTGGTAGTTAAAAATAAATCTGTCACTTATTTTAGCAACGCAGGCACTAGATAAAAGCAGTACTGGGATAGAATGGAGACAGAGAAAGAGGAAAAAGCCACAACAAACTCTGCCAAGGGCTTTTCCTTTGGTCTTTGGCAGAGTCATTTGAAATGTCAGGGTGCTGCGATGAGCCGTAACTGAGTTGAGAATTCAGTTTCTGTGTCTACATTGACAGAGAAAGAATACTGCCTCTGCAGTTTCATATCCACGGTATTATATGAATGGATGTAGCTAGAGACAGTAGATATATCTCTGATCCATGCTTGCTCAATTGTTCATTTTGCTTTTTTGTTTTTTCATTTATTTATAGAGGTGCGGTTCTACTGGGCTTCTCAGGTGGACTGATGCTATCGGGCTCATCATGGCTTCGTGATGCTGGGTTAGCCTGGTGGATGACAGGTACGTGGGACTGACCTGCAAAAGCATCGTCATTGCCCCAAATAGTGAGGATATCTTGAAGAAGCCTAATGAAAATGTATATACTGCCAGGTGGTGGTGGCGCACGCCTTTAATCCCAGCACTTGGGAGGCAGAGGCAGGTGGATTTTTGAGTTCGAAGCCAGCCTGGTCTACAAAGTGAGTTCCAGGACAGCCAGGGCTATACAGAGAAACCTTGTCTTGAAAAATAAAAAAAAAAAAAGGAAAAAAAAAGAAAATGTTTATACTGTTGCTGGGCAGGTGGTAGCGGCACATGCCTTTAATCCTAGTACTTGGGAGGCAGAGGCATGTGGATTTCTATGAGTCTGAGGCCAGCCTGGTCTACAGCATGAGTTCCAGGATAATGAAGGCTACACAGGGAAACTTTGTCTCAAAAAACATACATACATACATACATACATACATTCATACATACATACATTCTATGTAAGGCTCAATATGGATGGATTAAAGCTGATTTCACAGGAATTGGGAGGAATATTATATGACTTCAGTACTGGCTCAACATTGGTTAAGTCACTGCCTGTCATGGACCAGGGAGAATGCACAGTCCTGACCCTGTAGGCTCTGGGAAAGCAGTGGACAGAGTGTAGACTTGCTCCAGCAGGGGATGTCTCTGGAATCTTAATGGCATCCTCTCTTGGGCCTGTGTGGTTGAAGAACCAGTGCATATACTGCGGGACAGCACACAAATGGGCAACAATTACTTAGAAAGTACCTTAGCAGAAAAGAAGATCTAGAAAGCACACAGACAGGCCCTATGTTTCCTGCTTTCCTGCATCTGAATGGTTGTACTTAATGAAAATATTTCTAATTTCTCAATTCATTTCAATTCGTATTACCATGAAGAGTGTAAGGCTGGCTAGCTACTGCGATGCCCACCTCTTTCCAAAGAACCAAACATTGGCCTGAGGTTTGCTGAACCGTTTGACTTTTGGGAGGGCCAGTGCCAGGCTGTGACTTTGAGTAGACCACAGTAAGCTGCTGCACCTTGCTTCGCTGGGGAGCTGAGATTGAATCAGTGGCCTCCTCGGGTCCTTTCGGGTTCTCCCCTGCCATGAACTAGGCATGCCAGGAGCTCTGCTCTTCTCTTGCCTAGCACATCCTCTCCCATTTTTTTGCTTTGTTTCTTTCAAACAGGAGCAGCTTCGGCCATGGGTCTCCTCTACCTGCGCACATGGGCAGCTGCTGTTTCTGGATGTGTCCTGGCAGTCTTTACGGGGTCTATGTGGCCTCAAGTACTTGGCCATCTTGTGAACTCAGGGAAAAACTCCGGAGAAGCCATGGCCACTGGCATGATCCTTTATGTTTTACAAACATTTTTCTGTGCCTGGTGCACAGCGTTTAAGTTTGTTCCCGGAGGTGTCTACGCTAGAGAAAGATCTGATGTGCTTTTGGGTGAGTACATGTTAAAGAAACTGACCCAAGTTCTCTAACTGGCCAGGACCTGAGTTCTCTAACACTGGCCAGGACCCGAGTTCTCTAACAAACACTGGCCAGACTCAGCGTCTCCTGTGATGGCTGGAAAGAGGTACAAGGACAAGGACATTCCATGTTCTTGGTAAGATAGACTCTAGGTAAAGAAAGCTCAGAAGGATGTCAAAACTGGGGTGCTGCTCCAATTAAGTACACTTCAACAATATTTACTTGCCTTGCTGTTAAACTGAATGGTGCAAGCATTTAATCCCATCCTTTTGGAGGCAGAGGCAGGTGGATCTCTGTGAGTTCTAGTCTGGCTCAGTTTTTATGTTGAGTTCCAGCATGGCTAGGGCTACACAGTGAGACTGTGCCTCAAATAAACAAGCAAATAAAATGAACTAGTTGAGAAAAAAAAAATGTCTAAACCACAGTAAAGCTTGTGTATAAACATTAGTGTTAGAAACTCACCAAAATTCAATGTTCATAAGCTTATTTCACATTAATATGTTATTTAATTATAATTAATTACTAAAATTAATATGTTAAATGATTCATTTAACTAGGTATGATTCCTATTTTATTTTAATTTCCTTTATATAAATATATAATTTGTTACATATATTTTATATATAATTACATATTTATTATATAGTAAATATAATTTATTATATTGTTTAATTATTACATAATAAATGTTATAATAATTAATGTGTTAAAAGTGATTTTTTTCTGAAAAAAAAAGGAAATTACTGATTTATAGCAGGTATTTAGAAAATCAACCCTGTCAATATCTCCCTGTCTTTCTTCCTTTTGTGACAGAGTCTTACTTTGTAGCCTAGGCTGGCCTGGAGTTCACTCTGTTGATCAGGCTGCCCTTGAACTTATGCAGATTCTCCTGCTTTGGCATCCAAAGTGCTGGGCGTATAGACGTGAGCCATTAGAACTGCCTACCTCTTTAATATGGAAGTAAAGAACAGCAAGTCCTTCAGCAGTAGAACCTTAAGAGAGAGGGGAGACTTCCGTGCTGATCCCTATCAGCAGTTCTGGCTTGTCCACACTTCCAGTTTTATACTCGTCCATTTATTCTCATAAAATCATTCACTGTGCACGCACTATGCTCCTGGCACAGTACCAGGTGCTGGAGCTGAAAAGCAGGGAGTTCCTCCCTACCCGGAACTTTGCTGGGATGTGGGGAGGGACCATTCATAGGTAAAACAGTAAACGAACATTTAGGACATTTCTAGGGCATGCGTACATGACGGGAGAGGCGTGGCTTCCACTACAGTTCTCCCAGTCACTGCATCTCACCATAACCAATCTAGACCTCTGCCAGGACAGGCTGCTCTGGAAGATTCCCGGCTAAGTGAGACAGGATCTTTGAGGATAAGTCTTTGAGAATTCCCTATTTCCATTCTCGGCTGCAGCTCTTAGAGGAGCATATAGCCAGCCACACCCCAATTCCTCCTAGATCCTTCCCCACCTCCCTACCCACTCAACTTCACGTTATTTCTCTTTATTAAAACAAACCAGCCAACCGTTAAAAAACATGGAGTCCGATTTGTATTGGCAAGCTACTCTGGGCATGCGACCTACCCCGAGTGTGGCTGATACAGAGCGTCACTCTATTGAGGAAAATTGATTTCTCCCCCTCCCAGTAGATATCAGTTAGAATCAGCTTCGGTAAGGGGTGAAACTTTATGCCCAGTTTCTCACATTTTCTCTGCAGCAGGTGCCTGGCTTTACAAACTTTGTAATTCTGTGGTTTCTTTCAGGTGGGTCTACTCTGTCGGGCTCTGCTCTCTCCTGCGTCCTGCTTTTTTCTTATTCCAGCTTGCTCAGGGTGCTGACAGGAGTAAGTAAGAGCTGTGCTGTGCCTGCCTTTGTTGCGTTGGAGCTCTGGGAATGATGAGCTAGGCTAGCTCATTCTCACTGCACCTAGAATTGGAGAATTGGGCTTTATTTCAGCTTCGTGCAAATGAGGACCTTCTTTATGGGAGAGGCATGGTTACAGGGCAGGGGAAGTTGGTAATTTTGGGTAGGTTTCTACAAAATGTCTTTACTTGTTCTTTGAGAATTTCATACAAATATGTTGATTATATTCTTTCCCTTTCCCCAGCTCCTCCGAAAGCTTCCCCCTCCTCTCCACCACCTACCCAACTCCACTTTTTTTTTCTCTATATGGAAACAAACATAATAATAAAAAAAGACAAACAAAAAGTGCTCAAAAAGGCATGGAGTTAAATTTATGTTAGCCAACCACTCCTAAGCATGTGGCCTGCCTTGGAGTGTGGTTGATAATACCCAGTGTCATTCCATTGAGAAAAATCTGATTTACCCTCTCCCTGCAGACATGTGGCAAGTGGCTTCTTGATTGGTGGTGGGACTTTGTGACTACTTCCCTGTCCCTATGCTGGCATTTCATCTGCTTTGAACCTGTGTAGGTCTTGTGCATGCTGTCCCAGTCTCTGTGTCAGTCCTATTGAGTCTGGGAAGGGCTGTTTCCTTGGAGTTATCCTGTTACAATATTTCTGTCCCCTCTTCTGCATAGCTCCTGAGCCTCGAGGGGAGAGGAGTGTGGTATAGGACATCCCTTTTAGGGCTAAGCACTATAAAGTCTCATTCTCTGTACATTGTCCAGTTGTGGGTCTCTGTGTTAATTAACATCTAAGAAGAAGCTTCTATGATGAGGGTTGAGTGAGGTACTGATCTATGTATGGATAGAGCAGTATGTCACTAGAAATTATCTTATTGCTATGACCATTTGGCAGAATAATAGAAGTAGGTTTTCTCCTAGGGCCGGTGACCTGTCTAGTTTCACGTTCTTGGTCTCAGTGTCAGACATAGGTTTCATGTTTGTGAGTGTCTCTAAATGAAAAAAAAAAAAAAAAAGAAGAAGAAGAAGCAGTTGGTTACTCCTGTAACATCCCTGCCACTGTAGACCACTGGGCATGTCTTGCAGCTGAGTACCAGCTACATTTCTCAGTATTATCCTCTGCAAAAGCACTAAGTGCCCCGAGCCCCTGGGTCTTTTTCAACCCCAATCTCCCCACTTTTTAAAGAATTAATTTTTAGGATACTGATGATTTAACCTAGGGCCTCATGCATGCTAAGGAAATACCTTACCACTGAGCCATGTTCTCCCCCCCCCCCCTCAACAGGGACCATAATGGTAATTATTGGATTGAGTATGCCGTTTGGACCCAAGAAAAACCTTGACTTTCTTCTTCAAACAAAAAACAGTCCTAAAATGCTTTTGAGATGCAGTGAAAAATACATGAAACTCAGTAAGTATAGTTTTACTCACTTTTAAGAAAGTTTGGTGTATATATATTTCCCTCCCTCCCTCCGTCCCTCCCTCCCTCCCTCCCTCCCTCCCTCCCTCCCTCCCTCCCTCCCTCCCTCCCTCCCTCCTTCCTTCCCTCCCTCCCTCCTTCCCTCCCTCCCTCTGTCCCTCCCTCTGTCCCTTCCTCCTTCCCTTCTTTCCTCCTTTCTTCCCTTTCTCCCACCTCCCCCCTTTTTTTTGCTAGATAGGGTCTTTTTATGTAGCTTTGTCTGTGCTGAAACTCACTATGTAGCCCAGGCTGGCCTTGAACTCACAGAGCTCCTTCTACCTCTGACTCCCCAATACTGGGACTAAAGGTGTATGCCACCATGCCTGGCTCACATTGTATATATTTTCCAACATGGATTTAAGAGTACTAAAAAGCCATAATTTCCTGCCGGTTGTCTTTGTTGCCTTCCTGCCTTTTTCTGGTTTGTTGAAACACATTTAATTAAATCCCCCACACTGTGGCATTTCAACACTGTATGGTTTTATCTCATTTCTAACGTAGAAACTTTAGCAGGTAGAACTTCTAAGATGCTTTCCTTGTGTAGTCAATACCGTGTATTCTATCTCTTATTCTCTGGAGGATTCAACATGTTTACATTAGTGTGTTGATAAACTATAGACTCACACGTGACATTCATTCATCACCTAATATCTGACCATTTTAAATGAGTGGATTGCACACAAGTGTTTAGTGAATGTGTGCAGTGTGCTGATAAGGTAACTGTTATGTAGGTCATGTGAGTACTGGTTTCTACCTTTAAACGTGTGAAACTTTACCAAAGGACACAAAATATTGTTGTAAAAAGAGATAGATAATTGAGGCTATATAGGTCTTCAAAAGTCTTTCTAAATGCTATGTCACAGGGACTTGCACCATTATGTAAAATCTGCCATATATGTTTCATCGTAGCACAGGACGATCATGTTTAAAAATGAGATTTTTCTCAGTGTGTTTGGCAGCCACTGCTTCACCATGATGCATGTGGAGACGGAGTTTGTCCTCGCCCTGCTCAAGAGTCTGTGGGCTCATCCACTCCGAAAATTCCCGAGTTTCTTAGGTCTGGGAAGTCCTCAGTGTTCCCTTTCCTCCGTCCTTTTTAACACTAACTGGTTGGATTGCATCTTCTTTTGTGTTCTTTGTGTTTTTAAGTGCTTTCATTTTTCCTACCTCTGTTTTATTTTATTTTTTTAATTAAAGAATACATATTTACTTATTTATTTAGTGAGGGGGCCGGGCATGTGTATGGAGGTCAGAGGACAACTTAAGAGAGTGTTCTCTCTTCCACTATGTGGGTCTTGGGGGATGGAACTCAGGTCTTCAGTCTTGTCAGCTCAGCCTTAACCTGCTAAGCCATCTTGCTAGCCCTGACCCCTATGCTCCTCTCAATTCTCCTGTTAGCTTTGTCTCATGTGATCTAAAGCTTGCCCATTGACCTTTTCTCACTCATTAAATTATATAGATTTATTTCTATTTTAATTTTTTATTATACCTGTGTGCGTGTTCACCAGCATGTGTGTCTGTGTACCATGTGCATGCCTGGTGCCCAGGGAGGCCAGAGAAGGCTGTCAGATCCCCTGGAGCCAGAGTGATAGGCAGTTGTAAGCTGCCACAAGCTATGAATTAAGCTTGTTGTCCACTGCTCTTGGCTGAGCCATCGCTCTACCCCTGTATTTTTATCTCTAAAATTCTGCTTTATTTCTTTACGAACTTCCATGAGTCGTATGTCTTTAGCTTTACACTATCCAGCCATTCTTTGGCATGCCCTCTTCCTTTTAAACATGCTAGGCTTGCTTGCCTTATATTCTACTTCTTAACTTTCTGACATCTACGGTCTTTGTATGCTTGACTCATCAGGACATCTTTGCCCGCAGTCTTGTGCCCACGAAAATATTTTTTCTTCTGTATTCTGTAATTTATTTTTACTTTATGTTATTGCTCTTGAAATGTTCTCAGGGAATAGTCTTTTTTTTTTTAAAGTATAAAATAGAGTTTATTCAGGGCATGGGGAGGGGAGTTAAGAGGGTAGCAGAGATGCAATCCCCATCAAAATTCCAAATCAATTCTTCAACGAATTAGAAAGTGCAATCTGCAAATTCATCTGGAATAACAAAAAACCTAGGATAGCAAAAACTCTTCTCAAGGATAAAAGAACCTCTGGTGGAATCACCATGCCGGACCTAAAGCTCTACTACAGAGCAATTGTGATTAAAAACTGCATGGTACTGGTATAGTGACAGACAAATAGACCAATGGAATAGAATTGAAGACCCAGAAATGAACCCACACACCTACGGTCACTTGATCTTCGACAAGGGAGCTAAAAACATCCAGTGGAAGAAAGACAGCATTTTCAACAAATGGTGCTGGCACAACTGGTTGTTAACATGTAGAAGAATGCGAATCGATCCATTCCTATCTCCTTGTACTAAGGTCAAGTCTAAGTGGATCAAGGAACTTCACATAAAACCAGAGACACTGAAACTTATAGAGGAGAAAGTGGGGAAAAGCCTTGAAGATATGGGCACAGGGGAAAAATTCCTGAATAGAACAGTAATGGCTTGTGCTGTAAGATCGAGAATTGACAAGTGGGACCTCATGAAACTACAAAGCTTCTGCAAGGCTAAAGACACCATCAATAAGACAAAAAAACCACCAACAGATTGGGAAAGGATCCTCACCTATCCTAAATCAGATAAGGGACTAATATCCAATATATATAAAGAACTCAAGAAGGTGGACTCCAGAAAGTCAAATAACCCCATTAAAAAATGGGGCTCAGAACTGAACAAAGAATTCTCACCTGAGGAATACCGAATGGCAGAGAAGCACCTGAAAAAATGTTCAACATCCTTAATCATCAGGGAAATGCAAATCAAAACAACCCTGAGATTCCACCTCACACCAGTCAGAATGGCTAAGATCAAAAATTCAGGTGACAGCAGATGCTGGCGAGGATGTGGAGAAAGAGGAACGCTCCTCCATTGTTGGTGGGATTGCAAGCTTGTACAACCACTCTGGAAATCAGTCTGGCGGTTCCTCAGAAAATTGGACATAGTACTACCGGAGGATCCAGCAATACCTCTCCTGGGCATATATCCAGAAGATGTCCCAACCGGTAAAAAGGACACATGCTCCACTATGTTCATAGCAGCCCTATTTATAATAGCCAGAAGCTGGAAAGAACCCAGATGTCCCTCAACAGAGGAATGGATACAGAAATTATGGTACATTTACACAATGGAGTACTACTCAGCTATTAAAAAGAATGAATTTATGAAATTCCTAGCCAAATGGATGGACCTGGAGGGCATCATCTTGAGTGAAGTAACACAATCACAAAAGAACTCACACAATATGTATTCACTGATAAGTGGATATTAGCCCAAAACTTAGGATACCCAAGATATAAGATACAATTTGCTAAACGCATGAAACTCAAGATGAATGAAGACCAAAGTGTGGACACTGTGCACCTTCTTAGAATTGGGAACAAAACACCCAGGGAAGGAGTTACAGAGACAAAGTTCGTAACTGTGATGAAAGGATGGACCATTTAGAGACTGCTGTATCCAGGGATCCATCCCATAATCAGCTTCTAAACGCTGACACCATTGCATACACTAGCAAGATTTTGCTGAAAGGACCCAAATATAGCTGTCTCTTGTGAGACGATGCCGGGGCCTAGCAAACACAGGAGTGGATGTTCACAGTCAGCTATTGGATGTATCACAGGGCTCCCAATGGAGAAGCTAGAGAAAGTACCCAAGGAGCTAAAGGGATCTGCAACCCTATTGTTGGAACAACATGATGTACTAACCAGAACCCCGGAGCTCTTGTCTCTAGCTGCATATGTATCGAAAGATGACCTAGTCGGCCATCAATGGAAAGAGAGGCCCATTGGACTTGCAAACTTTATATGCCCCAATATAGGGGAATGCCAGGGCCAAAAGAGTGGGAATGGGTGGGTAGGGAAGTGGGGGGCGCTATGGGGGACTTTTGGGATAGCATTGGAAATGTAATTGAGGAAAATATGTAATAAAAATATTAAAAATTTAAAAAAAAGAGGGTAGCAGAGGCAGAGAGAAGGAGAGAGTAGAGAAGTAGAGACCGGCCATGACCACGTGGGGAGAGGGGTGAAGGGAATGGGGAGAGAGGAGGAACAAGAGGGCAAGAGGCACGGGAGAGAAGCAGGAGTCAAAAAAGCTTTTATTATTATACATAAATACACTGTAAATACACATAAATACACACCAGAAGAGGGCGTCAGATCTCATTACAGATGGTTGTGAGCCACCATGTGGTTGCTGGGATTTGAACTCAAGACCTTCGGGAGAGCAGTCAGTGTTCTTACCCGCTGAGCCATCTTACCAGCAGGAATAGTCTTTAAAGTCTGGTTTTGAAGTGTGGGTTATGTATATATGTTATGCACAGACTCCTCTGTCAATAGATATAATTTTGGAAAAGTTATTTAAAATGTTTAGGTTCTTTTTAATCATTCTTTCTTCTTTTTGTTTAGTTTTGTGGCTGTTTGTTGGTTTGGGGTTATTGGGATTAGGACTACGGCACAGAACCTATGAGAGACAATTAGGCCAAGGGGTAAGTAGTTAACATTTTTTTAAATGAAGTTTTATTCTCTCTCTCTCTCTCTCTCTATATATATATATATATATATATATATATATATATATATATATATACACATATATGTGCGTGTGTATGATTTTAAACCTTTATTTGACCACATTTTGACACCTGCCTCCTTTCTCCGTTTCTTACTTTTCCCTTTCTGTTAAATATTTTTGCTTAACACATAAAGTAATATGTCTCACCGTGAAATTTGCAAACATCTCTTATGCATATTCACTGCAATTACTTATTTTTGTCCCCTTGTCTTTTCTTTGGATAACTTTTTCTCCCCACGGTGCTCCTTTCTACTTTTATAGTATATGTGTATTTATTTCAATTATAAATATGAGGGAAATATAGGATATTTTGTAAATTAATTATTAATATAAATGTAAACAATAAATTAATCTGGAGACTGTATTTCTTTACTTTATGCTTGTCCTCAATAACCACACAGATAAACCAATATTTATTTAAAAATGCACCTCAATAACTGAGCAGCTAAATGATCCCATTGATCTCTAATCTGGCTGCCTCCCAGCCCCACCCCACAATGCTTGCATATTAGTATTGATCTGGCTCTTTGGATCCCTTCTTCACGGCTCCCATCCTTCCATCCTGCCAGCTGACTTGAATCTCCCTCTCTCCTTGCTCTGGTTGGCAGAAGTCCTGCCTTATTTGCTATTCTAACTCAGCCACTGGGTGATCAGCATTTATTGACAAGGCAGAGAATATATGGGAAGAACTGTTTACACAAACATGAGACAGGGGGTTCTTGGTATATGCATTACAGTCCTATATCCAGATTTGAACAAGATAATAGGGCAGAGAAACCAGAGGTTAAGCAACAGCACAAGAGTAAACATATTGTCCTGAAATATTCATTTTTCTGAATCCAGCTCATTTCACTTAACATGATGGTCTCTAGTTGCATCCATTTTCATGCAAATGACACAATTTCACTCTTCTTATTGGCTCAATAAAACTCCACTGTATATTTGTGCTACATTTTCTTTACTCATTAATCTATTGATGGGCATCTTGGTTGGTTCCGAGTATTGGCTATTGTGAATACTATAGCAACAAACATGGATGTTCAAACACCTCTGGGCTATGTTAACTTAGATCCCATTAGGTAGACACCCAGGACTTGTATAACCTGACTATTGGGTACTTGTGGTTTAGTTGTTGTTGTAGATGTATTTACTTTTATTTTGTGTATGTGTTCTGCCTGCATGTATGTCTGTACATTGTGTGTGTGTGTGTGTGTGTGTGTGTGTGCACGAGCCTGGTGCCCACAGAGGTCAGAAGAGGGCTTCAGATCTCCTAGAACTAGAGTTACAGGTGGTTGTGAGCCTACGTGTAGGTACTGGGAATCGAACCCAGGTCCTCTGTAAGAACAGTCAGTGTTCTTAACCGCTGAGCCATCACTGCAGCCTCGTGGTCTTACTGTTTGGAGGAACCTCTATACTGACTTCCATAGTTTGTGTACTACTTCATGTTCCAATGCACAGAGACGAAAGGTTTCTCATTCTCCACGTGTGTCCTCATGTGTTTTCTGGGCAGTACTTGTCCTCACAATATAGCTTTAACTGTATTTTCCTGAAGGCTAGGGAGGTTTAATGTTTTTCCTTAGCCACTTATATTTTTTTCATTTGTTTGCTTCATTAACCCTTTGATCACTGGAGTTTGATTGTTTAAGTAGCTTTGAGTTCTTTGTGTAGTATAGATACTAATTTTGTGTCAGATGTATAGCTGACAAATGCCTTCACTTCATTGTTTGTTTCTGTTGCTATTTCTTTTTTTTAAACTATTTATTTATTTTATGTATTTGAGTACATTATAGCTCTCTTCAGACATACTAGAAGAGGGCATCAGATCCCATGACAGATGGTTGTGAGCGACCATGTGGTTGCTGGGAATTGAACTCAGGTCTTCTGGAAGAGCAGTCAGTGCTCTTAACCACTGAGCCATCTCTCCAGCCCCCTCTGTTGCTATTTCTATATCACTGTTTTGACTTAATGCTTAACCTGGGTATGATGACTTGAAGACCCTGGGTCCCATTCCTCTACACTTAGGCTGGTGTAGGATGGAATGATTAAGGAAACGATAATGGCAACTTGCTCATGTTTTTCATACGCAGTTAGTTTCCCATTCGAGATTTAATGAATGCAAATTGTAAAAGAAGAGAGTATTTTGTATTTGATAGGGATTGCTGAACTTGTGAATGTGAGCGTCTTCTATCCAAGGAGAGTCTGAGGAAAAACCCTTGGTTTTGTACATTATGTCTACCTTGTGTGCTGGCATGGTGTGGACATTTTATTGTCCTTTGCTTTTTGTAATTTTAAACGTTTAGATGCTTGCCCTCTCCTCTAGAGACAGAGCAAGAAGTTATTGCAAAGCTCTGTTTTCCATCTGTCCTGGTAAAGAGATAATTGTATTTCACAGTGCAGCCAGAGCTAGAGTTTGAGATAAAATAGAATTCGAGAGTTATTGCTGAATCTTAGCAATCTGTACTACCAGGAAAAAACTGGTTTCATATTAAATAAAAAGCTCTCCTGAGGAAGGAGACTGCTCCTGTGCTTCTCTGGCTTTTCCTCCCCTCAGGACCAAACCCAGGCCTCACCCAGTAACTATTTCTTAATAAGTAGATAGTAATACACCAATAATATGGATACTTTTGGATTCCTTTCCCATTTAGTTATTATTGTTACAATATACTCTCCATATGATGAGGATACCTGGTGTCAGCCAGAAGTTCTTTGAAAAGGAATTGTTTGAATTTGATTTATTGCTTATTTATTTACTTACTCATTTGGCAAATGTTCACTGACTGCCTCTTGCTATGCCCAGTGCCAGAGGTGCATAGGGGAAGCTGGACAAGATCTCTGCTCTCCCCCACTTTTCGTTCTGTGGACAAAGATGGTATTCATGAGAACAAATGAAGAAAGACTGGTGGTAGGCCAGGTGGCTTTTTAGGAAGCGAGATTGTAGAATGCAAAGTTAGTGTCTGGGTGATTAGGGAAGGCTTCTCTGACATTTGTGATGAGACCCGAAAGTTGATTTAAAAAAAAAATCTAATTATTTAGATGTAATTCAGCTGTGATTCAGCTAGGAAATTTGTATAAATGATCGAGGGAGAGCCAGCTTAGAGTGTTTGAGATACATCCGAGTATCCCGCAGGGCTGGTGTTATGGAGTGGAGGCAGATGCAGGTGCAGAGGCTGGGGAGGGTCTCATCACACCAGGTTTCTCTAACCCCAGTGGGACACCTGTGACAGATGAAGAAATAATAGATTTGAACGTTGCTGCTAAAGTCACGTATGAGGCTTTTCAGTGGTCCAAGAAAGAGGTTTTCTGAGTAGAGTAGTATAGAAGTGCAGGGATTTAGAATGTACACACACACACACACACACACACCCCACATGTGCATGCGCACACATATACACATGCACTCACATGTATACATGCTCACACATGCACACAAATATCACACAAACATGCACACACACATACACACAAACTCTCATGAACATACTTTCGCTCTCACACACACATGCATACACACATATACTCATATGCAGGCATGTGTGCATGCACTCACACACACACACACACATATACAAACATTCACACACACATACACTCATGCAAATAATTTCACTCACATACATAAACACATGCATACACATATGTACATGCACACACACACATATACACACTTAAGACATGGTTTCTCTGTGTAGCCTTGGCTATTCTGTAAGTCACAGAGATCCTCCTGCCTCTGCTAAGTGCTGGAAGTGAAGGCTCAGACATCATTGCTGGGACAAAATGCCAGTTAGAGCAGGCTGGGAGAAGGAGTTATTCCAGCTCACAGTTTCAGGGGAGGGGAGGCATAGTGAGTAGACTCTTTGTGGTGGTGGGAGCTTGCTTGGTGACCCGTTACATCTGGGCACATCGGGGACATAAACTCATAAGCCTTGCCCATATAGCCCTTCACCTGCCAGTGTGGCTACACGCCCCAAATGTTCTATAACTTCCTACATGGGCGCTACGCTCTCCCCAGACAGTGGTTTGAGCAAATGGGCATCTGGGAAACTTGACATTTAAGCCATAACATTGAGGAAGGTGGTTTTTCCTTATTTGCTTGTTTATTTGAGATTTATCTTATTTTTGATTACATGATTGCACATGTACCTGTATATGAATATGTACAGTTGAGTACAAGGGCCTCTACAGGCCAGAGGCATTGGAGCCACTTGGAGCTGGAGCTGCAGGCAGATGTGAACCAGAGAACATGGGTGCTGGGACCTGAACTCAGATCCACAGCAATGGCAGTGCACATTTTAAACTACTAAGCCACTTCTCCATCCCTAAGCATTTTTAAACAGTCAGTTGTCATGCATTTTCACAGTGTTATGACATATTATAGAACCCCAAACAATATTGATGTGTCTGTGGTTTTAATTCCAGCTAAACTGCTTGCAACCTGCTTTAACACTGTGTGTGTGTGTGTGTGTGTGTGTGTGTGTGTGTGTTTGAGACAGGGTTTTTAAATGTAGCCTCAGCTGTCCTGGTGCTTGCACTGTAGACTAGGCTAGTCCTGAACTCACAGAGATCCGCCTGCCTCTGACTCCCTAGTGCTGGGATTAAAGCAGTGTGCCACTGCTGTCCTACTTTTTACTATTATTGTTTTACTTTAACACTTTTTTTTTTTAGCTTAAAGTCATCTTTATGAGATCCATTCCCATGGAAATGTACAGTCCAACTTCATCTCTTAAGATGTATAGGCTGTATAGGATTCTGTTACCTGTGTATAACTTCAGTTGTTTATGATTTTTCTGTGGTGGGATTAATTTACTGGGGATAGGTAGTGTTCTATTCTATACATCAACACACACACACACACACACACACACACACACACACAGAGAGAGAGAGAGAGAGAGAGAGAGAGAGAGAGAGAGAGAGCTACTATAAGCAATGGCTATTAGGAACACTTTCCAAACATTTGTCTGAGCAGCCAAGTTTAAACTAGAAGTTCACAAATTTGCTTTGAGAAGACCATAGGGTAAGCTCCCTATTTTTATGAATTAAATATGGATAAATGTTTATGGGATTTTCTTCGCTGAAATGTGAATTTTAATAGGAGAGAGGCAAAGAAGGCTGGGACCCCAAACTTCCATTGCTCATAGTTATATAAAAATTATCACTTCAATAATTCCTCAGGCACCAGCGACAGTGGTCTCGGCTGCCATCTGGCCTTTTAGGTTTGGATATGACAATGAAGGCTGGCCCAATCTAGAGAGGTCTGCTCAACTGCTCAAGGAGACAGGTGAGTGAGACCTTCTGAAACTGGCTCCAGGTTCTGAGAAACCACTGTTGTTCCCTTTGTTCTCGCCAAGTCCCTGAGTCTTAGGATTGCTGTGTGTGTGTTAAGTTCCTAAGGAAGCGTCACCTTGTGGTCAGGTCTATAATCCCGCACCACAGCTGTCCTTTGGAGCAATCAATCCATAGATCCTGAACAGCCTATCCTACTGGGTAGCAACAGGAGATTCATCTCATGCCTTTGTTGTTAGAGATGTTCCTGCTCCTGCCATCTGGGGATCTACTGCTGGGGACCAAGAACGTAATGGACTGTAAAGCAGAAAGAGTTGAGTGAACATTGTTTTCAGGGGCTGGAGAGATGGCTCAGTGGTTGGGAGCACTGACTGTTCTTCCAGAGGACCTACGTGCAATACCCAACACTCACATGGCAGCTAACACCTGTTTGTAACTGCATTACAGGGGATCTGACATCCTCACACAGGGGTACATGCAGGAAAAACACGAATGCACATAAAAAAGAAAAAAGAAGGAAAAAAAATGTTTCTTAAAGCCCCAGGGCCAGTCTTACTTGTCTCCATGCCTTTGAGGAGTTCTCTTTTTATGAAGCATTCTGCAGAGTGTGAGGATCTAGGTCTGCACACTTCGTGGTGCGTGCAGCATGATAGTAAAGGACTAAAGGTTCTGGCTGTTCTCCACGTGAAGCCCACCTCCTGAGAAGTGTTCTGGGGTCTTTATGAGCTCAGTGCTTTAGTCCAGACCCAGCAGTTCAGAGTCTAAGAAAAGCTAATAAACTCATTTTTATACCAATACCATGGAGTTTTTTTTTTTTTTTTTTTGCCTTGGACTAAAATGTCATTGTGGGGTTGAAGATGTGGCTTAGTGGGTAAAGTGCTTGCCCACTATAGGCAAAGCCCTGGGTTCAATTCCCACCATTGAGTAAAGCAGGCATGGTGGTGCATACCTGTAAACCCCAGCACTCTTGGGGTAGAGATAGGACAGCAGTTCAAGGTCATCCTCAGCTACATTAAGAGGCCAGCCTGGGATACACAAGACCCTGTCTCAAAAACATAAAAAGCTGATGGACACTATTTTATTGTTTCTGAACATAAGCTGGGAATTTGTAAATGACATGAAAATTATTAGAACTTCTGAGGAAAGTGTCAAGACTATTTAAAAAAACGAGCCGGGCAGTGGTGGCCCATGCTGAGCCCATCCCAGCACTCAGGAGGTAGAGGTAGGCAGATCTGTGAGTTCAAAGCCAGCTTGGTCTATAGAGCGAATTCCAGGGAAGCCAGGGCTACACAGAGAAACTCTGTCACAAACAATCCAACAAACAAAACAAAACAAAACAAAACAAAAAAACCAAAAAATTAAAAAGTTAAAAGTATAGAAAAAAAGCCATGCTCTTCTCCTTCTTTAAAATGCCCTATGCTTTTATTAAATTCTAAGCGTCCAGCACAGATTTGAGTCATATTCTTTTTGTGACACATAAGAATGACTTGTTTTGGGGTTTATGAGTGAAGGCAAGGGGTCAAGAATAGCATTCTGCTTGGCGTGGTGGTATACATCTGTAGCCAGAACTTGGGAGGTAGAAGTAGGAAAACCATGAGTTTGAGGCCAGCCCTTGCCCCAACAAAATAAAACAATAACGAAATCCATCAAGTTCTTGCTAATTGCTTTTTATATTGTTGTTTCCTTCCTGGCTGCTTTCCCGTCCCCTTTCCCCCAAACAGGTGCAGATTTTATCACCATTTTGGAGAGTGATGCTTCCAAGCCATATATAGGGAACAATGACTTAACAATGTGGCTGGGGGAGAAGCTGGGTTTCTACACAGACTTTGGGCCAAGCACCAGGGATCACACCTGGGGGTGAGTGCAGCTTGGGAATTAATGCAGAAGAAGCAGCCGTTGTGGCTTGGGCTGGGAAGTTGACATTGTCCTGTGACCATGTCTCAGTGACTCTGTGGCAGGGGAGTGCTAACACTGTGTAGCCATGGATTTTCACAGTGACTCCTGAGGGCTGGGCATTACTGCTTCTTCACACAGATCAGTTCTTCAAGGTTGGGGTGAAGTTGCAATATTGGGCCTGTCTAATATTTTCAGGTAACTTACATTGCAGTGTAAAAGATGAGAACACAGTTGGCCTGGCCTTTAGCTTCATTGCTCCTGGATTCAAACAATTTGACATTGAACATACTTGAAAAAGTTTAGAGCGTTCCAAAGACTGGGGCTAGAGAGATGGCTGGGTGGCTCCAGGCACTTGCTGTGCATTCATGAGGACTGGAGTTAAGATCCCACCACACACAGCAAATTCAGCCTCTCTGCAAATACCAAAACTCTAGCTCTGAGGGAGCTGACTCCCTCTTTTGGCCCCTGTGAGCACAGACAGGTGCATACCCAGCCCCCAATAAATAAATAAATAAATAAATAAACAAATAAACAAACAAGTCTTTAAAAAGTAGGAAGTTTCCAAAAAGGTAAGACCTGAATTCGCCACTCATTATGAACTCTACTGGATTCAAGTAATGTATGGGCCTTAATTTAGATGCAATAAGACAGCCTAGAAATGAGTTAATACACGCAGCTGAAGACGTGTACAGATTGTATGTAAATGTGATATGATTTTACATAGGGCGAACATCTGAACATGTGTATTTTTGTGGGCATCCTGGAACCAGTCCTTTGCAGAGACTGAAGGACAACTAGAGACACGTTCACAAAGAAATAAACCAGATAGTCTGAGACTGTGATACACACTATGCATGAAGAAAACAAGGGGCAGAAAGAGAGAGAGAGCGAGCGCTAGCTAGCTCATGGTAGTGGTCTTGGGATGTTGTTACAGTAACAGCACAAGCCAGGTGGGCTTTTCATTTTATCAATGATCCTGGTTTCATGCCTCCATAGCGTTTGCCGCAACGCTCTGGTACTGTGATGAACACAGCAAGACAGGCTGAATAGGAAGAGGCAGTGAAGCAGCGAGCAGACTTCCACAGGAGTATTCACCACACTCCTGCTCCGAGTGCCCCTCGGTGGATACCTGTCACGTGACATGGCCATTGAATGCATTTCCTTTGTCTCATCTTCATGACAGCCTGAGAACCAGACTGCTCTGCTTTTTCCTCCTTTCTACAGGATTATGGTGCTGTCTCGGTACCCGATTGTCAGATCGGAACATCACCTTCTTCCGTCGCCAGAGGGCGAGATCGCACCAGCCATAACCATGACAGTTAACGTCTCCAACAGACTGGTGGATTTTGTGGTGACACACTTTGGGAATCATGAGTGAGTTTCTTTGGATTACTTAATAGTATACAAACGCCAGGAAATACTATTAACATATATATCACTTTGATTTTTTTTTAAATGAAGTAGCCTTTTTTACTTCCTATCTCAAAACAAACAAACAAAACAAAAATCCTTAGATTATTGTCCCTGTGTTGCCGGTCGTTTGTGCATCTGGGATGCAAATGGCCATGCGAGCCCATGGCTGTTTCTTGGATGGTAACTCTTCATACATGTGTGGACATGTTTAATCTTCATGTAGTATGGGTAAGGTGCCATATTATGGCCCTTTTCATAGATAAAGACACTAGGTGGAGAGAGGTTAGATGATGTGGACCGTCGGGGTCACACGACTAGGGAGAACTCAGAACAAAAGTGCTTGGATTCAGACGTGCGTGGATCTACATGTGAAACCAGACTATAGGAACAGCAGCAGCAGCAGCAGCAGCAGCAGCACTCCCTGCCCTTGCAGAGTCATTGGCACAAATAGATGTACTGCTGGGATCCAAGGGCACTAAGTGACATTCCCTTCTTTCCACACATTTTCACAAACAATTGTGAAACAGTGTTAGCTAACACTGGCCATCCAGCACCTATCCTCTGCAAGGTCCTGTCTTCCAGTCTCCTTCAGGTCTCTCCAGTCAGTCCTCTTGGTTCCCAGTGATCTTCCCCCATCTCTCTCTGTTCCTGTAACACTCTCCCATCTTTCAAGGAAAATGCCTCTGTTTGTCAACTACTCATGGATCTATTCCTTGCACCCACCAGTGTCTTTACAGTGCAAGGAATGACATTTCCCAGAGTCCTTTGCCTTCTGCTTTCTAGGTGGATTTAGTCAACAAAAGGCACAAGGTTGGAAGATGACAAAAGGGAGAAGCCAGAACATGCCCAGAAAAGCCTTTCTGGGCTTTTTCTGGTTTCTCTGGCAGTAGAGTGTTTTCTATGGCTGCAGCCCCTGCATTAGCCCATCCCCCTCTACCCAGAGCTTACTTCCTACTGACTCTGTAGTGTCACTTCTGCCTGTTCATCCTCTAGTGCTGCCAACCTCTGATTGTATTTCTGCTCCCTGATTGGCTTCTCATCACTCAAGTAACCAACTCCCTGTATTTTGTTTTTCTGTATAGCCCTGCCTTTCCTGGAACTCACTCTGTAGACCAGGCTGGCCTCGAACTCAGAGATTCGCCTGCCTCTGCCTCCCGAGTGCTGGGATTAAAGACGTGCACCACCATGCCCGGCCCAACTCCCTGTATTAAATTCACTTTGTTTGAAGTTCCTGAGGTGCCTCTGTTCTCTTGATAGGTCCTATCAAACGAGATGTTTTTTCTGGATCTGTAAGTCCCTTGAAAGCTCAATGTACTTGCCTATTTTTCTGTTCATACCTACAGTAATTAGTCTACTAAAAGCCAGATACCCAGTCAGTATTTGGGTGAGAGAGCAGAGGAGACATTCAAAAAAATGTTCCGTTGAAGTAACGGTGTAAGTTACACAAGCCCAGGCTGTCTGTTCTGTGAAGGTTACATCCTCCCTCTTATGAGTGCCCCTGGATCCTTTACTTTGGTATTCATTCTTTAGCTGTGATTCTAACAACCGGATCTCACGTCACTGCCACACTTTCTTCTTTTACTTGTGTGTTAAATTTACTCGGAATGTTGAGAGTACACGCAGAGCCTTTGTGTGTGTGTGTGTGTGTGTGTTGGCAAGTGTTTTGCCTCTGAGCCACATCTCTGTACCTGCCATGATTTGTTAATACTGAAAAAAAGTTGAACAGATTCCGTGTTTGGAATAGAAACGTAAAGATTTGATTTGTTTTTAACTATGTGTATGTGTGTCCCTGTGAGTGGGGATGTCCACGTGAGGGTGGGAGTCAGAGGAGGTCAAAATCGTGTAACAGATGCCTCGACGCTGATGTCACAGGTGGTTGTGAGCTGGCTGACATAGATGCCTGACATGACCAAATTCCATTCGTCTGCAAGAGCAGCGAGTACTCTTAAGTGCGAAGCTATCTCTGCAGCCCTAAGGAAGATGTTTGAATGAGACTGACTCACTGGTTTTTACAGAAAGGTTTTTCTCAGTCAAGCGTTTGTCAAGCCCAGTTTGAAGTGTGGGTCTACGTCTTGTTCATTGTGAAAATTCAAACCTTTTCCCAACAGAAATAGCTCTGGTTTGGTACCCTGTTTGGGGATATTTTGAGGGAAGTTGGTTACCTGTTTTTTTTTTTTTTAATTGATCTATACATATAATTAAGAGACTCCTTTGTGCATTTTTTTTTTTTTAGAGATGACCTTGACAGGAAGCTACAGGCTATTGCAGTTTCAAAACTGCTGAAAAATTGTTCCAATCAAGTGATATTTCTGGGTTACATCACTTCAGAGCCTGGTTCCAGAGATTACATACAACTCACAAAACATGGCAACGTGAAGGTAACACAAGTTTAATAGGATTTTGGATCTATAAAGTTAAATAGTTCTTTATTCCTATACACTTAACAAAATCCAACCCAAAAAGCTTTTATGTGTGTGTGCGCATGCACATGTTTGTGTGTTTGTGTGTGCATTTGTGTATCTGTGTGCACTTGCCCAAATGTGTGTATGCATGTGTGTATGTTTGTGTGCATGTATGTGCACTTGCATGCACATATGCGTGCATGTGTGTTTGCATGAACAAGTGCATGTGTGTATATGCATGTGTGCGTGCATGTAGAAGTGTGTGTACATGTGTATGTGTGTGCGTAGTTGGAGGTCAGAGTTTGACATCATGCGACCTCCATTGTTTTTTACATTATTTCAAGACAGGGTCTCTCACTGAACCGGGAGCTCATGGAACAGACCCTGGGATCTGCTTGCATCTGCTTTCCCAGGGTGTACTAATCACAAGTGTGTACTAACTGTGCCCACATCCTTATGTGTGTGCTGGGGATCTGAACCCAGGTTTGTGTGGCAAGCCCCCTTTCCAGCTGAGCAGCCTTCCCAGACCCTGATGACTTGATGTAGTCTGTGCTTAGTGAGCACAAAAGACACTACATCACCCACTGCTTCAAAACAGCAGGACACACCCATCAGCTTGCTCACTAACCTGCGCTGTGGACAGGGCTCAGTGGGGACAGCTCAGTTGTGCTCCATACAGGGCCAGTGAGCTGTTTCTTGGGTACTACAGGATTTCCAGTGTGGAGGATTCACAAGCAATGCTTTTGACTCAGGACCATCACTCCTCCTTCTGGGCTAGTTGGCTTTCTCCCTTACAGTGGGTAGGTTCTGGAGTGAATAAACAAGGGGGAGAGCCTGCACTGTCCTTAGGACTTGCCCTTCTAAGTGGCACAGTGTCACCTCTGCTTTAATCATACCTCTTGTCACATCCACCTGAAGCATCATCAACCTCACTCTTTGATGCAGGGAATGTCAAAGACATCTAGGATGGGTACCACAGGCTAGCGAGATGTTATTGTACTTAGAAAATGGAATCCGCCACACTGTGAACGTTAGTTATAAGGCTGTGAGTAAAAGCTGAAATGGAGTATCAGAAAGAGAGGCGTCCAGCCACATAGGGCCTTACCAAAGATCCAGGTCACACAGGGTCTTACCATTGACCTGGGAGTAGCATTTCCCTGTTCAGGTCTAAAACACTTCAGTTCTTCAGGGTACCTTGATGTAATCAAGCTCTGGGGAAATAATTCACAAACCAAGAGACTGATCCATGCACCAGAATACGACGCATATTAACTTATAGTGAGAACACAGTTGCCGTCTTTGATTAGGCTCAGTAACTAGAGCTCTGTTCTTAGAACATAGCATTGGAAAGTTGACAGGGAGTGTGGTGTAATGAGGGGGTGGCAGGGGACAGAAAGTCAGATGGCAGCGGTAAGAAAGATAGAGTCGCATGGTTCTCTGTATCGAAGCCTTGGTGGAGAATCAGCCCTGATATGACACTCACTCTGTGTTGTCTGGAACTGTCATTTGTCTAATGTGGCTCCACTCAATCAGCCCTCCACCGCCATGGCCTCTGTTACTGTCCCTCTCTCCCCCCATCCCACAACATAGCCTCCACTCTCCTGGTCTCCAGTTCTACGGTCCGATCATGTAAAACAGCATCCATGTTCTATTTGGGAAGATAGAGAAAGAGCTAAAGAAGAGGCTCAGGGTGAGTGCAGATTACCTCTGCAGGCACACTCCAGGAAGAAGGATTCTTGTGCTTTTCATTGCTTTGGCTGGAGTTCAGCCATATGGTCATGCTTCACTGTATAGAAAACTGCAGAAGTAGGGCAATCCATCTTGATGGCTATACACAGAGGGAGCTGGATCTTTGGGAAAAGGGAAACGTCGGGGAGATGAGTTGGCCTCTGTATTCATGGATCAGGCAGAAGAACAGCCAATGTGTTCCTCAGTTTGGTTGGGATGGTGATGTTTATTACAGAGAAGACAGGAAAGAAAAACAGCATTGCAAAAAAGAGGAACTCAGATGAATTTAAGGCATGTGTGTGGCCTAGTGGAGAGATATCCGGAGGGCAAGAGGATATAGAGATCTAGAATCCAGGAGCTTAATCAGGGTTAGAGACAGGGCATCAAGAATCCAGGCAGTCCTTTAAGCCACTGGTGTGGGCAACCTTCCTTGAGTCCTTTAAGAAGTGCCAGAGGACACTGCACTCTGTTGCTCTGGGTTGTGTTATCACAGGGTACCTGGTTCTGGGTAGTCTGTGAAAAAGACATTTGCCTGCCTTATTGTTTTGGAGGCTGACATTATAAGATCAGGCAGCCCTAATCTAGTCAGGTCATCCCATTGCATCAGATGAAAGGTACTGAAAATGGCCCCAGGAAGAGAGAGGCAAGCGCAGGGGACAGCTTCATTTTCTGACAGCTGGCTCGGGCTAGCTTGATGTAACTGGTTCTAACTGGCTCTGTGAGACCAGCACGAATCCCCTCTGAAGGAGTCGCTCCCTTGACTTAGCCAGTTTTGACAAGGCCCTGACCTACAGAATTTCCATGCCAAGCTTCCAACCTGTGAAGCCCTGGGGATGTGTTCAAATCACATTCAACTGATAGCTATTATGGGATGGAGAGGTGGGGGGTGGGGGAGAGAATGCACCGATTCTCAGGAAAGAGCCAGGAGAGTGAAAGGGAAGTCTAGGGCTTGGGATCACCGGTTTGTCAGTTCTCTGTGTGAGGAGCAGCCTCAGTCTCCAACCTGGCTTTTTGTTTGACCCTCTGTTGGTTTCCTGTGTAATGGTTAAAAGCTGTTTTGATTGGTGATGGTCTCTAACATTGCTTTTCTACCAGGAAGTTCATTGACATACAGAGGAATTTTAATCTTATATGCTTGGATGAACAGATTTTTCTCCTTAAGAAATGAGTAATTAAATTCTCTAGTCTTAAATTTTTACAACATCGTATTAAATTCTAATGGAGTAAAATAACAGTTAAACAGATGTATAGCTGATTAGCCGTAGTATGTATAGCTGAATGACTAAATTACTATTTCTTTCCCAAGGCAAGCCAAACACTTCTTTTATTTATTTGCTTTTATGGTTATTAAACATTTAAACTTAATTTATACGATTTATTTACACTTCTTTTTGTATACAAATGGAGTAAACAACATAAATAATAACTAAGAATAACAGTCAGGTACACACCATGCGGCAAATAAAAATCATAAATAGTCTGGCACATTTGTAGTAATATAAACTATATTTTAAGTTAAAATTTAATAGTTAAAATTTAGAGGTGACGAAAAGTCAAATATAAATATATTATTTATAGGCTATTTAAAAAGAAGGAAAAAGAGATTTCTTCTTTCACCCGCAAATCTCCATATTTATACTTTTTTCTAGTACATTATAGAAAAATAAAATCCTTTCTCCTTCAGTGATGAAAAATGAGTCTGGTTTCAAGCCTTCAACATCAAAAGACTCTTGATTGCTCCTGAATGCGTTTCTGTCCATGATTTGATTTAGTAAACAGACCAAGCACCTACAAAACACCAGGCTTCAAGTGAAATCCCAGCAGAAGATCTATTGCTGGGATTCCCTTTGCACAGGGAGGCAAGGGAGAGCAAAGGAAGAAGCCAGGCCACATCTCATCCTTTCTCTCTGCTTTTTCCAAACAAGCCACTGAAGCCCTGGGGTGCAGCTGGGGTACAGAGTCTGGGTAGGGGGGCTGGGGACTGGTGTCAAGGCTCTCCGTTCTGCTGGAGCTGACAGGTTTGGAGAGGTGCAGGAGGCGAGACCACAGTGCAGCTGCAGACTTACCATCGTTCTGTGTTCCCAGCATCCAGTGCAGAGATAGAGAGGGGCGTAGAAGCCACTCAGATAGCATCTCTAGCGTGAATGAGTTACTCAGGCATGGAGGATCCATAGGAGGGCAGTGAGGAGACAATCTGCACTCTACTTCACACTTTCTTCTCTCTCTCTTTCTCTCTCTCTTGTCTTTTTGAGCAATTAGATTAGAACATTGTTTTCTGTCTTTTAAGCATTCTCCTTTCTGCTCTTGCATAGGATATTGACAGCTCAGATGGAGACAGATGGTGTGAGTACATCATGTACCGGGGTCTGATCAGGTGAGCACTGGTGTTAAAAAAAATAAAAATTCTGTGAATTCTAGATGGCAACGCATCACAGAGGCAATTCATTTTTGCTCTTCTTTATAAACATTGATTTTGTTGGTTACACGATTTAACAGTTTTGGCATTTAATAGTGTAAGAAAACAGAAATAGCTAAGCAAAGTTAGGGGTATCATAAGGGCCTTGTAAGCTATTAAACACAAAGGTGTATAACTAAGGCACAGTAAGAAAGGTACCATTGGGAGATGGCCCTTCCAGATACAGGGACAGAGGCGCTAACACAAGTGTGTTCTGTTTGAAGGGTGATGCTAGGGAAGTGGCAGTATGTGTTGGGATTGGAAGGTGGATAGGGTAGCAGGTGAACACTGGGGAGGGGAGTGGATCTTGTAAGGTTCTATGGACTCTTCTTAAGGACTTTGAATATAAGCATATGGAGACCTCATTGGCCCTTGGATGGCTCACCTGGTTTGCTCATGTACTTACTGAAGGAAGTCCAGGAAACCACTTAGGGGCTATAAAGGTTACTCTGGTTACAGCACCAGCTCAAAGACCCTAGGAGGTCATCCATTGCTCTTGGATAGCTACCAGAGAGCTAGCCTAACTAGTGGCTCATTGTTTCCAAAGAGCGATGGTGGAAGAGCATGCTACTTCATAAATCATTTCATATCTATGATCGAGAACACTGTTTCTATTTCATTCTGCATTCAAGCATTTGTTCGTCACAGAATTCTAGAGAACAAGCTTTGGTGGTAGATTGAAATGGGTATAGCAGTGCCAAGTTGCACAAAATGACTAGCTATCAAGACTCAGCGTTATTTATGATAGCTGGTGCTTCTCTGTGGGCATGTGTGCATGCAGGCATGCTTGCACACCTGTGTGCGTATGTTATAGGTTATTCACTGCTCGACCCTGGTTGCCCCAGCAAAATAATACAGAATGAGTGGGTGGTTTAAATAAAAGCCAGGTATATTCTCAAAGGTCTAGAAGCAGGTTAAAAGTTCTATCTTAGAGATTCAGGAAATAAAGAGCCCAGATTTGCCAAAAAGGCCTCTGGGAACAGCGCTTTAGAATGACCCAGAGCTGTAGCCCAGGAGCTTAACCCAAAGCCTTAACCTGTGACGGCTCAGATTAACCATCTGACAGGGGCACAGCTCTTGTGTCCCTCCCTCTCTGTGTCATGGGAGGGTGGGCTACCTCCACCCCCTCAATCTTTGTTTCTGTTTCTTTCTCACAGGTCCCCCCCACTCTGGCTGAAGCCCCCCTTCCTTTTGCTTTTCCCCAAGTCTCTCCACTCCCACCTCCCCACGGTGTGTACTGTACACAGCATCCACCACACACCTCTGCCTCACCCATCTGATGGATTCCCACTTCCTCCTCTCCCTCTTGGATAGGAGTCCGAGTCCTCACAGGTGTGTTTGAGAAAGGGTTTGGTCATCTGCTTCCCCTCTATCCCAAGTCCATTGCCTTTCTTTCTTCAGTCCTGGTTGATTCCCCAAACCCCATACACATGTCTATTTCTGAGCCAGTGCCTTTTTTTTTAGCCCTTCCAGTAGGTTGGACTTCTTACTTCCTGTCCTTTCCCACGGGACTTATCTACCACTGCCCAATAGATTTTCTGCATACACACTTGTTTAATTTGTCCTCCAACTAGAGCAAATGGTCTCTGGGAGCAAGGACTTGATCTTATCTCCTACACGCCCCCCAAATGTTGCCATGGCAACTTCATCAAACCCCTAAGCGACTGAAAACGATGCAAATGCCCTTTTTGGGAGAGGCAGGATGTGAATGAATGGAAATGAAGTTCTTGCGGCTGTGGTCAGTCCATTTTCCCGTCTGAGGACTCCACGGAGAACTCTCTGGATAGTGTCTGTGAAGTGTCTTGACTTTTCCAGAGAGCTGGAAGCCAAGCAGGATGTGGACATTTCTTTTTCTCCAGACATATAAAATCTTTGATTTTAGACTAGGAAATGTGCCTAGAAATATGCACGAGGTATTTGGATTTTGAAAAGGAAAAGAAAAAAATGTAAGCATGCACACTTGTCAGTCTGAAGAAATCCTGTTATTAACTCAAAGCGTAATTATACGGGAAGCAGTTTGTGTAGACGGAGCATTCATTTGAGGAAAAGGGTAAAGCGAGGGTGCTACGTGGAGTTAATTAAATCTATGTCCATATTCCTTATTCACTTATCATGTTATGAAAACAGTATTTCCGTAATATTTAGGGTAATAAATCAAGTTAATTCTAATCATGATACTTAGAATCAAGTTAGAAATGAGAAACTAGCTTAATTCGGAAGGTGCTAGCCATTAGTGTTCGCTGGGTTTTGGTTGGGCCTCTGCTGTACTCATTAGAGTATTTTTATAATGAGATGTTTTAGAAACCATTTCTAATTCTACTGCAGGTTGGGCTATGCAAGAATTTCTCATGCAGAACTGAGTGACTCTGAGATTCAGATGGCCAAATTCAGGATCCCGGATGATCCCGCCAATTACAGAGACAACCAGAAAGTCGTCATAGACCACCGAGGAGTCCCCAAGAACATTCACTTCAACCCCAGGTGAGTGGGTGCCTGAGTGAGTGCCTGTCTCCTGTAGACAGCAGATACAAGCTACCCTATGCCCTCCCAGAGCCCAGGTATCTCCTCAGACATGCTCAAGATTGTGGTAGATTCTAGAGGCTCATTTCAAGTGAAGGAAGTCATGGTAAAGATGATAACCCATGGGTTGAAGTTATGATTTTGGCTTTCTGTAATGAAATGTATTGTAGCCCTAGCCTCAGGGAAAACATCCCATTGTTTCATTATTACAACTAACTGCCACTGCCACTGTTATCATTGCCACCATCATCACAACTGCTACCACCACTAACATCATCATCATCACCATCAGCATCAGCATCACCACCACCGCCCGCTGCCACCACCACCATCATTAACATGACCATGACAGTGAATATTTTGAGTGCTCCCATACCCCAACTCTGTTCTAGCTTCTTTATGAGTTACCTCAGTTTAACTCATTGGGTTGTTAACTGCGCTTACGGATATTTTATTGAGGAGGATGTTCAGGCTGAGGAGTAACTATGGCATTAGGCTTAAGTGACTAGTCAGTGACAGAGCCGTTGAGGAGGAAGGGAGCCCATTAGCACCACGGGGTGGCCGTGATTTCTTGCTGGGTGAACCTTCCATTCAGCCTGAGAGCATCTGAAAATGGCATGGCTGAGTCTTCTCCCAAATCAACTCCCTGGGACTCCCCTTGACGAGGCTTGGTTTGAACGGGCAGTTCACTCGGAGGAAGCAGTGAAGTGTGGGCGGTTCCCTCACAAGGCAGGTGTCTTGCTGGGAAACAGCTATTGAATTTCACTTTGCTTTAGTTTTTAATAGTGGTTATCTAAGACATCTGTTTGTAGCCAAGCATATGATTTGAAGCATGCCGTTTTTTTTTCCGCCACAGCGGAAGGTGAGACAGGACTTCCGTGCCAAGCTGAGCGAGACCTAGACATTATTATCACTGGAAATTTCTACATTAGTAGCTCATAGCTGCATCAGGTGTCACTTTCTCAGGGACAAAACTACATTTCATTAGTTTCCTTCTTTGTACCTCCTGGGGACAAGTGTACCAGAGTGTAGAGATTAATGTAAGGAGGGAAGACCCAGCCCAGCCTTGCCTTGTTGCTGTGTTTCTTGTCTGCAGGGTATATATGGGATGGTGGGGTCAGCCTCTGTGTTCTTGCTGGAGAAAAGAGGGGAATGCAAATCATTAGCCCGAGCATCCCCACGAACATGTATCACTTTCAGATCATGTGTCTATGTTAGAGTTTCTATTTCTATGATGAGACCCATGATCAAAAGCAAGTTGGGGAGGAAGGGTTTATTTGACTTATACTTCCACATCACTGTTCATCATCAGAGGAAATCAAGGCAGAGCAGGAACTGGGAAGCAGGAGCGATGCAGAGGCTATGGAGGGGTGCTGCTTACTGGCTTGCTCTCTGTGGCTTGTTAAGCTAGCTCCCTTCCTTCCTTCCTTCCTTCCTTCCTTCCTTCCTTCCTTCCTTCCTTCCTTCCTTTCCTTCTTTCTTTCTTGAGCTTTTTATTGGTCCTTTGTGAGTTTCACATCATGTATCCTAGTTCCTCATCTCCCTGTCCTCTCATATCTTCTCTTTGCCTTTGCAATCTCCACATCAAAATAAAGCACACACATACACACACACACACACACACACACCCCACCACCACCACCACCACCACCATTACCACCATCACCACCACCACCACCAAAACAATAAAACAAAGCATAGAAAACACCTGATCATGGAAGATGTAGTATGTCACGGTGTGCCCCACAGTATACCCCTCTGTTCACACATCTTCCCTTGTAAATGTTCATTGCAATGAGTCATTGGTCTGGTTAGAGATATTTGTCTTCTGTGACACCATCAATATTGGACCTTCCTACCAAGCTTCCTCCTGGTTATCCTGTTCTTGCCCTGTGTCATGGAGATCCTGCAGGTTTGGATTAGCAGGACTGGCCCTTTCACGCAGCCCGACTGTTCAAAAATGATATAGATTTTGGGGTGGGCCAACGCAGAGCCCTGGATCGGGCCTAGGTGGTAGCTGAGCTGGTTATCGTGTTGGCTCTCCCTTATCTGCACCACTGCCAGGGTGAGCTTTTCAGCAGTGCTCCAGCTAGGCCACCCAATGCTGCCATCAGTAGGAGGTGGGGTCAGCCCTCCTGCCCTCCTGATCTTGGGGCTAGCTCACTCACACCTCCAGAATCAGCTCTACTGTGCTGCCCAGTCATGGCGTGGGAGCCACTCTCCCAAGTGCTGCAGTCTGTGAGGGGCTTCTGCTCTTACAACTCCTTACAGCTCTCAGACTCTTGGGGCTCCCTCACCCGTGCCTTTGCTATCAGGGTCAGCTCCACTGTATTGCCAAGGTGAGGTGCAAGCTCTGCTCTCCAACTGCAGCTAGAGAAGGAGCAGGGCTAGCTCTTCTGCTCTCAAGTTCTCTGGGAGTCCAGCTCTCCCGTGCTCTCACCCTAAAGGCTAGCTAACCTGCGCCCCATCTACCAGGGCCAACACTGCTGTGCTGCCCAGGAGAGATGCAGGGCCCACTCCCCTGTGTGCTGCAGCCAGAAAAGGGTAGGGCCAGCTCACCTGCACTCATGACCCCAGGGCCATCTCTCCTAACTGCTGCAGGTGAGGAGAGGCAAGTCTGCTTTCTTATAGAACCCAGGGCCACCAGTCCAGCAGTGACCCCCACTACAATGGGCTGGGCCTTCCCACTTCAATCACTAATTAAGAAAATGCCCTAAAGGCTTGCTTGCAACCCAACCTTGTGGAAGCATTTTCTTAATTGAGAATCCCATCTCTCAAGTGACTCTAGTTCATACCCAGTTGACATAAAACCAGGCAGCAGAGAGTCCATCTTTTTGCTGAATGAGATGACTTTTTAAACGGAAAAGAAAACTTTTGGGCAGAAGAGATTTTTTTCTTTCTTTATTCTTCATATACCAAGAGTGTGGCAAAAGCCCCCCCAAAAAACTATTTTTAGTGAACCACAACTGCAGATTGAGCCAAGACAGCTGTGACTGAGCGGGTCTGTTTTCTTGTTCTGTTACAAGAGTGATGAAGGTGTTGGGGGAGGCCTGCTCACGACACTTAAGACTTCCTCTCTCGGCATCATTAACTTTAGTCACAATGCCTAAGAGCAGATTATTCACCCTGTACAATTGAAATCGCATCCTTTGACCTGTTGTTTCCTGCCAGGCAGCCTTAGGCAAACACTATTACTCTGCTCACTGCTTCTGCAAAGATAACTTTTAAAAAGCTCTACTTGAGATCTCTCTCTCTCTCTCTCTCTCTCTCTCTCTCTCTCTCTCTCTCTCTCCCTCCCTCCCTCCCTCCCTCCCTCCCTCCCTCCTCTTTTCTTTCTCTCTCTCTCTCTCTCTCTCTCTCTCTCTCTCTTTCCTTCCTTCCTTCCTTCCTTTCTTTTTCTTTTTCTTTTTTCTTTTTTAAATTTTTCTTTGAAATAGGGTCCACACTATGTAGCTCAGGCTGCCCTTGAACTTGGTATCCAATCTGGGCTGGTTTAGAACTGGCTCAAGTCTCCTGCTTCGGTTTCCCACGTGGTGAGATGATGCTGAGCGCCATGTGTCTGATTAGTTCACTGGTCCTAGTGCCTCTAGGTTTATCCGTGCCGCAGCAGAAGACAGCAGTTCCTTTGTTTCAGGGGCTGAAGTATGTGTGGACCCAGGTCAGCTTTGGGTGTGTCGTTCCTAATTCCTCAGGAGCTGTCCTTGTTTTTAATATATTTTCTCACTAGCCTAAAGTTCACTAGGCTAAATAAGCTGGACCAGCACTCTTTTCGCATCTGCCTGTTTCTGCCTCTCCAGCACCCAGATGCCAAGAGCAGGCCACCACATTGGGCTTTTTTTTTTTCCAATTTTTTATTAGGTATTTTCTTCATTTACATTTTAAATGCTATCCCAAAAGTTCCCTATACCCTCCCCCCTGCCCTACTCCCTTACCCACCCACTCCCACTTCTTGGCCCTGGGGTTCCCCTGTACTGAGGCATATAAAGTTTGCAAGACCAAGGGGCCTCTCTTCCCAATGATGGCTGACTAGGCCATCTTCTGCTACATATGTAGCTAGAGACACGAGCTCTGGGGGTACTGACTAGTTCATATTGTTGTTCCACCTATAGGGTTGCAGACCCCTTTAGCTCCTTGGGTACTTTCTCTAGCTCCTCCACTGGGGGCCCTGTGTTCCATCCAAGAGCTGACTGTGAGCATCCACTTCTGTATTTGCCAGGCACTGGCATAACCTCACAAGAGACAGCTATATCAGGGTCCTTTCAGCAAAATCTTGCTGGCGTATGCAATAGTGTCTGTGTTTGGTGGCTGATTATGGGATGGATTCCCGGGTGCGGCAGTCTCTGGATGGTCCATCCTTTCATCTCAGCTCCAAACTTTGTCTCTGTAACTCCTTCCATGGGTGTTTATTCCCAATTCTAAGAAGGAGCGAAGTGCCCACACTTTGGTCTTCGTTCTTCTTGAGTTTCATGTGTTTTGCAAATTGTGTGTTGGGTATTCTGAGTTTCTGGGCTAATATCCACATTGGACTTTTAAAGCGAGGGTCCTAGGTGTCAAACTCAGATCTCCATGATACCCAAGAAGCGTTTTACTGACTGAGCTAGACCTCTTTTAAATCCAACTTTTAAGTTAGCATACAAGGTGATGGGTTTCATTATGGCATTTAAAAACATATATATCATTATATTCTATTTATTCTTATCCTCACTGCTATCCTCCAACTCTCCTTCCCCCAGACAGATGTTCTGTCACATGTATTCATTACCTTCTCTTCCCTACCTCCTCAACCTCCCTACATCTCTTCCTCCCCTTTATAACTTGCTCCCCTTTATAACTTTTGTCATACACATGCACACACACACACGCACACACACACATACAGATGCACATAATATGTGCATGCACAGGAACACGCGCGAGCACACTCAGATGAACACAGACACACACATACATGTGTAGATACACTCGCCTGCACATGCATGCACACACAGAGATGCGCATGGCACATGCACACCCACAAATATGCATACACACACAGATGAACACACACACATACACGGACACACACGCACATGCACATTTCAACCTGTATTTCACACATTAAACATGAAGTATCTGTTGTTTTTTTTTTTTTTTCTGCATCTGGCTTATTTGATTTCCTGTTGTATCTACTTTCTGAAGACATGATTTCAGTTTTTCTCTGTGACTGAATAGAATTCCATTGTGTGTATATACCACATTTTTGAATCTACTCACAGGTTGATAGACACTGAGGGAGGTTCCATTTGCTAGCTATTGTGAACAGAGAGGTGATATACATGTATTCTAGGGATCGCTGTGGAATGCCTGTTTATAGTCTTTTGGGTATGTGCCCAGGAGAGCTATAGATGGGTCCCATGGTGGTTCCAGTTTTAGCTTCCGAAAGCCTCCACACTGACTTCACAGTGGCTCTACACTTTTGCATCCCCTCCAGCAGAGCAGAAGTATCCTCCTTTCTCCACATCCTCCCTGGCATTTACTGCCATGTACTTTCCTGACAGTAGTCATTCTGCCTGGGGTAAGATGGAATCTCCAGGCAGTTTTCATTTTCATTTCCCATATGATTAAGGGTACTGAAGACTTTTTCAAATATTGTATTGACTTTCCGTGTTCCTTCTTTGGAGAAGCACCTATTCACTTAATTAGCTCAATTAATTAGTTGGATGATTTTTAATATTTATTTTATGTTGTTCTTCTATCTATTCTGTATATTAATTACCTGATTGATGAATAGTTGGCATAGTTTTTTTTTTTTTTCAAATTCTGGAGGTTTTCGCTGTACCCTGGCAATGGTTTCATTTGCTGCACAGAACTGTCAGGTTTTATGCAATGCCACTGGCCAGTTCTGGTTATTTTCTGTACTGCTGGAATCTTAGGAAGCCCCTCTCCCTGCCTGTACCTTCAAGTGCTTTACTTACGTTTTCCTCTAGAAGTTTCAAAGTTTCGGACTTACGTTCTGGTCTCCAGTCGATTCTGAATTGCTTCTGGCACAGAGGGAGGCCCTAGTTTCATCCTTCCACAGGTGGAAATTCAGTTTCTCTGGATCACTTGTTTAAGAAACCATCTTTCAGCAACCAGTATGTGCTTTCCCTTGAGTTTTTGATCTTAGCCATTCTGATGGGTGTGAGGTGGGATCTCAGAGTTTCAGAGTTGTCTTAATTTGCATTTCCCTGATGACTAAGGACATTGAACATTTCTTTAAGTATTCTCAGATACTAGAGATTTCTCTCTTGAGAATTCTATTTAGCTCTGTACCCCATTTTTAAAATTGGTATTTGGGTTGTTGGTGTCTAACTCTTTTGAGTTCTTCATAAATTTTAGATATTAGTCCTCTGTCAGATGTAGGGATGGTGAAGATCTTTTCTTAATCTGTGGGCTGTCATTTTGTCCTATTGATGGTGTCCTTTGTCTTACAGAAGCTTTTCAGTTTCATGAGGTCTCATTTTTAAATTGTTTATCTTAGAGCCTGAGCCATTGGTGTTGTGCTCAGGAAGTTGTCTCCTGAACCAATGAGTTCAAGGCCATTTCCCACTTTCTTTTCTAACAGATTTAGTGTATCTGGTTTTATGTTGAGTTCTTTGATCTACTGGCACTTGAGTTTTGTGCAGAGCGATAAATATGGATCTATTTGCATTCATCTACATGCAAACGTCCAGTTAGGCCAGCACTATTTGTTGAAGATGCCTTCCTTTTTTACCATTGTGTGGTTTTGGCTTCTTTGTCAAAAATTAAGTGTCCATAGGTGTGTGGGTTTATTTCTGTGACTTCAATTCCATTCCATTGACCAACATGTCTGTCTCTATACCAGTATCATGCAGTTTTTAATCACTATTAGTAGTACAGCTTAGTCTATGAAACTTGTTGAAAATTCACTGACTGTAGCTGTGTGGACTGATAACTGGATCTTCTGTTCTATCCCACTAGTTGACATGTCTGTTTCTATGCCAATACTAAGTAGTTTCTGGGGGCAGCAAAAAGGATGTATTGATTTTATGTTATGTGCAAGTGTTTGGCCTGCATATATGAATGTGAACCACGTGCGTGTTTGTTGCCTACAGAAGTCCGGTGAGCGTTCAGGGTCCTTTGGAACTGGAGTTAGGATAGCTGTAAGGCATCATGTGGGTACTGAAAATGGAACTCAGGTCCTCTGTAAGAGCAACAAGTGTTCTCAGCTACATAGTACCTCTCGCAGACACCATAGGCTATCAAAGAAAGAGCCCAGTGCCAAGTATGGGTTATATCCCTTTGAGTTGTTGGTCAGTAGAGTCCCAGAGAGCACCCTACCCCAAACATTACAGGCTCCCACCATTGCCTTCAGAAGCTGATGGTAAGATCTTATTGCTGAAGATACATACTACACACCCGAGTCATGGGACATGTCAGTGACCCAGGAGCTTCATCCCTGTGACAAGCTTTCACTGTGCCAGAGGTTCTACTTATATTACAAAAGAAGAAAGGTACTCAATAGTCTTACATGCCTGTGAACACTGTGAGCTGTGACAATGACTGGCCTGACAAGCTAAGGCCATTCAGCTCACATATGTTGTGCATTGTACATCTGTTAATAAGCGGTTAGGTGATGTACACGTCTTTCAGTACTTTTATCATGCACTGGAATTCTTTAACTTGTGGGAAGGTAATTTTGTCTGTGGATGATTGCTTAAATCGATGCTTCTGTGAGGGCATGAGCATTGGAAAGCCTCACTTTGTCACCTCACTGACCTCATACTAGGGCATATTTATATACCATGCAATAATGCCAATCTAGTAAATGTAAGAAAAAAGTATAAAGTGATCTATCTATTGTTACACATACACACACACACTTACACACATACACACATACATACACACTTATACACACACATACACACATACACACACATACACACATACACACACACACACACACACACACACACACACACACACACACACACACAAACCTCTATCCTGTGACATTTCCCCATGTCAGTTTTTTCTTTTTTTCTCTTTAGATTTGGCTCCTACAAAGAAGGACATAATTATGAGAACACCCATCATTTTCACATGAATACACCCAAATACTTCGTTTGAACCCTTTTAGGCAAGAAGTCATCATCAAATGGGGAAGTATGTAACAGCCAAAAGAAGAGTTTAATGAAAATGGAAGAGTACATGGGAAGAACTTCAGAAGTTAAATTAAAAAAGAGAGAATGAGAAAAGTGACATCCGGCAATGAGAATCCCATCAATTCATAAGCTATGTTGTTTAATAAAGGCATCTCTCTACCTTACTTTTGTTTTAAAAAAAAATAGTGTGATAATATAGGAAAGATAAGCTCAGGCCCGGAGCCGGAGCTCGGTTTAAAGGGCTTGCCTTGTGTGCATGGGGCCCTAGTTTCAATGCTTAGCACTGCCAGAAATAAAGTGAGCAGGAAGTGGATGCTCACAGTCAGCTATTGGATGGATCACAGGGCCCCCAATGGAGGAGCTAGAGAAAGTACCCAAGGAGCTAAACAGATCTGCAGCCCTATAGGTGGAACAACATTATGAACTAACCAGTACCCTGGAGCTCTTGACTCTAGCTGCATATGTATCAAAAGATGGCTTAGTTGGCCATCACTGGAAAGAGAGGCCCATTGGACTTGCAAACTTTATATGCCCCAGTACAGGGGAACGCCAGGGCCAAAAAGTGGGAGTGGGTGGGTAGGAGAGTGGGCGGGGGAGGGTATGGGGGACTTTGGGGACAGCATTGGAAATGTAAATGAGGAAAATACCTAATAAAAAAAAAGAAGAGAGGAAAAAAAATAAAATGAACAGGACTCAGGAAAAAAGAAACCACTGACTTGTGATTATTTTAACGACACGGACTGGGGAAGATGGCTCAGTGGGTGAGTAACTCGCTGTGCAAGCATCAAGGCCTTCTCTTGAGTTTGGATCACCAGCTCCTCTGTAAAATCCTGGTTGTGGCAGCATTCCTCCATAACTCCAGTGGTGGGAAGTAACAGAGAGAGAGGGGGGTTCTGGGGGCTCAGTAACCAGCTAATCTAGCCAGTGACTGAGTGCCAGGCTCAGTGACAGACCTGTCTGGGAAAATACAGTGGAGAGTGATAGGAGGAAAACACCCTGATGTTAATGTCTGGTTTCTACATGTACAGAACGTGCGCGCGCGCACACACACACACACACACACACACACACACACACACGTGCACACATGCACACATCTTACTGGTGCAGATAAAATAATTTTATTTCTATCAATAATCTTAGGGAAAGACAATATAAATGAAATTATCTCTCCAGTGTTTTCAGATACACCGTCCAGCACACAGTCAAAGATGACTGAGCATAAACCGCCATCAATAGAAACAACAGAGAGGAAAAGCAGACCTAATGAAGCTGCCAGTATGGGATTTATCAGATCCAGCCTACAGAGTAAATGCAATTTCCAGGTTTAAGGAGAAGCCAAGTTGGAACATTCTGGCAATAAAATAAAATAAAATAAATAAAATAAATTCTAGAACTCTTAAAAAAATACAACTGGAATAAAAGAGTCACTGAGATGATTTAACATCAGAATCTACACATAGTTGAAGGAAAGCTGTGAACTGGAAGATAGGTCAGAAAACAAAAACAAAATCCCACTGATCCGGAGCTGGAAAGACAGAAGGACAAAACTCAGACACACTGTATACAATGTCTACACAGATAGTATCGCTGTTGTCTCTACAAATCACACATATCAACAAATTCATTAATACTTTATACAGCAGTGTGCTCTGTTCAAATCAAGTACCTATCTCTAGCTACACAAAGTGTGCTAACACTAGTGTTATGGAATTTCTTTTGATTCATGTCTATTAGCCCAGTGCTTCTAGCCACCCTGGCTTCACTGATGTTGGCTGTTGCTAGATTCCAGGATAAAATAATGGCCCTGGTTGTTTGGGGGTATGCGTTGGGGAGAGGTGTGGCTGACCAGTGTCTCTGGTTGCAGGCCCTTCACAGCGCAGGTATTGGATTGCTGTGGAGATGGAAAAGTCCAACCTATGGTAAGTGGTGGGGCTGCCATCCTGGTGACTGATGGTGGCTGCTTTGGAGACAGTGTCACTGTGACTGAGATCACTAAAGACTGTTGTAATCTGTGAGCTCAGCACAATGTCACAAGGGCTTAGCAGTCTTCATACTACTTTGGAAGAAGTCTATATAGAGATTAAATAACTTGTATGACAATCTGGGCCACTTGCTAATACTCACACCAGAGCCAGTGTTCTCTGGTTGAATCCAGGACCATGAGTTGTTCTGGGACCTAATTCCTTCCCTTGGTGGAAAAGGACAGCATGCAGATCACTCCTGCTTGCTCTGCTTATTAGCAGAGCAAAACACTATATAAATATTTCTCCAGTATTTTTCCATAACAGAAACTTCCTAATAATATCTCTGTAAACACTTTCTAATATTTTTTGGCATTTATCCACTTTCTTTTTTCTTATAAAGTGCAGCTGGCTGACAAGATATTACAGTTGGTTTTATATTTTTTCTTAGATATAAGATGAGAATAAAACTTGTTTCTCTCTTTTTTTTTCCCTGTTCCCATTTATTTTTGATGTGCTACTTTTAAACTTCTATGTTTTTCCTCATTTTTTTCTATTTAAATATAACACTGGCATGCATTTATGGACTGGGTTCTCATAGCTTGACACAGGACGGCAATGTATGACAAACTAGCCAGGGTGTAGAGCATGTCTGTTGCCTTGGATGTCAATCATTTTTATGTGCCAGGAATTTTGATGTACAGTGGTCATTTGGAAATGATCGTGGGCTGCTTTACCCAGTATCTACAGTGCTGTGCTATGGAGACCCAGGCATACACTTCAGTGACTCCTAGGTGGCTACTTTCTGCTTCCCCCACACTTCCCAGTCTCTAGTGCCCACAGCTCTGCTTCGTCCTTCTAAATGATTTAAGTTACATTTTTTTATTAAATTATTCTTTGACAATACATACATATACATACTGAAGTCTAGTTACTCTCTTCTTCCCACCACCACCCTGCTCTTCCCACCACGACCCCTCTCTTCCCACCCCATCCCTCTCTTCCCACCCCCACCCCTCTCTTCTTCCCAATCCCACTCCTCTCTTCCCACCCCACCCCTCTCTTCCCACCCCACCCCTCTCTTCCCACCCCACCCCTCTCTTTCCACTCCCACCCCTCTTTTTCCATCCCTCCCCATAGCCCCCCCGCCCCCGTCCCTTTCTAAGATTCATGATCATTAGTTCCGTTTTGTTACACATTCGTCTTACCCAGGGCCATCTGTGTGACATTGGACTATGATGCTAAATTAAAAAGAGAAGGTACTTATCTGCAATACACTGCAGTAATGAATTTATCTTATCTTAATCATCTGAGCCTGTACAGTAGCCTTCCTTGTCCATAGATTTTTCTTTTCTTTTCTTTTTCAGTTACTTAAGTTTAACTGTGCCTAAAAATATGAGATGGGAAACTTCAGAACTACACATAGATTTAAAATTGGATGGTGTTCCGAGTCGTGTGGCGAACCGCGTCTGCCTAGTGCAGGCGTTCACACTATATGCTACTCACCCTAGTGCAGGCGATCACACTATATGCTACTCACCCTAGTGCAGGCGTTCACACTATATGCTACTCACCCTAGTGCAGGCGTTCACACTATATGCTACTCACCCTAGTGCAGGCGATCACACTATATGCTACTCACCCTAGTGCAGGCGTTCACACTATATGCTACTCACCCTAGTGCAGGCGATCACACTATATGTTACTCACCCTTTCATCAGTAGCTGCCTCGATGATCAGATCCACAGACACAGAAACACGGTGCACTTGCGTGAGGTCTTCCTGAAACTTTTACATTTTTATTAATTTGTGGAGGGGGGCACACATGCCACGGCTCACATGTGGAGGTCAGAGGACAATTTGTGGGAGTTGGGTCTTGTCTTCTACTACAGCAGATCCTGGGAATGAAAGTCAGGTCGTCAGACTTGGTCACAAGTGCATCTAACCACGGAACCATCTCACTGGCCTAAGTGATCTCTATTTTGTTTTCTAACATTACCAAAGAGCAAGCAGAGGGCTGCTGGCAATTTGGATATGCTAAAGAGAAGCCACGAAGTGTTTTCCTTAAGGGAAACTACAAGATATTTTTAAAGGGAACTGCATATACTTAATTTGTTACTGTAAAAATTATTTTGTTTTACTTTTGGTTATTTTTATGAAAATCCTGGCACTCTGGCCTCAAACTCAGAAATCCACCTGCCTCTGCGGCCCAAGTGCTGGGATGAAAGGCGTGTGTCACCACTGCCTGCCCCACAGTAGGTTTTTTGTGACAGATTCTCTCATTGACCCTGGGGCTCACTAATTTAGCTAACACTGGCTGCTCAGCAAATCCCCAAATTGCCTCTACCCTCGCAGCGCTTGGATTATAGGTTTGTGTGCAGCTTTCTTACATGCATGCTGGGCATCAAACTCAAGTTCTCCTGCCTGCCTGGCAAACACTGGACCAATGGAACCATCTCCTCAATGTATCTCGCTGTGGCCCAATGATCTGAATTTCTGCTTTTAGGTTTTGTGTACAGTGATGCCTCCAAGGAGATCCTCACAGACAGGGTCAGTATTTCCTGTTAAAAATGCTAATTCTTGGGTCCCATCTCAGTCCTACAGCAGGCTGGAAACTCTAGGAGATCTGTGCTTCCAACTTCCTGTGATTCTGGTAGCTGCAGAGCAAATGAGTTTCCAGTGTGTAGAGTGTATGTATAAATAAGTGCACACATATGAGGTATACCGGAGAGCTTACTAATGTAAGTCTGAAACAATCACCTCTGAAGATGATGCTGGAGTGACAGTTGCAAATTCTCTTATTTCTTAATCTTGACGGGTAGCCCTGGGATGGGGTGTGGGTGCCATTTTGAGTCTTTAACTTCCTTGGTGAGCATAGGTGAACTACTTTACTCATCTGGAGAGAAACATAACGCAGTAGATGCCAAATCCTTGAAGGGATCCAGGGACTTAACCTGGCTGTGGCATTGAGGGAATGAAGAAAAGACCAGGACAGACATACAGAAGAGCTGGGGCGAGGTGAACCGGGCTCTCTGTTGGAGATGCCACAGAACCCCAGGAACTCAGTGTGTTTATTATATACAGTGGAGCAGAAACGAGGAGTTACTGTGTATAGCTGACCAGGGACTCGGTCTTATTACGTACCAATAAACATGAGGCAGAGTCACAGTGTACAGCTACATCAAGATTTAGGAGGTGTCTCTAGAGGGGATCAATCGTCAGGTCATAAGCAGGGAGGAAGTTATGGTGGACATTTTCTCTATATAGTATCAACATCTGCACTTGGGCCTGCAGAAGGCTTTGTCATCCCTCTGAGCCTCCCGCACAGGGCAAAGGCTTTGGTGTCTTTTCTTGGGTCTGGTGCTAGAGTTCTTGACATGGTAATGCCCACGAGACAGCACACATTTACCCAGGACTTTCTTCCCTCTGGGCTTCCTCCACACCCTACATGTAGTGAGACGTTATCCTGCTTACTGCTGTCCTGAGAACTAAGTGAGCTGGTGTACACTCCAAGCACGCAGGGAGCCTGAACAGGTGCTTAGCTTTTCTCTTCCTGTGTAGCTGCAGACGCCATAGCAGGAGTAGTTTATAGCCCCCAGCTGTCCCCAAGCTTATTGGAATATTCCATGTATGGAAACCAAAAACCTGATATATTTATTATTTGTTCAGAAGCCTTGACAACCAAAGGTGGATGGGGAGAGCCATGAGCAAGGTTGTTCAACACGTATTTGAAAGTCACACGTAATTTCCCTCTGAGATTGCAAGTTGCACGAAACATCAGTCAATCCAGCTGCTGCCGTTCAACATCACGTTGTTTCGAGGAACAGCCAATGAAGCTGCAGGGATGTTTACCCTGGAGGACAAATTCCAACTCCTGCCAGGAATGCTTGGTCTCCACAGCTGGACGCAGCTGGGCCAGCTCCTGGATGGCAATGACAAGTTTGACCAAAGTTTTTCCACTAAAGACCCCCGGCCACACAAGAGAATTGTCTGGGAGGAGGGTTGTGGTGGGGGTGGAGGTGAGGGTGGGGGGAGGTGGCTTCTGCTTCAGCCCCAGAGGTTTTGATTCTCTGGGTAGAAAGTGGGCCTCCAGCTCCTCATTGTTATCTACCTTTCCAAGTAAGTTGCACACACTGCAAGTGGTCGCGCACAGAAAGAGTTTATCTGCCCTGATCTGTGGCCATTTTAGAACTGATAAACTGTTTAGAGCTCATCCCATGTAGGATATCTTTACATTTTTTCCTCTCTTAAGAGTCAAGATCGTTGTCGTTAAGATAATCGCATGACACTTTCTCACTAAACATGCTCAGGTTTGACAAAACTGCCAGAGTCAGACAGCACTGTAAGATAAGCGTCCGTATGAGCAGAGGCTCTCCACAGACTGGAGCATAGATGTCTTTAACTTAATACCATCTCTCTTGAAAACTTAACCAGAGTGCAAGGAAGAGAGCGAGAATAAGGGTGAACCTGGACGGCCTTGAATTTATGTCTGTTTCTAAAATAGTTTGTTAGTATGCTTGAAGACTTTATCAGTGACAGATTTCCAGAGGATACAACTTGTTCTATGGTTCTTTTGTTCCTCTTTGTCCTGTGTAAGAACCTTATGGTTTTATCTGGAAATAGGGTGTGATGGCTCTTCTTGGTTGCCAACTTGACTACATCTAGAATGAACAAAAACCCCAAAATGGAGGGCACACTTATGAGGGACTTCTACTTAACGTGAGGTAGGGAGATCCACTTCTAACCCAGATATTTGAGGCAGGAAGATACATCTGAGCTGGAGATATTTAATCTTGGCCACACCTTCTGCTGGAAACCTATATAAGGACATGGAATATGGGAGCCATTGCTCCTTCCCTGTTTGTCCCCGCCTTGCTAGCGAGTCTATTTCTTCACTGGCATTAGAGCCTACTTCTTCAGATTCCAGTAGATACTGGAAGCCAGCTGAAACATGCAGCCTCATGGACTGAGCAACTATTGAATTCTTGACCTTTCTGTTCATAGACAGCCAGTATTGGATTAGCTAGACCATAGCTTGTAAGTCATTCTAACAATTCCTCTTTCTATATGTAGAGAGGTTTATTCTATAAGTTCTGTTACTCTAGAGAACCCCGACTAATACACATGGACACACAGAGAAAAGACTACAACAGACTACATTTCCCATCATCTCTTACATCTGGGCATGGCCATGAGCTGAGTTCTTGCTAACAAGATATAAAAAGCAACAATGTGCAACTTCCAGACAATGTCCTTTCAGAAAGCTCGGAAGGATTATTTTGGTAAAGTACTTGTTAGGCAATAATGAAGACTGAGTTCAGATCTCCAGTAACTATGAAAAAGCCAGGGCTACTAGCATGCCTAAAATCCCAACACTGTGTAGGTGGAGACATGGAGATCCCTGGAGCTCATTGTCCAACCAGCCTCTATTCAGGGAGAGAATCTGTCTCAAAAGATAAGCTGGGGGTCAAATGAAGAAGACACCCAAGTCAATCTCTGGCTTCTACAAGCATGCATATACATGCACCTACATACATGTACGTGTTCACACACATACGCACAGAGAGGAATTCTTGGTTTTCAATAATCCTGTCATCCTTTGTTTCACCAGTTGCATCTCTCTCCATCACTCAGACATTGAGGTGCATTACCCTCAGAAGGAGAAAATAATATCTGAGCCACAGAAGGAGACAGGGAAAGAGATCCCACAGGAGTGAGAGGAGCACAAGAGATGGCACCTGCATCACTGGGAGCCCACTATGGGGACAACCATGGCAGACAGGGCTCCTTGAAGAGATGATCTCTTTGGTCTCTGGGTTGCAGAAGATGTTTTATTAAAGAGATCTCTCAAACACTGGACCATCAAACAAACAGCATACACAAGCTGAAATGAGGCCCCTAACACACATACAGTAGAGGACTTCCAGGTCTGTGTTCATTCAGAGATGATGCACCTAACCCTCAAGAGACTGGAGGCCCCAGGGAATTTAGAGGTCAGGTGGGGTTGGGGGTGTGGAAATCCACGTGGAGACAGGGTTGGGTAGGGAGGAGGTATGGGAGGTGGAACAGTAGGAGGGTAGATCGGGATGGGGGAATAAAATATGGAGTGTAAAAAAAAAATATTAGAGGGCACTGGAAAGATGGCTCAGTAGTTAAGAAGACTTGCTGCTCTTGCAGAAAACCTGGGTTCAGATCCTAGCATCAACAAAATGGCTCATGACCATCCATCAGCTCTAGTTCCAAGGGATTCAATGTCCAATTCTGGCCTCTGGGGATACCAGGCAGGTGCTCATATGGTGCACTTCCATATATGTAGGGGAAAAGCCATGCACAGAAAGTAAAAAAAAAATCTTTTAAAAAAGAATCACAGGAGTATGGTAGGTCTTGCTATACACATGACAAGAATGGAATAGGCAAAGAATTCAAGATGATAGCTGTGAGGAGGATGAGGAAGGCAGAAGCAGAGGATTTGCCTATCTATGTGATTTCCAGTTTTGTTGCTTTTCATGCCAAGTACACAGTCACTGGTCTGGAGAGCCACTTCCAAGTGTGAGGCTGAAGAAAGGGGTAGGTAGGTCCAGGCCTGGTGAACATGGCACTGGCCTGCAGTACTACACATTTGAGAATGACTCCAGAGGAATACAGTAATGTCTTAGGGTTCTATTGCTGTGAAGAGGTATCATGACCATGGCAACTCATATAAAGAACATCATTTAATTGGGGCTGGCTTACAGTTTCAGAAGTTGAGTCTGTTATCATCATCGTGGGATGCATGGCATCACGCAGGCAGACACGGTGCTCGAGAACCTGAGAGCTCTACACCTTGATCTACAAGCAGCAGAAGCATTGTGTCACTGGGCATAGCTTGAACATATATGACACTCCACAGTCTGCCTCCACGGTGACACACTTTCTCCAACAAGTCCACACTTCCTAATAGTGCTACTTCCTATGGGCCAAGCATTCAAACTCACAATTCTAGGAGGGCTATACCTATTCAAACTACCACAGTGTCTTTAGCTCCAATGCTACAGCAGGGAACTTCAGGCTGAGTGGCTTAAAGAACAGACATATATTTCTACAGCATTGTGGAAAGACCTTCAAGATATCGGCCTATTTCTGGCTTCTTTTAAGTAAGCATCTGCTTTCTGGCTTGCAACTGGCTAGCTTCTCATTATATCCCTGTTTGAGAGAGCCACATAGTCTCTCTTCTTATAGGGATATTACTCTCATTATGGGGCCAACATCAATACTTCATATAATTCCCATTCAAAGGCCCTATCACTAAACACCATCACATTGGGGGTGAGGTATTGTGTTAGTTTGCTTGGACTGCCATAGCAAAGCACCATAGACTGGTGGCCGACAAGCAACTAAAATTGATTTCTTACTGTTCTTGAGGCCAGAAGTCCAAGATCCAGGCATCAGTATACTTAGAATCTGGTGAGGGCTGACTTCCTGGTTCATGGGTGTTGCCCACTGGCTGTGCCTTCATGTGGTAGAACGAGCAAGGTGCTCTTGAGAGATCACTTTTTACAAAGTCATTCATTCCACTCATAATCTGCTTCTTGAGACCATCATATTCAACATGGGAACTGGGGAAGCATCATGACAGGGTGGGAAGTGTTATTAAACATCTAGTCTAAGCCATCATGGTAGACCCTGACTTAGGAAACCCGAGAAGACAGCATACTCGTTAAACAAAGTAGAAATGCTTCAAAAATGTGTTGTTCTGAATATTGCTCGTAGCTGACGATTTCATTGATGTGTTTGAAGAGCAAACCAAGATGCTTTCTAGACGTTAGTAACAGTGAAACAAAACCAGTGCAGGAAAAAAGTTCAGATAAACAGTGGACAGCTGAGAAGTTTTCCCCTTTGGGTAGAAGCAAATAATGAGGTCAAAGAGGAACCGAGAGCTGAGAAAATGAGCCTGGAGAGGTGGCTCCATGTAAAAGCTCTGGTTGTCCCTCCAGAAGATCCTGTCTGGGTTCCAAGTAGCCACATCCGCCAACTCACAAGTGTCTGTAGCTCCAGTCTTCAGGGATCTGATACCCTTTTCTGGCTTCCCTGGGCACCTGCACACATGTACCATATACTCACCCTGACACACATAGATAAACAATAATAACAGGGGAAAGATACTTTCTGATCCTGGACAGGATTGAAGGAGACAAAATCTCCACTGAGGGAAAGATGCCCTGGAGACTTCCCACAAGTCCTAGCTTTTCCTGCCACAGGATGCAGACAGACATCAGGTGGCTTAGGATTATAGGTTTGTGAGTTAGTGCTTCGGCACCTTTAATGCCTGAAGTAGCTATTTCTGTACTCAAGTAGCCCATGATTGCATCCTGACTGATGTGTCTCAAGAGGACAATATTCACAAAAATAACACATTTAGATTCTCGGCATAGCATCAGGCATAACAGAATACAAAATAATAGCAAGTTGGGTAAATAATAACTCCTGGAGGAAATAACTGTTTTATGTTGGTGCCCCACAGAAAGGAGACCAGGGAAGCCTGCCGTTTATGTGAACTGACTTGATAAAAATCTTACTAAAGAGATCTCTGACCTTGACAGAATAGCTTCCCTGTAATAACTCCACCAGGGAGGAAGCTAGGGAAGGGGCACTTGTGGGCTTTGGACTTTTAGAGAAAGAGGCTAGTTTGAGGGCAAAGACTAACATATATATATATATATATATATATATATATATATATATATATATATATATATATCCCAAATATAGACTTAATATTAGGAAAATTTTTTGTTTCTTTGTTTTGATTTTGTATACAGTCTCTATCCGGACTGGACTGGAACTTCTCCATGTAGCTTCCCCATGACTTTATATTTCTGTCCTTCAAAGTGTGTACCACCATGTCTGGTTTATGGGGCCTTGGGAATCAAACTCAGGGCCTCATGCGTTCTAGGCAAACACTCTTGGTCACTCTACCAAATGAGCTACATTCTCCAGTTCAAGAAGGTTTTATTTTTAGGATAGATGGGCTCAAATGAGCTGCTATTAAAATTATTTAAGTTTAAGCAGTCTATGCTGTACACGGAAGCCTGGTGGGAATTTGTCGGTTTTGCAAACCTCGTTTACAAATTACAGTTTCTACTATGTTCTCATGGAAGCATGTAGCACGGTGTTTGTACTCAACAGACATTTGACTGAGTTAGTAAGTTAGTTACTAAAGAGAAAAAGAACAAAGTTAATGCTCTCAGGAGCCTAGACAGGCAAGCATAGGGCAGTGGCTTCCTAAGCTATCCCTATAGAGTTTGACTTAGTAGGTGTTGCAGAGAGGTGGGCTAGAGACTTTGCTGTTAAGGAATGCCAGCGTAATTGTATGGCGGCTCACAACCATCTGTAATGGAATCCGATGCCCTCTTCTGATGTGTCTGAAGACAGCAACACCAGATGATAGAGGAGAAAGCAGAATGAATTGCATATCTCAGCGTGCATGACCCCTTGGCCATCCATGTACCTGCACATGGAGCACACACGTGAGCTCGTGAGGGAAAAGTTAAGGCAAAGAGAAACTGAAGCAATGTGGTTATGTGAAGGCACTTTGGATTGCAGTGTCTGGTCACAGTGAATGTTGTCAGTATGTTATTTTTACCCATAATAGCATGCCTAAATTGGACTGCTTTATTAAGTATTTTTATTGAGGTGAAATTCACGTAACACTAAACTGCTTTAGAAACAAGCATTAGGTTTTCCCTGAGATTACACAATTACCACCAACTTCTAGCTCAAAAATATTTCAACATCGTGATTAAAAAACCTTCCCGCTGAGTAGCTCCTCCCTAGTATTTACTCTCGGGAGTTCCTGCCAGTCATCACGGACTTCTCTTCTCCTCTCCTCTTCTCTTCTCTTCTCTTCTCTTCTCTTCTCTTCTCTTCTCTTCTCTTCTCTTCTCTTCTCTTCTCTTCTCTTCTCTTCTCTTCTCTTCTCTTCTCCTCTTCTCTTCTCTTCTCTTCTCTTTTCTCTTCTCCTCTTCTCTCTCCCTCTCCCCTTCCCTCCCCTCCCCTCTCCCTCCCCTCCTCCCTCTCCATTCCTCTCCTCTCTCTCTCTCTCTCTCTCTCTCTCTCTCTCTCTCTCTCTCTCTCTCCTTTCAATTTTGAGCTTACTAAGTTGTCAAGGCTGGCCGTGAACCTGTGTTCCTTCTGCCTCAGCCTCCCCAATAGCCTGATTACAGGCCCTGTTGTACCAGGTCTGGTATGTGAGTGAGTCTCCTGTTCTGAATGTCTTTTGAGAGGTCATGCATTCCGTGTGTGTGACCTGCCTGGCTTCTTTCACTTATCAGACTGTTTCAGAGGTCACTGCCTCCGTCCCAGCACGGACCTATACACGGTTCATTCCCCTTTATGGATAGTGATATCCTGCTATGGATAAATAATTTATTGTATTCACCCATATGAAAACCTTTGTGACTTTTTGGCTCTTTTGAACTGTACATTGTTTAGAATCCCTAGGTCATTCTATTCACAGGTGATTCTATGTATAAAAAATTTTAAAGGAACTGCCAAATTATTTTTCAGACTGGCAGAAACATTTTATGCTGAATCAAAAATAGATAGAGGTTTAAATTTGCCCACACCATCACTGACAACTGCTATTTATTAGCTTTTAGTTACAGTCATACTCAAGGGAGTGTGGAGCTCCCTGTGGTCTGGTCTTGCTTTTACCTAACAGTGAGTGGCCAGTGTTTCCCTTGCTCATTAATGATGTGTGTTTATTGTCTGGGGAAATGTTTACTTGAAGCTCCTGTCCATTTAAAAATTTGTGGGTGTTTTTTTGTTGCTGTTATGTTGTAAAAGCTCTCTGTCTCTCTCTGTGTGTCTCTGTCTCTCTCCTTTTAATATTGAGCTTACTTGGTTGTCAAGCCTGGCCTTGGACTTGTGTTTCACCCCAGGAACTTGATTACAGGCCTGGTATGAGAGTTCTTTACATACTCTAGATGTTAGGCCTTTGTCCAACTACGGACACTATGGTTTTAAAATATTTTATAGCTATACTTACTTCATTCTTATTAGTGGTCACTACCTTTTCTCTCTTTCCTCATAAGAATCAAGTAATTGTTCTACCTGTCTAGAGTGCCTATTCTGAACGATTCATCAAAACTGGAACTGTGCCTCTTCGAGTTAGCATAGTCTTTTCAAGGTTCATGTTTCAATATACATGAATACTTCCTTCTTATCACTAAATAATGCTGAGTTGGGCTGGCAAGATGGCTCAGTGATTAAAAGCACCGATTGTTCTTCCGAAGTTCCTGAGTTCAAATCCCAGCAACCACATGGTGGCTCACAACCATCCGTAATGAAATCTGATACCCTATTCTGGAGTGTCTGAAGACAGCTACAGTGTAATTACATATAATAAATAAATAAATCTAAAAAAATAAAATAATGCTCCATTGTGTTTGTGTGTTACATTTTATTCATCCATTAATTAGTTTTTTTTTTTTTTTTTTTTTTTTTAGCAGACTTAATTCATTTATTTTTCTTGTATAAAAACCCTTATGTGGTAGCCACAGCTGGAGCCTGGGTCTTCTGACCAGAGACTCTGATGTGGGTTTTCACTAGATGATCAGTGAATTCCTGATAAAGAAACTTGGTAAACACAGTGTCTTTCCAGAGGTCAGGGGTCAGATAGCTGTAGGTCTTGGAGATGGCATCAAAGGTGGCCTTGGCAAAATTGCCTAGGGTGGCAGTGCAGCCTTTATCTGAAATGTAGCAGTCATTTATACCGGCCATCATCAGTAGCTTCTTGGGCACAGAAGCAGAGACAATGCCAGTGCCTCTGGGGGCAGGGATGAGACCCACCAGCACAGAGTCATAGCAGCCTGTCACCTTGCATGGAACAGTGTGGGGTTTGCCAATCTTGTTCCCCCAGTAGCCTCTCTGCACGGGGATGATGGAAAGTTTGGCCAAAATGAATGGCCCCTCGGATGGCAGTGGCAACCTCCTTGGAGCACTTAAGGCCAAGACCAATGTGACCATTGTAGTCCCCAATAGTGACGAATGCCTTGAACCTGGTCTGCTGGCCAGCCCGAGTCTGCTTCTGCACTGGCGTGATTTTCAGAACCTCATCCTTTAGGGATGCACCCAGGAAAACATCAATGATCTCAGACTCCTTAATGGGCATGGAGAACAGGTAGATCTCCTCCAGGGACTTGATTTTCATGTCCTTAACCAGGCAGCCCAGCTTGGTGACAGGGATCCACTCCTTGTCTTCAGCTTTACCTCCACGAGCCCCACAGCCTGGACCACGGCCATGGCCTTGACCACGACCGCAGCCCCTAAGACTGCTCCTGGATCCTCCGTGGAAGCCATCGTGGCCTCCTAATCCTGGGTCTCCGGGTCTTCCCGGCCCTCCCACTGCACCGGTGTCATCCACCATTTGGTGTTTTCCGGAAGAAGAAGCCATCCATTAATTAGTTAGTGGATAAACAATGTTGCCAGGAACATTTCTATGTTCTTAAGTGGACCTGTGTTTTTGTCATTCTTGGATATGTACCAAGGAGAATAGGTGGGTTATATGGGGAGTCTCCATGATCAACCCTTTGAGAAGTTACAAATTGTTCTGCAAGTCTGCAATAGTCCTTACATTTCCACCAGTCAGACATGAAGTTTCCAGTTTTCCAAACATTTGCCATCCTCCTGCCTTTAGACGACAAGATATTCAATATCAGCCAGCATAGCAGGTATGAAATAGCATCTCATTATGGTTTGCAATCACACTTTCCTAAAAAAATGGAATGTTGAATACCTTTTCCTTGTATGAGCATGGAGGTGTGCATATGTATTCAGATATGTGCATGTGTGTATGCTGTTATGTGCATAGAGTCCAGGAGTGGAGTTCTAGTATCATTCTTTAGGAGCTTTCTATCTTGTTATTTTTGAAACAGGGTCTCTCCAACTTGTGCAGCAAACTCTTTACCAATCCCTGTTCCCTTGGGAACATTTTCATGTACCGATAGATATCTGTCTTATTTATTGATGAGGATGTGGGGTGCCAGACATCAAGTGTGTGTTATCTATTTCTGTCTTCAAAGTGAGGTGAGTGTCCTTATTTAAGCAGATATAGATTCAAGGTATCTGTCCTGCCCAAGGTCACACATGGAAGCCCTCTCCTTCATGACAATACTGAGAGGTAGGGCCTTAAAGGGACAGCCACATCATGAGCGGCAGAGTCCATATATGTAAATTATGACTTGTGAAAGGCTTGCAGGAACTTGCCATGTTTTCTTTGTCCTTCTGTTTTCCATCAGAGGACGTGGTGTTTGTCCCTTTTTGTGCTTTTCATCCTTTTCTGCCATTGGAAGGCATGGCAAGAAGGCCTTTAATCCCAGCAGATAGAGGCAAGCCAATCTCTGAGTTCAAGGCCAGCCTGAGACAGCAAATTCCAAGAAAAGAATAGTTTTTGTCCAGACCTTAATCTGGGCCATACCTTCTGCTGGAGGCCTACAGGGGGACAATGGAAGAAGGAAGGCTCAATCTTCTTCGTCTGCTTGCACTTACTTGCCAGCACATCTGTTGGAACCTACTTCTTCAGGATTCTAGCTGATACAGAAGACCAGCTCAAACACCTAGCCTCAAGGGACTGAGCAACTGTTAGATTCTTGGACTTCCCATCCACAGCTGCTCATTGTTGGGTTAATTTGACTATAGAATGTAAGTCCTTCCAATAATTTCCCTTGATATATAGAGACATCCCATAAGTTCTGTGTCTCTAGAGAACTCTGACTAAAACTCTCATCTTAAGATTCTTTTCTGTTTCCAAGTCAGGAAAGCAGCCTTCCTCGAATTCCTACACAATTATGGGCTTGTGCTTTAGGTTCCTGCAGGTGACGAGAGTGCAGCTGTGCCTCTGTCCTTGGTACCAAGACAAAACACCCACAAGACAAAATGCCCACAACCATCCTTCTTATGGTTCAGAAAATGTTAACTGAGTTTCTATCTCTGCTAGAGACGATGTTAAGTCATCAAAGATCCAGGTTTTGCGCTAAGGTTCAGGTGGCCACATGGAGGAGACGTTTCCATGGAAACCTCTTGAGAAGGTAAGCCTGGCAGAGAGCACGAGGGCAGGATGGATCAGAGGGCCAGGCCAGACAAGCTTTGCCTCTTGAGATCCTGGTTGTGACAGAGACCTAATTTGAACCAAAGAGAAGCATTTTGGAAGGTCAGAGGCCAGGCTAAGGGTGAATGGGTCCAGAGACTAGAGAACTCTCCAGGCAAAGCTGCTGTGTAGTTTGTTCTATGTGCTTGGAATGCTCTTCTTTCTAATTAGCCTCATCTATTGGCTAATGCACGTGACTCCAGTCATCTCCTTGGGGGAGGGGGGTATTATTTGCTTTCTTGCTGCTGTGACAAACATACTTTGAAAGGGGGCTGGAGAGATGGCTCAGTGGTTAAGAGCACTGATTGCTCTTCCAGAGGTCCTGAGTTCAATTTCCAGCAACCACGTGGTGGCTCACAACCATCGATACTGGGATCCAATGTCCTCTTCTGGTTTATCTGAAGAAAGTGACAGTGTACTCATATATATATAAAATAAATAAACCTTTTAAAAAAGAAACTATTAAATAATACCTTGAAGAGAACATCCTAAGAAAAGAAGGATTTATTATTCAGATTTGAGGGTACTTCATGGTAGAGAGTCAAGATGGCAGGAGCCTGAGGTAGCTGGTCACAGTGTGCCCACAGTCAGGGAGAACAGAGCTACGGAAGTGTGTGCTTAGCTAAGGGTCTCCTTAAAAAAATTTTTTTTTCTACTTGAAAACTTTTAATGATTTTTTAAAAATATTTTTTATTATGTATTTTCCTCAATTACATTTCCAATGCTATCCCCAAAAGTCCCCCATACCCTCCCCCCACTCCCCTAACCCACCCATTCCCACTTTTTGGCCCTGGCGTTCCCCTGTACTGGGGCATATAAAGTTTGCATGTCCAATGGGCCTCTCTTTCCAGTGATGGCCGACTAGGCCATCTTTTGATACATATGCAGCTAGAGTCAAGAGCTCCGGGGTACTGGTTAGTTCATAATGTTGTTGCACCTACAGGGTTGCAGATCCCTTTAGCTCCTTGGATACTTTCTCTAGCTTCTCCATTGGGGACCCTGTGATCCATCCAATAGCTGACTGTAAGCATCCACTTCTGTGTTTGCTAGGCCCCGGCCTAGTCTCACAAGAGACAGCTATATCAGGGTCCTTTCAGCCAAACTCTTGCTAGTGTATGCAATGAAATTTTTTTTAAAACTTATTTTTATTGTATGAATGCGTTGTCTCTGTATATGTATGTGTACCACAATCCCGAGGATGCAGAGGAAGGTGCTGTGTCCCTTTCTTTGTATAGTCTTGGCTGTTCTGTAACTCACTCTGTCCTTGAACTCAGAGAGAGGCTTTGCCTCTGCCTCCTGAGTGCTGGTGCTGCCACCACCTTAACCACTGGGCCATTTCTGCAGGCCCTTTATTCTTTTCAAGTAGTCTAGGATCTGAGAGTCCAGGGAATGGTACCACCCACAGTGGGTGGTTCTTCTCCCTTCAATTCCGCTCATCAACATAATCCTCCAAAGGTATGTCCAGAGGTGTAGATTCCGGGTGATTCTCATGGTGTTGAATTCGGAGTTAGCCATCATGGGATATCCACTCCCAACAGTCTTCTTCCTGACTGGATAACGTCTGGAATCTCAGCTGGCCTACTCATGACTTTAGACCAAATTAGAAAAGGGTGATGTGTTTGCCACGATAACACCAACGTTTGAAAAACCGGCTGATCTTCCCTAGAGATGAACGTGGCTTCAGAGCGGGGCTCATGGCTCGGTGAGCACAGTCCACGTGGGCTTCGCTTTGCACAGTGCCCAAACTGTACAATTGTTCACAGGAGCTGAACCGCAATTTTGGCTGCACACGCTCTGAAAAACTGCCCCTTTCAGTGCCTAAGACGGCGGCTTTATTTTGCTAGTTAAGAGACGTCTAGTTAAGGATGGTCTCCTCATAAACTCAGAAGCCTCGTAAAAGGAGCAGCTGTGGCTGTTCGTCGTTTCTAGAGTTGAGTGCGCTGACACATCAGAAACCCTTGATAAACCATGCTTGTTTCGAGAATGAATGACTGAAGGAGTAAATGAATGTTTCTGTCACCTGCTTTCCCACGACTGCCTTTTCCCTGAGGTGGGAGCTCTAGTCTCTGGCTGCTGTGAACCTAAAGGCAGGGCCTCTATTTTGCCTTTACTGTTTTAAAAGCTCCAGGGAAGGGAGTTGATTGGCCCAGCTGAGGTCACATGCTCCTTGGAGTTGGGAGTGGGGCTTCCTGACTGACAAGCTTCATCAAGCGTTTGGTAAATATGGGGTGCAAAAAGAGGGTGCTCTTCCGAGGAAAAGATGGGATATGCTAAACAGGGACTGTCCTTGTCCCCTGTCTATGCCTCTGCAGGCGTTGCTGGAAGCTCCTGGGGTTGCCGTGGGGGTAGTTTTCTGAGCTCACCTCTAACGTGCTCCATCGTTCCATCCCCTTTGTCTTGGTTCTGAGGCAAAATTCGGTTTCAGTGTCAGAGAAGACCTGTGGATAAAGCCATGACACTGGGCAGCCTTGGTCAAGCAAGACCTCATGGAGGTGAGTGAGGGAGGAGGAGACAGACAAAAGGCGTGGGCTGGGGGCTGAAGGAAGAAAGTTGGCTTGTTCCCCCGTCAATTTCTTACCTGATCTCTCTTTTCCCCCCAACTCAGTTTACCCAAGAGCAGCAAGCCTGTCGTCCACAACGGTCTGAGGAAATGAGACATTGGAAAGGCAAGTTTTGACGGGAGCAAATGTATCACATCCTTAGTGCGCAGTCTGATTGGCTCCTTGAAGGTCCCGTCTCTGCTGGGGGGTGGAGTCTGATTGGCGCTAAAGTAGATGGATCCCAAGGTCTAGGTGGGGAAGCCTTCAGATCTAAAGCAAACTACCAGAGATAATGAAGAGTAAAGGTTTACTCGGCCCCAGGCCCCACGGTTCAGGTCGGTGACTGGGTAACTTGTGTTGGACCTGTGTTAAGGCTGCACACCATGGCAGGAGCCCATGGATGGCAGAGAAAGACGCACACTGGAGGGAACTCAAGAGGCAAAGGAGAGATTGGGGTACCACAGCCCTTGGTACTCTAGGCCATGCCAAGTGGGTCATTGTTCCCCTTCCCCTTTCTCTGTGACCTAAGCTTTGTGCTTAACTGAGGGCGGCTTATCTTTTAAATCATGTGTTCTGGGGGTAGGGAGCCATTCCAGATCCAAAGGATGGCAGGGAGACTAGGGCAGCAGAAAGAAGTGTCTCCATCTTGTGCTGTTAAGTTACAAGATGCTCTCTTCTGGTGCAATCCGCCCCAACAGCTTCCTAGGATCATGAAGATCCTATAGCCTTGGATCTTGTTGGCTCCTGCTTCACAGTCTCTAGGCTCCTCCTCTGTGACTTTCTTTTTGGCTTTTGTTCAAGACCAGTGTAACTAACTCTCTTCAACCTATAACACAGATAAGGAACACTGAGGCTTGCCTTCATGAACTAAGGATAGGTCAGCAGTACGGATCATTTTGGGCAAGCCGTTCAACCAGGTCCCCTGGGTATCTGGAAAGGAAGCTGGGAAAGGCAGAAGTCTCCCAAGGGGGAAAAGAGGGAGAAGGGAGCACAGCTCTGCCCATGCGCTTCCCCAGACGACAGTGCTGCTTTGGGTCCTGTTCTTCTATTCCCCAAAATGAGATCCTGCTTTAGATTTGTTCCGCTGCTTAACAAGGACAGGAGGAACGGGATGAAATATCCATGCATTGATCTTCCTTCTTGATATTTTTGTGTTTTGCAAATTGTATCTTGGATATTCTAAGTTTCTGGGCTAATATCTACTTATCAGTGAGTGCATATCAAGTGACTTCTTTTGTGATTGGGTTACCTCACTCAGGATGATAGCCTCCAGATCCATCCATTTGCCCAAGAATTTCATAAATTCATTGTTTTTAATAGCTGAGACCAACTTTCTTCTAATATGCAATGTAGTCTGTCATACCTGACTGTAATGAAGATTCTAAGTATACTTTGCTAAGCTTGCCCTGAGATTTCTAACTCTATGTAGTAGAAGTAATGTCGGATTTCTTTCACTATCTCTCTTACAACACTAGAGGCAATTCTGAATGTCACTGAATAGGCAACATTCTTACTGAATTCCAAACCCAGGGATGGCTCAAGGACTATCTAGGGCATTGGTGAAGGCCAGGAAGCAAAGTTCGATTTTGCTTAGGTATTTGGCAAGTCATTGCTTGGAGGCACCTATAATAAAACAATACTGAGGGAAAGCACACAGATCCTTTCACCAACTAAAGCAAGGACATTATTGGAGCATTCGTTATACAGGATGCCCCGGTTCCAGGAGACTAAGTTTCCATGAACTTTTGGTCTTGCGACTGCGTCCAGGTTTCTAGGCCCATCACATGAGTCACTACTGGAGTGAATGTAGCATCTGGGCAAGTTACCTTATATCTGTGTGCTTTGGTCTCCTCATTTGTAAAATGGGTTATGCAAAAGAACCTACTAGGATGGTTTGGAGGAGTGCGTTAACATGGGGGCTTCAGGACAGTACCTGGCCCAAAGGGAACGGCAAGTTCAGTAAGATTTCAGTGCTGAAATCTGTTATGTGCAGTATCTCGGGAAGTTTTGCAAAGCTGAAGTTATGGAATGTAAATGGAGGTTCTGATGTTAGAGCTTCGGAACCAGAAAAGGTGGTAGAGATGGAAGGATAGAAAATACACGGGCCAGTGTGGAGTTCATTACTCAGGGTAAACGACCAGAACTGCAGGCTGGGAGCCAGGCAAGCTGGGAGCCCTTGTGGTCCCTTTGGGGGAGGAGCAAGAAGTTGATTTGGGGTCCTGGAGCCAGTGGAGTGAGGAGAGGACATCATCTGATGACAGCGAAGTCATACAGAAGGACTGGGGACAGGGCGCAGAGCCTGGGAGGACAGGGTGGCCTCAGAAGAAGCAGCGCTGGCTTGAGTCCAAGTTGGCGTTGGAAGACAAATCTAGAACTCGATAAAGTCTATTCTTGGCATTTCTGCCCCCAAGAACACGACTGCTCTTGCCCAGTGACCAGGATCATCTGTGAAGGAGGCAGCAGGTGCCCATCAGCCTGAAGCTGCTGCGCTCACTCACCTACCAGCTCCTCAGCAAAACTCATATTTGAGCACAGGCGCAGTTGGCAGCCACGCTTAGGAGGAAAACTAAGAGAAAGAAATTAATCCCACCCTGACAGAATTACAGGTCACCACCAACTGTGGCCTGAAGCCCTGGGACTTCAAGAAGGCAAAACCTGTCGCCGGAATGAACGTCTGAACCAGGCATTCTTAGTGGAGGGTGACGGGGATGCCTATGGCTGCGTTTCAGACCTTTGATAGAAAATTATCAATGACTCCCCAGAATGCTAAGGACTGCCCTAAGGAAAATAAAGTAATAAGGAAATATCTGGGTTAGTTGAAGGAAATAAATACGAACTCTGTTGTTCGTGATCAGGGCAGCATTTGAGTGTTTGAATGTTCTATGCCAGGCTTAGAACCATTGAACTTCCTTGAGTGTGTAAGATACCTTGCTTTTGTGACACTTGTGGTAGGTTGTGGGTAGCATCCATTAGGGGAGAGTATGTGGTTGGAGGTGTGAAGAGTCTAGGGTAGCTTCAACTCTGTAGGTGAGGCTGGAATGTGCTGAGTCATGGAATTTGGGTGTTCAGCATGCTAGTCCTTTATAGAGCAGGAAGTCCTTACCCCATAGTGTAGTATCCCCAATCAACTGAACATATAGTTCCTGTAGCTCCTGCTCTCCTCTCTCCCCTCCCCCACTTCCCTACTGCAGTCTGCCTTCTCCATCCACTCTCCCAGAATGCTTCACTCTTCCATAATGAGATGCTTGGCTGCCTTGCAGCCACTGAGCACTGGAGATGGATGGGGTCTCCTGTACCGCCCTGAGAGGGATGTTAAAAGACATTGTATTCATGAAAGCAGGAGAAAGGAGGCAGAAGAAACGGAGAGCACGACAACACACAGAAGCCATTGTGCAAGAAGAATGGTTATTCTTTCTGTCCATCTCCGGCTAGCTGCGGTAATTGAAGAAATGCTATGTTCATGAGCATCAGCACCAAGGTCAGGCATTGTTGAGAACTGGGAAGTTATTCCTTCTGAGATTGAATCACATGCAGCATCATTAGGACTTGATTAGCTCGATGTGGGGTAAAGAGAGAAAATCCAATTCAGAGACGACGTGGTAAGGAATGAATACATTTTTATTCAAACTCTGTTAATTCCCTAGGCAGGTGTAATTCCACAAAGTGAAAGGAAGGAAAGGAAAGAAAGGAAAAACCCAGCTGAAGCATCCCATATCTGCTCTAGAAAAAATGATTAGTTTTTTCTACCTGATAAGAATTCTTGGAAGTTAGGAATATTAAAAAAAAATCCTTTATTGCTGCTATAGGCAAAGCAAATAAATTCATTGCTAAATGGGACCAAAATGGAAACATGATGTTAAATCTAATTGGAAAATTCTAAGCTCTGTTAAGGGATCCTCCAGATGACTGCTTCATCAAGAAAGAGTCATTTTTGGTTGAAATTATCCTTGAGTTGGGAAGAAGCCAACTCTAGCAGACAGCAAGCATTAGGCTCATCAGGAAATAGGAAGAGAACCCGGGCAGTGGGAGGTCACACGCTCCTCCTTGCTGCATTCTCCTAGTCCTAGATGAGGTTCTGTATACTTGACCCTGTCATCCCGAATTATACCCTGGCAAAATTAGTCCTGTTTTTGTAGATGAAGAAACTGAAGCCCAGACAAGTTGGCACTTTTTTTTTTCTTTTGTCTGTCTTTTAGACAAACTCTTGCTATGTAGCCTTGACCTTGTCATCCTCCTGCATCAGTCTCCCTGGTACCATTGTACTTGGCTCTCAGATAAGCTTAATGTCTTCATTTGATGATTGGAAATGGTAGGGTCTTTCTTAATCCAGCTTACCTCATACGTGGTACTCAAAATCATTCGATTTCACGTTCAGTCTACCAGATTCAAAGTGTCCTAAGCAGGGCCGGGAAGGTGCCTTGGTGGAAAAGTGTTTGCTGTGGATGTATGAGGCCAGTGAAAAGTTAGGGGCCTTAGTGTAGGCATGAAATCTTAGCACTGGGAAGGTAGAGTCAGGCAACTCCCTGTGGCTTGCTAGTTAGCCGTTCTAGGTGAGCAACAGGTTCAATGGGAGATCCTGTCTTGGACAAAATATTGTGGGGGAACAATTGAGGAAGGCACTTGATAGCACTGTGATCATTGCATATGTGCACCCAAGTATATCTCCCCCATCCCCACATACAGAGTGTTTGACACCAGCAACTGTGACTCTCAGAGAAGAGTAATTGTTTCAAAGAAGAGAAACTGTTCATTATGGGGATACAATATGAACCTCCATTCATAGAAAATCTTCTAGGATATACTTCAGTTGGCTTAATTTTTTTTTGGATATTAGCTTTCTGTACTCACAGAACTTCTCTGTGTGAATTCCAAATATGAACATGACTTTTTCTTTTGTTATACAAATGTTTGCATGTTCTGTCGGAGTAGGCTGCACTGGTGACTTGTCCTGGCGAGTTTGTTCTTGCATCTCTGTCTCTGCCTTCACTGTTCATTTTAGAAGCTAGAAGAGAATTACTCCAAGTGTCCTGGTTAACTTGCTATTGCTCTTGGAAAGCACTGACCAAAAGCAGCTTGGGGGAGAAAAAGGGTGTCTTTGGTTTCCAGGTTTCAGGCCATTGTCTAGAAAAGCTAAGGTAAGAGCCCAAGGCAAGAACCTTGAGTAGGAATCTGAAGCAGATAACTTAGAGAGCACTTGCTGTCCTTTACAACCCAAGAACAGAACGCGTGTCAAGGGATGGCTCCGCCCACGGTGGGCTGGGCTCAGCCTCAGCAATCCTGTGGACTGTGCATACAGGCCAATCTGATGGAGGCAAGAACTTAATTACATTGCCCCCTTTCTCAAGTTACTCTAGTATGCATCAAGTTGAGCAAAACCCAACTAGCACAGCGAGTAATTATCTACTATCCAGTGAGGAACTAGCATAGGTAAAAGAAAGAGGTGGTGTGAGAATCAGCATGCAGTGGAATGTGATTGTACTGACAGGGTGGTAGCCATAGCAACAGTCTCACCATTGCTTAGGGGATGGTCACTGAACCTGTGTTCCAGGACTTAGTCTAAAGGGTTAACCATCATTATGAGATTGAACTACACTGTGCCAAGTATTATAAGCAATTATAGAAACTATTGTTTTCACTATTTTGAAAAAAAAAATGACAGAAGTGTTCCTTAAGCCAAAATGTCCAGTGAGGAGTCAACTTAAGAAGGGTCTTAAAATTCTACGTGTTATTAAAAAAAATCTTTGGAGGACATGCTATAAAGATTTATCATTTACTTTTATTGTGTGTATGTGTGTGCCTATGTGTATGTGGATGCAGGTACCCTGGGAGGGGCTGAGAATCCCCAGAGCTGAGATAAAAGGCTGGTATATGCTGTTTGACATGGATGCTAGGAACTGAACTTCAGTTCTCTGCCAAAGCAATGCTCTCTCTTAACCACTGAGACTCTTCTTCCGATTCCCATTTTGAGGTTATAGTACAGATACAGGGGTGGCTAATAAGAAAACGGAAGCACCATCAAGGTGCCCACCCCGAACGACAGCGTTTGGGTTTGTGTGTGCATTAAATGCATTTTAGACTCACAGTCTACTCACAGCAACTCCACAAAGTTTGAGGGAATTAACTATTCTTCCTCTGTGAAGACATTTAAATATTTACTCATTTTCATTTCCATATCCCGAATACCTACTTAACCCGTCTTTTGATAAATTGAGGAGTTTCACATACTCTCTCTGGAATCAAAGGTTACATGAATTCCAACACGCTATGTTTTCCTTTCTTACTTCAAGCCTTACCAGGGACATATTTATCTACTAATCTAAGCAGGTTCAAGCCTATCTAAGTCTCCAGGGCTATGCTGTTCTCAATTCCGTATCCCAAGCCTAGTGTACATGGGACAAGCAGACATACTGTGATTTGGGATATTGGGAGGAAATGCTTAAACCCCCAAACCTGTGCTATTCTCTCTCTCTCTCTCTCTCTCTCTCTCTCTCTCTCTCTCTCTCTCTCACTAGACTTCCATCAAATTCTCAACTAACAAAATAGGTGAGTCAGGCTCCACTGAACACTCCAAGTGATGGCTACTCCTGAGTGTCAGCTTGTCTATATCTGGAATGAACTATATCCAGAAATGGAGGGCACACCTGTGATCCAGATCTTGAGGCAGGAAGACACAGGCTTTTGGTCTGAATCTTGAGACATAGTGGCCCAGAAAAGCTTAGGCCCAGACAAGGGAGTACATGCTTTTAATCCCAGGAGACAGATGCAAACAGATCTGTGAGTTCAAGACCAGTCCGAGACAGAGCAAGTTCCAACTAAAGAACATCTTAGGTTCAGGCATGGTGGTATAGACCTTTAATCTGGAGGAGGTCTACATAAAGACAATGGAAGAAGGAAGCCCCTTTTTTTTTTCCTCTGCCTGCTTGCACTTACTTGTTAGCACATCAGTTGGAACCGACTTCTTCAGGATTCCAGCTTATACAGAAGACCAGCTGAAACACCTAGCCTTGTGGGACTGAACAACTATTAGATTCTTGGACTTTCCATTAAGAGCTGCCCATTGTTAGCTTAGTTGGGCTGCAGACTGCAAGTCATACCAACAATTTTCACTAAAATATAGACATTCCTGTTCCGTGACTCTAGAGAACCCCAATACACTTTGTGACTTGTTCGTATTGTTAATGTTTTAAGTCATAACCAAGTGCCATGAAATAATGTGCTATCCCTTTAAATCTGCCCACCCGCGAGTCTCAAGACATTCACTACCCGCTGCCCCCAGATTTAAATATAAAAGATGGTATTTCAGTAAACATCTCTACAGGGGGACCTTGCTATTTGGGAAAGTTATTGAATGAGGAAAAAAATGGAAATAACATTATTTATTGAATGATTCCTTGAAAAGGCCATATTCCAAACATGAAGAATAGAATTTGTATTAGCGTGGTAGAACTTTTAAGGAGTTGGAGAGAGTACTGTCCCAGGAATCTTGGATTTTCTCATTAGACCAGCGTGGCGATGGAGCGTTGTAGACAAGGAGCCAGAAACTCGAGTTCTTAAATACTGCTTTGTCCTTGGGTAGTCCGATAACTTGGATTAGATGCTTAATTCCTTTGAACTCCCGGTCTCATATTCTTATAATGAGGAAGTTGGATTTGGAATCTCTGAGGTTCCTTTCAGATATAAAATTCCCCAAGAGTTGTCATCCACTTCACTCTTAGGAACAGTGAATCAGTGTCCACTGTTGGAAGCCACTGTACTAAGTGCCGGGGGACTGAAAACAGTCATAACAAGTTCCCTGACCATGAAGATTTATAATCTTATGGGTGGTTGAACTGTCTGGATGATATTCACAGAGCATCGTTTAGTTGTTTTATTATTCATGAGACTTGTGCAGTAGTGAGGCTCAGCTGACTAAGAAAGAGTACTTCCTCTCAGTTCTCTAGCTCTAGCGGACCGTGATTGGCCCTGACACCTTGCCTCTGACTGTCCTTGGTGGAGGCCACTATTTGGAACCTACACACTATCCCCCTACCCCGATCTGGGTCAATCTGTATTTTACTTGAAAATGGTCAGACTGAACCTAGTGGAAACAGCTGAGAAACAGCATAGGTTAGAATTCTGTTTATTATTTTCCTGGATACTATGTGTCAAGGACGTGCTGAGAGCCAGGGAGAAAGTGAACTGGCAGGTCCTTTAGGTTTAATAATTTCACAACGATAAAGTTTGCTGCAGAGAAATCAATGTAGCAGATTAATAACTAATATAAATCACGGGCTTATTTTAATTTACAAGTACCAAGAAGTAAACCCTTTTTCTGTGCAAAACAATATGGGAAACAAAACTCAAACACATACAAATATTATACATAAGAAAGTCTCAGAAACACGAATAAACTGTAGTTCTTACTATATTAGGCTGAAATCGGGAACAGAATAATGAACCCAAGAAGACTTTGCCCAGAATAAGCACTTAAAAATTATATATAGCTCCCAACCTAGGAGCCTACAAGTACCTTCCTTTGTTTAGGAGACTCGGCTAAGTCTCTGTCCTGTTAAGGAGACCCAAAAGAATGCTCTATGAAGAATTCTTGCCTTCAGATGCAATTCTGATATTTTGCAATTTGATGAAGTGAATCATATGCATTTGAATGACAAATATGAAAGATTGCATTATTGGGATTCAATTTAATTACAGAGAAATAGAGGACGATGAGGTGGAACATATCACAGTAACAAACACAGTGATGTAGATAACCAGGACTGTAAGCTGTTTTGCTTTGTAACATTTGTCCGGATTTCAGAACTCTACAACTCAAGAGCCTGGGCTGTAGAATTCAGAATCCTAACGCAGGATCCCTTTGCTATCTTTGGTCATATCATCCAGTGCGTGTGGCGGAATCTACAGGCTGTCCAGGCTGTGGTTGGGGCAAGCGAGGTTCGGACATGGAGTGTGTGTTTGCGGTGGGGGCGGGGCGCCCACCCTTGCACATTTTAGCGTTATTGCATTACCATAGTGATTGTGGAGAACTGGTTTTCAAGTACTGAAAAACTCCAAGAAACAACAAAAAGCAGTATTTAGGACACTTAACAATCACAACCCCTTTAACGCTTCCCTTTGCTAAACAGCGGTTTGGCCAGGTTCGACTTATGTTTCTTAGACTTTTATAGTCAGGTGACCTGGCTTGTCGTGGTGTCAGGCTGACCCCCCCAGAGCCTAATGTGGCACTAGGTTTTTCTCTCGCTGTCTGGGGACCGCAGAGGTGTCTGACGTTCAATGCCTGAAGCATTCGAAACCTTTGGCGCAAGTAACGCATGACTCTGAATAATTGACTCTGAAAAAGAGGCGCATTTCCAAAGTTGAGGACAGAAAGGTTGTGGCATAAAAGGGAGGAAAGCGGAGATATTTTTCTTCTTCTAATTTTCCGCGATGGGAAACGATTGATGAGAACCGGCGGGATCCGGGCGTGGGCAGTAGCGGGATCTGGCCGATGGCCTCCCAGGGAACACCAGTCCCTGTGGGTAGGAGCTTGGCTCCAGGTCCCTCAGGCTGCTTTGTTTCGGATGCTTAACCCAGGTTCTCGGTTGGGCTCTCGGTTGGTCTCCCGCTCCAGGATCCGCCCGCCACAGGGCGGGGCTTCAGGGTCAAGGTGGACCAATTCCCCAGTCTCGCCCCTCCACGCGCTTTCGGACCCCTGAATGACTGACAGCCGTTGGGTCCAACCTGCGGCTCCGAACAGTGGCCTCCACCAGGGGCGGTCGGAGGCGAGGCGCCGGGGCCAATCACGTTGCAGTCTAGGGGGCGGGGCCTCCTTGCCAGCTGCAGGCGGCGCAACCAGCACTTCTTCGGTCAAATGAGAGCCGAAGAGGGGCGGTCCCCCGGCTGGGGTCTAGCCAATGAGAAGGGCGGAATGGGCGGGCCGGAGAAGAAGCCGGCGGTCCTCTGTTGCGAGCTAAGGTTTGGGGAGTCGGTAGGGGGACCGCGAGTGGAGCGCGGGAGCCCGGGCGGCAGGCGGGTGTGAGCTGCCCGAAAATGCACTCGGATGCTGCAGCTGTCAGTGAGTAGCACAGAGCCAGCGGGCCCGCACACCCCGTCCGCTCCTGCGCTCCCTTCTCCACTTCTCCGGTTCCGATCGCGCTGGAGTCCCTGGCCGGGGAGCGGGTTGAACCCCTCCTGGAGTCCGAGGGCCGTGACGCTGCGGGCGGCTGGGGCGGGAGCAGGGGCGGCGGGGAGGGGGTGGGGACTGGCTGGCTTTCCGCGGTTGGGGGAGGGGGGACATTCTGGAAGGCCGGGGGCCGAGAGTCGGTGGTGCACGGAGGTGGAGACGGCGGCGGGCGCTGGCAGCTGGGGTCGGGGGTGGTACGAGCGGGCAGGGAGAGGGCCTGCGGTCCGAATACGGGGTGAGGCTTGCGGGGCCCGAGCCGTACGGTCTACCGGGGAAGGCGGGGGAGTTCGAGGGGAGAGGGGGCGGGGACAATGGGAAGGAGGGCTGGGGGCGGGGGCGGGAACAATGGGTGGGGAGCTGGGGCAGCGGCCGGGCCGGTGAGGGGCTGGGGGCTGATGTAACGGGGGCCATGGAGTGGGAGACACCGCGGTGGGATGGGAGAGTTGTGGAGTCCGGTATGCGGGACGGCGGCCGGGAGTGGGGAGAGGGCTTGGGGGGCAGGTGTTGGGACAGGGGGTCCCCGGAGGAGTGGATGGCGGATAGGACTGCTGTGCAGTTTGGGGGCTGGGACAGGGGTCGGGGAGGGTGTGCGGAGTGAGTTAGGAGGAAGAGTAGGTGGGGAGAAGCGGGGACTGGGAGGGCTGTCATCTTCGGGTACGGTGCTCTTGGGGCGGGGTGGGGAGCGTTGGACTGTCCATTGGGGGAGGCGCCTCCTCCCTGGAGAGGCCCGGTCCAGCCTAGGAGGGGACCACCCTTGAGCCTCGGGGTGCACTGAGGAGAGGGGGCGGGGCCGGGTACCCGGGAGGTGTCCCTAGGCTGGCAGTGGCCGCTGCGTTCGGCGAGCAGCGGGGAGCGAGGTCAGCGCGGGCTGGGGTTACAGGACCGGGAGGCCGCTGTCTGCGAGCTGACCCGACCCGCAGGGGTCCTGGAGGCGGGGTGGAGGAATTGGCGTAAGAGGTTGTCGGGGTCCCCGGCGGTCCGTAGGTTTGGCAGTGTGTGACGCAGTTCCCTAATTTCTGGCCATCAGCTGTAGAGGCTGATGCGTCAAGACCTGTTACCCTGTACGGAGGGCCGCTTTGGAGGCATAGCAACGCGCGTGCGAGAAGCTACCTCCGCCCGAAGCACCGGGAGGGTGCTTTAGGGGTTTCCTTTAGGGTCTGGCTCCCCGAGCCGGTGTAAAGGGAAAGGCAGGCTCGCGGAATTCTGGGTCTTGTAGTCCCAGCCGCCCTGGGCCGCGGTTGGATTGGGTGCACGTGGGTAACTGTGGAAACGAGTCCCAGAATTCAGCGCGCCCCTTGGAACCTCCTTGCTTGACTAACTCGTGCTTTATGCCGCGGAGACTCAATGCGTTCTCTCCCGGGAGATGCCTGGGTTCCTTGGGACAGTGTCCACCGCAGAGGGAGAGCCCAGGCCAAGCCCTGGCCTTTCTCCGAGATAATTTACCCCTGCATCTGCCCTGGGGAGCGAAAGCTTAGTCTCGAATCATCCTGCACACGTTCGTTTTAAAGCAACGTTTACCATGGAACATTTAGTGTGTGTTGTATAGACGTCTAGAGTGAAGTATATAGCCTTACATAAGTATGGAAACTAAGTAGAGATTCGTAATATCCCTTGTGAAGAAAATACAGATAACTGCACTGGGTATTTCTTGGGTTACTTGGTTTGCCCAAGAGTTAGGGGATTTTTTCTTTTGGAAGCGAATCAAGAATGGCAGCTTAGTGGAATTTGGGGTTGAAGTAGTCTCATGCCAGAACCTGCAATGAAATCCTAAAGGTGAGCAAAGGGGAACTGTGATGTCTTAACTTTTATGTAAGTGAAGCGAATGAGGCTGTAAAGTCCTTCCCTTTGGACTATTACAGGTCTTCCTAGTTTGTGGGCATCCTTTGCCAGTTCTCCTTAGTGATCACCCTAAATCAAATGTAGGGACTATAAGATTATTTTTGTGTGGTGTATCAGATACTATGAAACATCCATAATCGCAATGGTTATTGGAGGGGTGTTTTAATAACCCAGCGGTAAACATCTTGAGGGCGAGTTTTAATATTTGGAAACGACTTGACACAGTTAAGACAGTACTAAACTTGTCTATGTGTTTGACAATGTTTTTTTAAAATTTATTTTTACTATTTTTAAGTATGTATATATATATATATATATATATATATATATATATATGTGTGTGTGTGTGTGTGTGTGCACATGCATATAGATGCAATGGAGAACAGATGAAGGGTCCCCTAGAACTGGTGCTTGTGAGCTACTCAACTGAGAACTAGGAATGGAACTCAGATCCTCTGCAAGAGCAGTAAGCACTCCTAAGTGCTGAGCCATTTCTCCAGACCTTACAGGATGGCTTTTGAAATAAGGTCTGAGAAACTTGTGAGAATATGTTTTAGGGAAACAATTTATATCTATCCTGTTTTGACTTACACCTGCAGTAAAATTTCTAAGAGCCGTCTTGTATATAGTATGGACATTTTTCAACAAAGTATTTAATCCAGGATTTGCTCTTGCTGAGTGATTGGGGGGTGGGGGAGAGCATGTGCTCTTTAGATCTTCAAGATCTAAAGAAAACATCAGTCTGCATTTCTTCTGTTTTCATTCGTTCTCATCACATCCCGAAGAACAAGTGCCCTTACTCACACAGTCCTCCAGCTAGTCCATAAGCCCCAAAGCCCTAGGCACTGTCAGCCTGTACTGTCTACTTGTCTTTCGACCTTTGCATTTTGGCCCTTGGCTAGGTCTTATATTTTCTTGTGGATTTAGCTATGCATTTAAATAGTTCAGAAAGTTTTATTGAAGATTTTTGACTCTGTATTGGAAGGATTTGGCAGGGGTAGTTGTATAAAGGTTCTCTCAGTATCAACTTATAGAATGAATCTGTCTCTATATGTATGTATATATGTATATATGCATATAAATCTTACATATGTATGTGTATATATATGTATACACACATACATACATACATACATACATACATGGGACTTATACATACACACATATATACATAGGCAGTCTAGCTAATACAACAATGGCTGTCTATGTATGGAAGATCCAAGAATCCAGTAATTGTTCAGGCTGGATGCTTCAGCTGGTATGTACTGGAATCCTGAAGAAGTAGGCTCTAATGCCAGTGAAGGAATGGACTTGGTATTGAGGCAAGAGCAAGCAGGCAAAGAACAAAAGCTTCCTTCTTCCATGTCCTTATATTAGGATTCCAGCAGAAGGCTTGGCCTAAATTAGAGGTGTGTCTTCCCACCTCAAAGGTCCAGAATAGAAGTAGATCTTCCCACTTAAAATTAAGCAAAAATCACTCCCCAGTATGCCAGTTTGGGGGTTTTAGTTAATTCCAGATGTAGTCAAGTTGACAACCGTATAGTCATCACAGTCTTGTGTGTAACTGCCAAAGACGAAAGCTCTCTCCTCTTCTTATTGGGGATTTGTATACAGTGACTTTTTTCATTCTCCACATTGGCTTAGAGAAGGCCCCTACTTAATGCTTGATGGTATCCCTCCTCCCCGTAACTTCCTTCCTTCTTCCTGTTTTGATGTTTGCATTGCTCTCATCTTAATTATCATCATGGTCATCCTTATAATTGTAGCTAATAATTAATAGCTAGTAATTCTGCTGACATAGGAGCAAAATGCAGTCTGTCAGTTGAGGACCTGGTACTTAATAGCCTGGTGACTTTGGTAAGTGTTTATTCCCAGGGACATTTAGACTTGAGGGTGTACCAGGGTACTTCCATGTGTTGGAAATAGGCTGTGTATATGGCCCTAGCTTTGTAGTTAGTCAAGGCAATAGAAAACCCAAGCTAGTTAGTTGATTTAGTTCCTTTGGTTAATGAAGCTGCAGTAATTTTAATCACCTTGGTTGGAACCTTACATACTTCCCATCTTTTTCTGTTTGGAAGTGGAAGGGAGAGTCTGTATATGCAATACTTATCTTGTTGCTGTGATCAAGTAGCTGACCACAGCATCTTAAAGAGGAAAGGGTTTATTCTGGCTTACAGTTTGAGGATACACTCTGGCAGAGCAGAGAAGATACAGCTTTGAGAGTGAGGTGCAGGAGTGGGAGGCAGCTGGTTACACTGTGTCAGTAGGAAGGATAGCAGCTACTGGCAGCTGGTTACACTGTGTCAGTAGGAAGGATAGAAGCTACTGGAGGCTGGTTACATTTTATCAGTAGGAAGGAGAGACGCTACTGGTGGCTGGTTACATTGTGTCAGTAGGAAGGAGAAAGGCTACTGGCCCTCTCCCACTTTCTATTTTATAGTTCGGCCGGTGGGAAGGTGCTGCCCACACTCATGGCAGGTCCTTTTTCTGCTGTTAAATCCCCCTGAAAAGTGCTCTCACAGACCCACAGTGTGTCTTTTTCAAGATTGCAAATTCAGGCAAATTGACAAGATAAATGACCACAGGCTGCATCTCTTCCTGTCCCCTACAGCTGCCCCCTCTTCCCAACTCCTCCTCATCAGTATCTTGGGTCTGAGGCAGTGTTTTGTGATAACCAGTGATCCTGTGTGAGGCCTAGCCTGTGCTCCACTGGTCTATCAGTAGTTGAATCATCTTTGCTTTTAGTATTCCTTCCCTACTCAAAAACCTTGAGGGCTTCCAGGCCTCCTGGTGATATAGGACAGCTTCTGTCATTGAGGCCTGGCTTCTGTCCTTGGAAGGCTCCCTTCTCCCTACCTGTCCTCAGAGCATAAGACAATATCACACTCCCCAAGACCTATCGCCAATGACCTGCAGAGGTTCCATAGTTTTTGCAACCTCCAAGCAAGAGTACTAGCTGGGCAGCAAGCGCTCAAGATGTCAGCCTTCTGGGAACATTTTCTATTCCAGCCACGACGTAGCACTACGTGAACATTATGTTTGATATGTTTGATATGGAGAGATTAAATACTGCAACGGATGAGCAAGGTACCTACAAGGGACTACGAAAACTCTGTTTGGGACAGAAGGTTAGATCTCTTACCAGGTCTGTTTGGGAGATGGTTGATACTATTTTAATTTTTCTCTTTCTGACTTATGGCCATATCCTGGTCCTAAGGTTTTATTTCTTCAGTTAACAATACAGTGAGATAGGAGCTGGTGAGAGGGCCTGGTGGTTAAGAGCACTAGCTGCTCTGGCAGAGAACCTGGGTTTGGTTCCCAGCACCCACACAATGCTGAACCACAGTCTGTAATTCCAGTTCCAGGAGTCTGATACCCTCTCTGGCCTCTGAGGGTATCAATCACACACATGCACAGACACCCATGCAGGTAAAAATACCAAATGCACATAAACCCAGACAATAGGACAGTGAGAATGTTGGTATGTTTTCACTTACTATGTTAAACAATGTGTAAGTTAACTCTAACACTGACAGAGGAAAATATGCTGGTTGGGAGCCTGAATTGGTGTTGATTGCTTCCTACAGCTTATTCTTACAGTGAAATTCAGGTCAAAAGTACCTCTTGAGAATTATTATTTTAAGACCATACTTTAGAGAGTGTATCTTAGGAAGAAAAACACTGAAATGCATTTTAAATAGAATTTCATGCTTTAGTGTCACATGACAGTTTTAGAGCCAGAAACACTCCCCCCTCCCTTTTTTTTCCCCCTTCTGGAGTTTCAGTGTTCTGGAGGAAGTGCCTGCTAGTTGAAGTTTGAGTTGCCTTTCTTTTCATTAGAAAATGTTAAACAAGTTAATGTCACCTAGGAAGGCTGTTGTTTTTGAAACTCCTGAATGTATGGAATAAAATCCCTAAACGATAGGAAAAAGACCCCTTCCTCCAGGTAGCACCATCCCTCTGTGTGGGATGGGTTTTGCTCTGTTTTCTGTTTTTGGTAGTCCTTCAGAAATTTCCTTTCCTGATGAGAGTTTAGCAAACCTTTGTCTACTGCTGCCTGTATCAGTAGGGCTTGCTGAGTGTCATCCCAACTGTGCTATCTGGCCTAGGGGATCTCTTCCTTAGCTCGGAAGCACTCCTCCCACCTCCCATCCCTCCTGAAGGTGGAAGCCAGCTAAGGGAAGAAGGCTGTAGCCTGAGGAGAATCACTGTGGTGGGGGCAGCAGCTCTGTTGGTTTTGGAGTTGGAGTTGGTCCAGTCCTGGTTCTGTCTGTGGGGAATCTCACCATGTGCCCATGGGGGATTTTTTTCTGTTGTGTGATCCACAGGCCTGGCTTTCTCATCTTCCTAGTGAGTCTAGTGCTATATTTAAAAGAAAAATCAAAACAAAACCAACATGCCACAGTTGGTTTCCCGTACTGGCAGCTAAGAACTCAGACCTAGCCCCTCACTGTCCCATTTACCTGGCAGAGGCTGTTGTGGAGAAGAGCTGCCTTTTTCCTTTTCAGTGTAGCTGTCTGTAGGCTCCACTCAGACGTGACCAAAAGCCTGACTGAAGGATTCCTGTAATGTCCCTTGTAGGTGGCAGGAGCCAGCATTGCAGGTACTCAGTGTTGGCATCCCTTCTAGGCTCCTCCTAACAGTTACCTGGCAATAGCCAGGTAGGCCTGGCTTGCTATAAAAGAGGCTGTTTGGCCTCGATCTCTCTGCCTCTTTTCTCTTCTCTCTCTGACTCTCTTCCCTCCCTGACTGACCCTTTCTTGCCCCCCCCCTCCAAGGGTTCCTGGCCAACCTCTCTCTCCTCTCCCTACCTCTCTGTCTCTGTCTCTGCCTCTACTCCCTTCTCAACTCCCCTTCCCATGCCCTTAATAAACTCTATTCTGCACTATACCCATCCTATAGCTGGTTCTTAAGGGGGAAGGGATGTCTTAGTATGGGCCCACAGAGACCCCCCTCCCACCTCACCATACTGTGCTCTACAAAACATACGGTGGTCTTTTTGTAAAGCACACCACTCAGCCACAGGTAGGCCAGCCAGCTAGCTCTCGGCTGGAGCTGTGTACTCACGTCTCCACAGATAGATAGCCTCTTTTGTCTCTTAAGAAATGCAGTCCAGAGGTGGGATGCTCAGAAGCTGGCCCCTAGCCCCTTGTAGGTTTTTCTTGAGTAAAGTATTTTGTTTAGTCAGAAATAATGTCTGATAGTTCTAAAGCCTTCCAGGTCAACTTTACTGAGGTTATAATTTACATGTTAAAAAATTATAGCCACTTAAATGGATAGACTGGTAAACAAATACCCTGGCAGAGCAATTGCTAAACCAAGATACAAAGCATACCCATCGTTCTTTAGAGCCTCTCTGTGCCCTGCCCACGAGGCAGCACTTCCCGAGGATCCCCTCCCCCACATACTTGGCTCTTAAGATGTGTTTATGGCCTTCTTCATGTTAATGGTTAGCTGCTTTTCTTTGCATGAAGATACTACAGCACCACACACTGACCTAAAGGAAACTGTCGATGCTGTGTGGACCCTGTATCTCTTGACTGGTGCTTTTGCCACAGAGAATGATGATGCTAAATGTTTCCACAGTGTTTCTGTGGCCCAAAGACATGACCACACCAGCGTCTGCTCCATGGATGTGATGGGATGGTGTCTCCCCACTGCTCTGTGACAGTTTGAGAAGTAGGAACGTGCTTGCTCGGGAAAGACCCTTGGGTCAGAATGACTGGATTCACAACCACCCTATGCCATTTATTAGTTGTGAGATTTTAGGTGAGTTCCTCAACTATCTTGTGCTCAGAGATTTCATGTTTAAAAGCTACCCTCTCAGGGGCACGGGGCTGCCAGTCACCAGGTGTGAATGTTGAGTACCTAGTGTATGCAAGGCCGAGTTCTCCACTGGTCTGGAAGTCTTCATTCTGCTGTAGGTGAGAGGCAGATGATAGGTAAGTTCCATAGTGATCAGTTCTGTAGAGACAAACAAAGTAGAGGAAGTGTGTGTATGTGTGCGCGCGTGTGTGCGTGTGCATGCATGTGTGTGTGTATGTGTAGGGCAGTTGGATGCTGGTGTGGTCAGGGAAGGACTGATGGGAAGGATACCAGTGCATAGTCTCTGTGTGCAAGGTAGGCCTGATCTGAGGAACATCAAGGAGATGGGGATGCAGGGAGGAGAGTTGAGGGGAGACACGGTCCCATGGAACCCGTGGTTGCTGTTGATTTGTAATAGTGGCTCCTTGGTAGGTGTGGCAGCGTAGGAGCCATGGAGGGGACGTGCCATTCCGTTATTTGGGCACTCTGTCACTCACTCAGCTGTTGCCAGACACTGCTATAACAAACAGGATCGTGGAGGAAAGAGGGGAGGGGGCAGGTGAAGGGTGAATGATGGCTGCTGCATTAATGAATGTTGGGGTGCTTGGAACCAGGGGAAGGCACACAGCTAGACTTCCTAGAAGAGTTAGTAGTTAACGTTGTCAGCTTAGCCTTTGGTGTTTCACTGGGAAAAGAAAGAACTGAGTTCAGGAGCAGGTTTGAGAGGCCAGGACGGACCGACCAGGCAGACCTGTGACAGTTATGTGTGTGTGTGGTGGGGAGTGGAGGGCAGGAGGAGTTAAGGTACAGAGAGTAGGGACTTGTGGGACGTATGGGTAGAGAGAAAGCAGGAGGGGAGGGGGGATGGGTAAAAAGGGACAAGGGGAGGGGGAAAAGGCCCTTAATAAAGGCCCTTAATTACTATGGTCTTTACCCCTCCCCAAGGCAAGGAAGCTGGAATATAGGAAGGGGGACCTCAAGGCCACTGGGATTGAGGCTCTTTACACAGCGCCTTGGAGGTCTAGCTCCAGAGTCGGGTACTCTCCACTGCAAGTGAACGGGCCTCAGTTGTACTCTGCTTTTCCCTTGCGTTGTCCTGGCCTGTGAGTGGCTAGGTCAGAGCCCACTGGTACTTCCCTCCTTTGCCTTGGGCTCTTCCTCCTGGGACAGAGTACCTGGTAAGGGTCTTACAGCTTGCTCCTCTGCACACCTCCTGGCAAGGAGATTCGAGGTGACAACAGGAATTTAACCCTGCTGGAGGATTGCGGCCCAGAAAAGTACTCTGCATGTTCTTATTTGCTGCCAAAGCAGTTTAAGTTGTCGAAGATATGGAAATACTCTTACAAGTTTGAAAATACAGGCGATAACTAACACCATTGCAGAAAAGCCAGAGCAAGAGACTTGGCTTAGAGCCACTCAGTCCTGAAGTTAATCCCCATCCCCAGTTTTATATCTTAGAGCATGGTTAAGTATTTATTTTACCGTCTCTTTTTACAGATGCCATTCCCCAGACTATCCCAAAGATTCCTAGTTCCGATCAATTAAATAGGGGATGTTATGAGTGAGTCCAGGGGATATATTGTAGTATGGCCTTAAAGATACATCTCCTTGCTATCCCTTCTTCCATGTCTTTTCTGTGTAGCTGTTCCAGGTCCAGGCCAAGTAGAGCTGGTGTGGGGTGTGGGTGTGGGGTGTGGGTGTGGGCAGCACTCTGTCAGTGTGCTCTGTGCACCTGCTCACTGCTGCCCCAGGAGCTTGTGGAGAGGGTTCTGTCATTCTGGCTCTAGATGGGGCACTGAGGCACCATGAGTTAGATTGCTGACATATGAGGTGACTCAGCTGGGACACAGCAGAGTTAGGACTCTGGACTAGAGCGTACTAGGCCTGACAGTCTCTGTTCTAAGCCTGGGCCCTGCAACATTATCTAGATTGAATGGTATTTTGTCTCTGAGTGACCCTGTGAAGCTCCTTTCTCAGTGGTAGGCAGGGTGCGAGGAAGGAATCTGGAGTCCTTTGTACCTTGTCACATTGGGAACACAGCCAGCCCCTGCGTCCTGGAGTGACCGGATCCTTTGAGATGGCAATGGCAGGCACAGACAGGGCTCTGGATGGCATGCCTCCTCTTGGGTTTCTTCTACCAGCTTCTTCCCTGGGTTCTGTGAGAGCGAGGGGCAGCTGCCTGCACCCAGGTGCTTCTCTGCATGTAATGTTGCATCTTGTGCTCCATGCCCATGCTGCATTACACAGTGACCTGTTTATCAGTGTCCCTTCTGTAGCTCCCCTCTGCCGGCTCTTTGTCCCAGTAGCAAATACTCATTGGCCAGGCAGAAGTTAACACTTTCCTCCCTGCTGCCTGCCTCCCCTTTGCTTGGTATGCCTGCCCTGTCTTGACCCTGGTTCTCACACTGCAGGGTACTGGATTAGTCTTGTTGGCGCCCAGGGTGTTGGAGTGGCCGGTGATGAGATGAGGTGCTGTGTGTTAGAATTTATGCTCCTATTTTCATAAATTGATTGGGTCATACTCTTGCTTCTATGGGTATATAAGCTACTTTTGTGTTGCTTAAGCAGGTAGCAAGCTGGGGTTGGTTTGGCTGTGTTGGGAGAAGGCTTAAAAGATGCCACCCTCTGACCTAGGTGTTACCTCCCATGCCCTAGGCTGATCTCAGCATTTCATTCTTGCAGCATCCTTGGGAGGTAGGTACCATTAGCCATTTAGTAGAAATGCCTACTTCTGGCAGGGAAGGCCATGCTGTATGGAACTGACTGTAGATGTAGCTTTTGGGATCTCCTACCTAGACTTAGAGTGTAAAAAGACATCACAGTGTTCTGATAATTTTGCCTTAAAAGTAAAAATAATGAAAGACCTGTGCCATTTCATACAGCCAGTGACTATTATGTCAAATTGTAAGTTGGGATTAGAGATCCCTTAAAACATTTTGTTTTTAGTTTTCACAAGGTGTAGCTTTAATTTTATGGAAGATACTGTGTCCCAAGTCATTTTAAAGTGAATTTATTTTACTGTAGTTAAAAAAAATTACATACTGTACTTTTCAAATCTCACATACTGAGAATCTCTGAGCTCAAATTCCAGTCTGTAATGACTTGTGATCTGACCCACCTTTTGTTCAGTCTACCGGCAGTGTTTTTTTTTTTGTTTTTTTTTTTTTTTTTTTTTTTTTTTTTTTTGGTGCGGGGCTTGGGATCCTCCTGCCTCAGCCTCCTGAGGTCTGGAAAGTATCTGCATTTTAAACATGTTCAAGTCTCACCCTCAGCCACTTACACTGCTCTGTGAGTACGTGGTGCATGCACGTGTGCATGCACACACACACACACACACACACACACACACACACACCCCTACCTGCTCTCCCCTCACTACGTCTTGAACACTTTGCTCCTCCCCTTACCCTCCACCCCCCAGCCCAGCCTACCGTGAGCTCTGGCTTCCGCACTGTCTTCCTGAAGGTCTTGTGAGCGACCTCCACGAGGCTGAGGCTGTTGGCTGTTTTTGGAGCTTGCAATTCTCTTGCATATCCACACCCGCCATGTCCCAGGTTTGTGCCCTTGGAAGTTTGGGGTTGGGGTGAGAAGTCCCTGCCCTGAAGCTTGGACTCTGGGGGTAGGGACAGAGATGGTCGTGTAGATAATACACACAGTATTCTGTTTATGAAAGTGCTGTCCTGGGCCTTTCTGTATTCTAAAATGTTTAGAAGAAGCAGATCTGTAGAGACAGGAGGAAGAGTCACGGTGGCCTCTAGGTGAAGGGGGAGGGGACAAGTGAGGACTGGCAGCGAATGTGATAAAAAATGGCCCGGAATTTGATTGTGGTGATGGTTAGATAGCTCCCTGAACACACTGAAGCCACTGCATTGTATACTTCAAGCAGTGAATGATGTGGAATGTGAAACGTATATCAGCAAAGCTGTTGAGAATACCAGCAGGGGGAAGGCCTGTGAGGTACGAGTCTCTGGAGGGTGGGGAAGCCAGAGCTGATGAGGGCCTGTTCCAATAGATACTCAGTGAAGACAGCTGTTGAACCTTGTGCACTCCAGGCATCAAGGCAGAGGGCATCCCGACATCGACATCGCTTGAGCGCTCAAGGAATGGAATGAGCCCCGAGGACATGGGACAGTCAGATGGGGCCTTGCATGGGCTTGTGTTTCTAGAGGGAAGGAAGCCAGGCAGTCTTAACAGTGGCTATCACTCTAGCACACTCCTGCCATCACCATGGGTTTTCTCTTTCCATAACACTTAGGAAAATGGAGGCCCCAGGGGAGAGTCACAGCTCTGCACTGTTTGGTCCCTGCGATAAAGTGCTTTTTGATAACCTTTCATTTTGTCTTGGATTTCTGGCAGTAGCATGGCTGTTATCTTGCCCTTACCATTGAGCACCTCCCTACTGCCCCTGCAGGTTATTTCATGCTTTTTATTGTCACAGAGAAGGCATTTATTGCGAGCACAGTGGCACCTTGACTAGGTAGTTTGAAATCTGCAGGCAGTTGTTGTCAAGTGTGCTGAGCCTTCTGTCCTGTGCAACAGGAGAACTGATCCCTTCTGTCCCGCTTTACACCAGACCCATGAGCCATCCCCCTTCACTCCTCCCACAGACCCTTGCTAGGCACTGCTGACTAATATTCTGTTCCTTTTAGGACAGGATCTTCCTCTATAGTGCAGGCTGGCCTGGAGCTCGCACTGTAGGGTAGGCTGGCTTTGGATTCCCACTGCTCCTCCTGCCCCTGCCTCCTAAGTGCCTGGCCTGTACTTTGAGAAGAACTTGTTAGCTTTTACATTGATTATGCATATTCTCATGGAAATGACATACGTCTAAGGTAACTGACATGCCAGTCATCCTGGTCTGTTCACCACACATTATATCTTTGTTTTGTGGTGTCACAGTGTACCTCCAAAACATGTACAGTTACCACATTTCAACTAAAACCAAGTGAAAATATGCAGTGTTTGTCTTCTCTTCCTTATTTCTCTTTCAATGGCCTCCATTTCCCTCTGTCGCAGGCGACAGATTCTATCCTGTTACTGCTGTCTAGTGTTCCACTGTGTGCATGTACTGTGGCTTTTGCATTTGTCTGTTGGTGTGTGCTGAGGCTGACTGCATGCCTTAGTGAGCTGTGTCCCAGTAGATATGCCGAGCCTCCCGTGCTCTTCTCAAGTCCCTCTCTGTGCACACCCAGCAGGGAGGTGTCACACTGTTAGGGCTCCTTCTAGTTTTTGAGAGTCCCACACTGTTTGTTAATGGCTAATTATTGATGGCTAATCAATTAAAGTATTAATATAACTAAGTCCTAATTTGTGTCCACCAGCCACATCGCCTGCAAGAGTTCTCTCTCACACCAGTGCATCAGGTTCTAGCTGGCTTGTTGCTAATACTATTATAACCTGTGTGAGGCGATGCCTGGTTATTCATTCACGTGTTACTCATTTATCTAATCTTTTAAGAACTCTCTTAAGCCAATGTCCACACAGGTCATTTGTTTATTTCTAAATGGAATTTTTTTTCTTGTTTGTTTCTTTTTTGCTGTTGACATGTTTAAGACTGTTCATGACTTAATAAACTCCCATGCAGTAAAGAGACTCTCGGCTATTCTCTTCTGCTCTGTGGGCTCTCTCTCTCTCTCTCTCTTTCTTTCTCTCTCTCTCTTCCTTGATTGTTTCCTTTGCTGTACAGAAGATTTTCAATTACCATTTGTCAAATTTTGCTTTTGCAGCTTATTTTTTGGGGAGTCCTATCCAAAACATAATCTTTCTCCAGACCTGTGCCCTGAAGCGCTTCCCGTGTTTTCACAGTGGTTGTGTAGTTTTGGGTTTGTGTTTAAGTCTTTGACCTATTTTGAATCGATTTTTTTTTTTTTTTTTTGGTTTTTTGAGACAGGGTTTCTCTGTGTAGCCGTGGCTGTCCTGGAACTCACTCTGTAGCCCAGGCTGGCCTTGAACTCAGAAATCCGCCTGCCTCTGCCTCCCGAGTGCTGGGATTAAAGGCGTGCACCACCACGCCTGGCTTGAATCGATATCGATTTTTAATTCATTCTATTTCTCTCTCTCTCTCTCTCTCTCTCTCTCTCTCTCTCTCTCTCTCTCTCAACTGTCTGTCTTTTGTGTTTGTTTTTGAGGCATGGTCTCACTCTATAGCCCTAGAATCCTGGGACTCAGGCTGAACTCCAACTCACAGAGATTCACCTGCCCAGTCTCTTGAGTGCTGGGATTGGATCCGTAGGCCTTGACCATTCTTTTAAGTGTGTGTGTGTGTGTGTGTGTGGGGGTGGGGTGAAGGAAGAGAGAGAGGGAGGAGAGATTGTTTTTTCTTATTTTGTCTGATGTTCCGAAATTCATTTAGTGATGAGGCTTTATGTAATGTATGTTCTTGTTCCATTTGTTGACAGTCTGGCTGTAGATAGACTGATTCTTAGATTCCTTAGTCTGTGTCATTGGTCTGTGTGTCTTGTTTTTAATTTCAGTATCATGCTGGATTTGTTTGTTTTTTTTGAATTTTGATTTTTTTGTAGTATTATTACTGTTGCTTTGTAGTGTTTTTGTTTTTTGTTTTTTAAGACAGGGTTTCTCTGTGTAGCCCTAGCTGCCTTGAAACCTACTCTTTAGACCAGGCTGGCCTTGAACTCAGAGATCCACCTGCCTCTGCCTCCAAGTGCTGATGATATTAAAGGCCCATGCCACCATCTCCAGGCTTTGTAGTATGTTTTTAAAGCCAGGTATTAGAGCCTCTAGATTCTTTTCTTTTTACTCAGGAGATTTTTTTTTCATTGTTAGCATGCGGCAGCTGCAGCAGCTGGCCTGCCCTCTTAGTGCAGTAGACAGTGCAGTTGATGTGTGGGGGTCTGGCAGAGTGCTGAGGGCAATGCCAGAGTGTATGGAACCAGTGAGATACAGGGCTCTGGGCCCAGTGACGAGTGCATGGCTGCCTCTTGCCTTGAGTACTCTCCCCTTCTACTGTGGCTGAGGTGGGAGCCGATTTCAGTGGATTTCCCTGATTGTGCTTTGTTCTCTTTCTGATAAGTAGAAATGCTTTCTTAGTTAGTGGGATATAGTGGTGCACTTCTTCAGTCACAGCACTTGAGAGGCAGAGGCAGGAGGATCTCTGTGAGTTCAAGGCAGAAGTCTGATTTACATAGTTAGCACCAGGCCAGCCAGGATTATGTAGAGACCCTGTCTACAAACAAATAGGCCTCTATAGCATTAGTTATATGCATCAGTTTACACACAGAGACCTAGGTGTCTCCTTTCCCTTCAGCTTACCTGTAGTCCTGCACAGTCCACTGTTGTAGCTGTTGCACATTCCCACCAGGTGTTGGCTGACAGTGACCTAGGGGCCAAAAACTACCCGCCACCTAGTTTTTACAAATGAAAATTTTTTTTCTTTTTTGGGCAAACAGCCTCACTCCTTGTTTATGTGTTAGCCCTTTGCACTTGGGCTGTAGTGGCCAAGCACTTGTGGAGCCCACAAAGCCCCAGACACGTAGTCTGCCCCCTAGAGTTTCTCTGGCAGAGAAACCATGCTTCATGTTGATAACTGGGGAGAAAGTGCTTGACCGGGCCAGCATCTTCATTCCAAGATTGGTTCCAAGCCTTCCCTTCCTCTCTCCTCCTAGGTTTTCCCCAGGGGTAGGAAATGGCTGTGGGGGATGGGTGGGTATAAAAGGGTGGGGTGTGTGAAAACTGCAGGGCAGTCAGAATAGGAATTTGATTGCCTTTCATTTTTAGTTTTCTGAAGACAGAAGCCATTGCTTCATAATGTTGGCACTTTCCCCTTCCAGAAATAACCATCGCTACGATGACATCTGTCACCAAACTTGATTGTTTCTGCATTTCTGTCTCACATTTTGAAGTTTATTCCTATATGTCTTATTGCTTTTTTGATGCTATTATAATTGAGATCTCTCGATTATATTTTATAATTGGCATTATGGTAGGAAGGAAGGATTTTGCTTATTGTGCATTTAAATTGCTTCTGGTTCTTACGGATATATAAACTGCTAGAACTTGAATTGTTGTTATTTGATGTTCGTGTCTGAGTTTACTACCCCAGATCGCCTGATTCCTAGTTCTCCTGTGTCACGTTGTAGAGTTCTATATCTACGGTGGTTAGCAGAGTGGTCTGTGTCCTCCCGTCCCTTTCATCTTGCACAGATCACAGCAAATAGTAATTAAACCAAAAAACATTTTCATACCCAGTCAGCATTTATTGGTGGTTTTGAAAACACCCAGAAGATAATGTCGGTGAGCTCTTTATTAGACAGACTGTGTTTTGCAGAGCTGATGGTTGCCCTAATGCAGACTGTAGAGGGGTGCCTGTCACCTGCAGAGTCGGACCCCCTCTGCTCTCTGTGGAAAGCTGCGGATCATGGAGGACGCTTGACTTAGCCTCGTGTTTATCCTTTGGAATTGAAAGATGAGCAGGTTTTTATGAATCAGTTAGTGCTTTCCTGACTGTGTTCTCTGTAAAGCGTTTGATCTTTACCCTGACATCTCTGCCTTAAGGATGTGAAATCTATTTTAGATTTCAAGGTCTATTCCTTGCTCTGAGCACAGTACAGGTGAACCATAAATCCAATCTCTGTTAACCTTTGTGAAGTTATCTTTTATTGCTATTTTTTCCTTTTTTTTTTCCTTCTAAATTCATGTCTTCTTACACTGAGACGAAAGGGCCATTCATGTTAGTGGTTTCATCTGCTTTTCCCTTTTCAGTCACTGCCTTTTGAGTGCAGTGACAGCCTGTGGCTGTGGTAGGAATGGGTATGGAAGAGGATAATTGACATAGTATGTTGACTTGTGAAATGAACCCTCTTATTGCCTTTAGTGAAGTGCAGCTCCATATAGAGAGCTCAACTGTAAGCACTCTTGTCTGTTTCAGTGTGTGGAGATTCACTGGCGCCATCATTGTGTATATACATACACTTTGGGTAGAGCAGCACTCTCATAGGTTGTAGAGATGTCTCAGGCCGCTCACCTCAGCGGAGCTCTGACTTTCAGGTCTTTGATACAAGGCTGGTATCAGATGGATGCTTTTTCTGATTACTTGGTGGGGAGTTGATAGTTTTTATTGAGTCCTTACTGTATTCTAGGTGTTATGGTTGGGGCCTGACATATGTAGGCATTGTGGTCGGCAGCCAGTTACACAGTTTCATCTTTACCACACTATACAGGAAGGACACCATTTCATTTTATAGATGAAAGTTGGGTTGAATTAACTAAACCAGAGGGTTCGAGTTGAAACAACTTCTAGGCCCACAGGCCAGAATGCAAAACCCAGTGGTGCTTTTGGTATGTGCCCTGTGGACTAAGCTGTAGTGGGAAGACTGGTGTGGAGGGGGTGGGGAGGGGTTTGTGGGCTGGTGTGAAAGACCCTTGGAGGCCAGGGCAGGCTGTAGTAGCTCATGAAAGTCTGCGAATTCAGTGCAAGGAAAGTTTATTTCTTATCTTGTGTGTCTTCCATCTTTACTACGGAAGAGGAAGGTTTAACAACCTCAGTTTGTTTTGACACTTACCCAAGGTCTGTCATGGCCTGAACCACAGGCTTGTGATTGACATATGGTGACCACAGGGATGCATGTTGTATGTTCATAAACCTTTGACACATCCTTTCTGGCTTCTCTTCTGTTGTCCTCTGTGATAAGACAGGCCATCGTCTCAGCTTTAGTTTAGGGTGGATCTGTGGAGCAAAGTGATAGTGGAATGTATTCACCCATTTTCCTGTTCCTAAACAAACAAATACTAAGATGGTTTCTGTGTTCCTTAGCAGCTGCAGAAGGGTATGGATGCTGTGTATTTCAGTTCCTCACAGCCTCTGCTGGTCTGAGTAAGCACCATTGTTTCTGGCTTGGAGACCCCGTCCACTTTTCTCAAGTATAAACATGAGGCGTTATGGACACTGCACACGCAGGCACATGTGCACGGTCTCACCTGGGTGCTTGTGCTAAGTGGGTCATTTGGATAGATCCTGTGCTGTGTACCTTAAGCCTGGCTGGATTATTCAGATGCTATAAGGGGGCTTTTGTTTCTGTTTTTCTTTGTGTGTGTGTGTGTGTGTGTGTGTCTTTCTAAGACTGGGTCTTGAGCATACCATCCCCCTACCCCCTCCATGCTGCAGCATACCTGGCTAGGAGTCCATCTTTAGGGCCCATGTAGAGGTGAGGCCCTGCTCTGGCTGTCACTCAGCCCACACTGGTTCTGGAAGGCAGTGAGAGTGACTTGAGAGCAGTGCATATGCACATGGGTGTCATCTGTTCCTGTGCCCCCTTGTGAATGTCAGGATATCTCATTGCTTGGCTCCCATCCTGGCAGGGCTGCTCAGGGATGGATTCCTAGTGCAAGTGAGCCTTTTTGCCAGAGAGTCCAGCCCAGCAGATAGCTCACCGGGTGGCACTGACCCCTGGCTGTGTTCTCCATGTCTGGTGCACATCCCAAGTGATAACTCAGTGAAGTGACTTACTTCTTTCTCCCTAGAATGGTGTGACTCTAGAATAGAGTATCTCTTTTCTAGGCCACTTTCAGTCTAACATTTGTGATAGGAAAGCAACAGAATTAATGCAAATCCTGGTATTTATAAAAATACTTAATGCTTTTCCAGTTATGAAATTCTTTCTTTCTTTTTTTTTTTTTTTTTTTTTTGGTTTTTCGAGACAGGGTTTCTCTGTATAGCCCTGGCTGTCCTGGAACTCACTTTGTAGACCAGGCTGGCCTCGAACTCAGAAATCTGCCTGCCTCTGCCTCCCGAGTGCTGGGATTAAAGGCGTGTGCCACCACGTCCGGCTCAGTTATGAAATTATCAATAACCATTTAGCGCCTCTGTATAGCCTGCATATATGTATGTGGGCATACTTTATAAAAACGTGTCTGCATGTGTGTGGTGCTAGGGATTGACCTAGGGCCTCACTCATTCTGAGTTAGGACTCTACCACTGAGCTGCATTCTCAGCTGTGGAAACCTTTGTGGCGGGAGATTGCAAAGCCTGGCCCTGTACTGTAGTCGTGCTATGCAAGATTCTAGGACTGAGCAGCCGGTAGGGTCTCTGGTGCCCGACTTAGCACGCAGTCCTGAGGTGCTTAGAGGTGGGGGATGGATGGGGATGGGTGCTCCTCTGTGCCGGGCTGCTTTCCCGGGAGTATAGCTTAGAACCTGGCATTCTCACTGTTGCAGGGCCTGCAGGGGCCTGCACACTACCATGCGTTCTGGAACCAATAGTTCATGAGACAGTTCTTTATCTTCGTGCTTAAGGGGAGGTGGAGGGTGGTAGATTCCTGTGATAGAACCATATAATCTGAAGAAATACATTGTTAGGTTATAAAGTGCTGGACATTGGGACACCATTCTGTCATTTTTCTGCCCTGGAGCGTGCTTATTATACCAAGATTCTGGGAAAGGATGGGAAAGCAAGCCTGTTTCCTCTGAGATCTGAGCCATCTTCTATTTGCGTGATCATTTGAGTTCCTAACATTATTTATATCCTCCTAAGGAATGCAGGTTGGCTGCTGGCAGGGTTTCACAGCCACTGCGGTGTTTTCTTTTTACTGTAGAGCTGACATGAACTCGCATGACTCTTAGCATTTGGTTGGAGACTTGACTTTGCTGTCAGAGCTTACTCCTGGGGCTGGCTCAGTAGTTACACGCCGCTGTTCCCTTGTAAGCGTCCTGCTAGTCGAGCTACTAGGACAACTATACATGTTTACTTTTGAGCTTTTGCAGTTTCCTGCTGAATGAGAAATAGCTAACACTGGTTTCTTCTCTCCCTTCTCTTTTAAAGACTTTCAGCTGAACTCTCATCTCTCAACACTGGCAAACATTCATAAGATCTACCATACCCTTAACAAGCTAGTAAGTCAGTCTTTAAAGATACAGTCGCCAGCTTGGAAGCAGTCCTTCTGTGCAGGCGTGTTGGATAAAAGAATTTACACTGTGGTTATCACGTGCTTATGACAATACTGAGTTTTCATGCTTACTGTAGGATGTGCGATTTCTTGGTGTTAACGATCATATTTCTTACAGAATCTGACAGAAGACGTTGGCCAAGACGATCACCAAACAGGTAAATGCAAATAACACTACTGACATTTAAGTGACCGCGCTGAGATGTGATTGTGCAAGGGAAGCGGTGGCCACGGATGCTCTACCAGCCCCTCCCACTCCCCAGTGCCCTCAGTTAAGAAGTTGCGACTCTTGACTCTTGAGGCCTGGGGTAAGAAGGCTCCTCCTTCCCAGTGGGGACTCTGTTCCTGAGGTGCAGGATTATGATAGCTGGCTGTCTGGTTTCTTCAAAGGGCCTGAAGACTTTTCTGGTAGCCTTCAGGAGCAGTCCTTTTCCTTACGTAAGCATCTCGGCTCTTGCTGAAAGGCCCTGGAAAGGTGTGTGTCACTTACAGGCCAGAGTGGTTTGAAACTTGGGAAGGTGTTTGTGTTTTTGCCCTGAGGGGTCCTGAGTGAATTGAAAGAAGTAAGTGGAGTGCCTGACTGCTCCTAGGTGTGGCAGTGAAGAAGGTTGGTTGGAGCTATGAGGAAGAGCATACCCAGAAGCATCCAGAAGGGTCCAGACTGAACATAACCTGCTAACTGAACTGGGCCATGAGAGGAGAGGGGATGGAGGAGAGAGCTCAAGAGAGGGGAACCAGAAGCACTGGCAAAGAGGCCAAGAGGCCAAAAGACAGACAGTAGCCAGAATGGCTGGGTTATATAGGAAAGCGCAGCAGAGGGAGGGGCAGCCCAGCCTAGTCCCTGGGTAAGGAAGTTTAGGGTAGGGTTGGGTTATACCACTCAGGAGGACCCTGTAACCTGCTGGGAGAATCTGGTAGACTGTGTCAGCTTTTATATGTTAATAGGCATCTCAGTTAGCCCTTTGTCCCAGGTTTGAGACCTAATGGGGTGGGAAAGTGGAGATCTTGGAGCTGTGCTTTGGCCCTGAGGTCCTCAGGGTTTAAGCAGCGCAATGATTGCCTTAGTTCAGCCCTCAGCTGTAAGTTCAGGGTGTGGTCTCAGTGTTTGCCCATCTGACCAGCACCTAGGTCATGATGCAGCCAACTAAGGGACCAGACTTGGAGAAGCTCTTCCCTAAGCCAGTTAGGTTACAAAACTTGTGTCAAAAATCTTTTAAGTGTACTGTAAAATAGAAAATCACTACAGCTCCATGCTAGCTGATTCAGGCTGCTGTTACAACACCCTAGAGCAAGTATCTTATAAATAGTCCTGTCTGACTCTCAGTTCTGGAGGCTGGAGAGGCAGGTGACAGATTGCTGTCTGGTGAGGGGCCCTGGAGGAGGTGGGGGCTCCCCGCAGGGTTCTTTTCTCAGTCCTTGGGGTTTCAGCCCATTACCCAGTCAGCCTCAGAGACCCCAGTTCTCCATTCCAGCACTTTGGGGATTTGCTGTCAGGGATGAGTTTTGGAGTGACACATTCAGGCCACAGCTTGGTGAAGGCATTGAGCAGTGCCAAAGTGAAGGGAGTGGAACTTGGTGGTCTTCGCTCTCCCAGTCTGTCACTCTGCTCAGCACTACTTTCTGTATTCTTTTCTCTCCCAGATTAACTTTCACACACGTTGTGTCTTCTGAAGCATCCATGGTTTTCACATTTTCATTTAATGGTAGATTGTTATTGTGTGGTCTCATCCTCAGCTTCTCCCCAGACTGACTCAGAGTTAGTTGAACTTTAACCATGAGGTGGAGGTTGAAGAAGTAGTCGGCTGGAAAGTACTGGCTCTCAGTCAGCTCTCACAGGGTCCAGGCTGGTACAGCTGCTGTGTGCTCTCTACTGACCCTGTAATGGAGAACAACTTCCCGCTCCGCTGGAATGGCTGCATCTCAGAGCAGCTTGGCTCTCTGCTCAGCATCCTTTCTCTGGCTCTCAGACCAGACAGGATCTCTGTTCATGGGAATATGAGACAGGGGAGCAGACCGAGGCCGGTGAGCTGAGGAGGTCCAGGGCAAGCAGTCCGTTTTTAGTAGCACATTAAATAAAAAAGGATCTGTTCTCTTTTTTAAATTGCTGCTTAATTGTCCAGTTCATACATATGTCATATGTTCCAGTGCAGCCTCCTGATGTGCATTTGTTTGAGCCTAACTCTCAGCTATTTTAGTAATTCTTGAATAAAATTTCTAGGGTCAAGTTAATAATTAAGGAGAAAACCACAGTTCTCTGCTTGAAGCTGGCAGTGGTTGTGAAGTTTTGTTTTGTTTTGTTTTGTTTTTAAACTTAAGAGTTGGTAGTTTTAGTTTTTAAAATAGAATTTTGTATTAGTAAGACTCTTAAGATTATCTTAGCTATGGTAACAACACCTCTGGCTTGTGAATATTATATAGTTAATTTTGGAGTTTAGATTTAAATGAGTAATTGTTAGTAAGTAATTTCATATCTAAGTGTTAAACTTGAAAATGGCAATATTAGCCGGGCAGTGGTGGTGCATGCCTTTAATCCCAGCACTTGGGAGGCAGAGGCAGGCAGATTTCTGAGTGCAAGGCCAGCCTGGTCTACAGAGTGAGTTCCAGGACAGCCAGGGCTATACAGAGAAACCCTGTCTTGAAAAACAAAAACAACAAACAAACAAAGAAAATGGCAACATGATAACCAAGTTTCAGCTAAGAGCAGTAATGGAGGAAAGGGTGTTTGGCCCTGGCTCTGTGTGCCTCTTGGTCCACAGCTGTGTCTGAAGTGTGGTCACTGCCATGCCATAATGCCTGGACTGTGTTGATTAGTGCTCATGATGTATGTGTGCTCATGGCTTATGTGTGCTCACCTGTATGTGTGCTCATGGTGTGTGTGTATGTGTGTGAGTATACATATACAATATGTTTGTGTATGGTATATATATGTGTATGTGTGTGTGTGTGTGTGAGTATTGTATACATATACCATATATATTGTGGTGAGTGTTGTCTTGTGCATGTGTATTGTATGTGTGTGTGTGTGTGTATATATATGTATGTGCATGCGTGTATGGTGTATATCTATCTATATCTATCTATCTATCTATATAGAGAGAGTATGTGTGTATGGTGTGTGTATGTATGTATGTATGTATGTATGTATATGTGTGTGTGTGTGTATGTGTGTGTGTGTACTGATGTATAAATGTGTGCAAGTACACTGGGTGATCGTGTAGGGGCCAGAGGTTGACATTAAGATGTCTTCACTTGCTTCTCCACCCTATTTTTTAAAACAGTCTCAATGAACCTTGAGCTCACTGGTTTTGGCTAGACTCCACTGGCCAGCAAGCACCCAGATCTGCCTGTCTTTGTCTATTCCTCTGGGGCCAAGGTTACAGGCACATGCATCCATGCTTACCTTTGTATGTGGGTGTTGGGGATCTAAACTCACGCCCTTATGTTTGTAGGACCCCCTGAGCAGGGCTTGTTTACCAGTCCATCACCACAGTTCCACACCTGGCTAAGGCACCTGCTGTGTTTCCTGCTCTCCAGTGTATACTGTCTACGTTAGGCAGAGAGCGGAGGCTTGGAGATATGAGCAGGTGTTTCCTTGGACTGTCTTGGTCCAGCACTTGGGAATCTGAGCACTAAGCATTATGTGCAGTAGAGCCAAGGCCATGTCAGAGGCAGAGCATCTCATGTGCTGCCTTGTGCTCTGATCTTCCATGGGACAGATAGGGAGATAAGTCTGAGCAAAAGTAGCTCGAAAATAGAGAAATGGTGAACAAGAGAAAAGCACAGAGGAAAGAAGAAAAAGTCAGGAAAAGTAACGGTATGTGCCGGAGTCCCTCTTACTTAGAGATAAAGGGGATTTCTTTTGTCCTAAAATAGGAACATTTGGTTCATTTAAAAGTTACTAGTTTTGGGCTAGAGAGATGGCTCATTGGTAAGAGTGCTGACTGCTCTTGCAAAGGTCTTGAGTTCAAATCCCAGCAACCACATGATGGCTCACAACCATCTCTAATGAGATCTGACACCCTCTTCTGGAGTGTCTGAAGGCAGCTACAGTGTACTTACATATAATAAATCTTAAAAAAACAGTTACCAGTTTTTGAATGGGTAATCACTGATGTGTTCAAGATAATGCAATAAGATCCTATGTACTGGTGAGATGTCTGAGACTGCTATGTATTTATCAGCCGAAACTGAAATCTCTGACATTGAGTGAGTTCACTCAGTGGAGTGAGCTTCCTGAAGACTCTTGACAGGGCAGAATGAGCCGCACACAGTGTCATGAACTGAGACAGCAGGCTAACCAAAATGAAGGTGTGCATTTTGGACAAATCAGAAATAGCCTTGTCCTCTTGCTTGGGAATGAATAGAGACTGGGCTACAAGTTGCCAAGTCTTATGGGAAATCCACTCTACTGGGATTCTTGCTGAAGCTTATAATGTACGGTGATTACCGGAAGCCAGAAGACCCGACTCAGATACCCACTGGTGAATTCATGTCCCAAGGTAAACTGCCAGCAGGATGGGTAAACTAAATCAAAGGCCTTTGTCTTATCCAGGTGACCTCAAGTTGTCTTTAAAACTTGATTTTCTGAGACAATACTAAAATACTAAAATAGACCTACTAAAAAATGCCAGCAGTATTCTAAATTGTTGAATGTGGGAAGAAAGGCTACAGTAATTGGCTTAATTAAACAGATAAAAGTTTTCTCTTGAAATACTGAATAAAAAAACCGAATTCAAACTTTCAGGAAAAAAAACAGTTGGGTTTTAAAATTGTGCTTGTGAGAGTGTATGTGTGTGTCCCCAGAGAACTCTCTGGGATAGGTTCTTTCTTTCCATCTTCATGTGGATTCCTTGAAATCAAGGTCAGGTTGCCAAGGTTTTGTGACAAATGCGTTTATTGCATGTGCTGTCTTGCTGGCCCTAAATTTTATTGTTATTGTCTCTTTAGTGATTATTTAAATGCCACACTATTTAGAAGAAACCTGTGTCTGCAGTCCCAGCATTCTAGAGGCTGAGGCTGATGGAATGAGAGTTCAAGGACAGCCTGACCCAGCCTGAGACATAAGACACTGTCTCACAGCAAGACACTGTCCCTGAAAGCTCAAGGGCTGGGATGCTGGTCAGCAGTAGTGCATTTGCCTGGCTTTCCTGAGGTCCTAACCCCATGCTGTAAGGAGAAGTGCTGTGTCTGTGGCTTTGCACCCCCCCCCCCACCACCTAGAATGTCATGTGGGTAGTAGCCTGTTTTCTGAAGTAAGTAAATTCATAGGAGTTCTTGCTTGTACTATCTACTTTCGGATTTTATTTTCTGTTAAGGTATAATTAAATGGAAGTAACGTACGTATCTAAGCTTGGAGGCTAAATTTATTGATAGAAATACATAAGAATTTGTAGAACATTCATTTAGATGTAAACATTTTTTAAATTGTAAACGGAGTTATCTTAGTCATTTTAAGGAGCATGTTCTCTACCTGCCAGTGGACATGAAGTCAGTCTTGCTGATGACTGGGGAGGTAGACCGGGAGCTTTGGCGCAGTAGCTACTCAGGTGTTTCAGTATCCTGAAACGCTCTGACTTTAGCACCTCAATTTATGCAGTTCTATGAACACATTTGTCCAGTGAATCCTGCGTATGGAGTTGAGTAAAGTGTATTTCACTATTATAAATTATTACGTTTGCTGCATATATTATGAGTGAACCAACAGGAAGCCACAAACAAGGATGTGCTTTTTCTTTCCCTTTCCTGTATTGTTGTTGTTGTTTTGAGGCTGTGTCTTAATCTTTAACTTCCTTCGGTAGCCCATGTTGAACTTGTCTCCTTTCTGCCTGAGCCTCCTGAGTGAGTGAGCACAGGCTATCAATAGGCCTTGAGCACTTCTGTCCACGATGTACTTTAGGAAGTCCTAGTGGTTGGATCTGCCGGCAAAGGGAGGAGCAGAGGAGGCAGCAGGTGGATGTTGGGCAGAACTTCTGTATGCGCGGTTGACCCCAGACTGCAGGTCTTGTTGGTAAATTGTGAACATGCAAAACAGCTTTCTCCATAGCCTGGGGAATTCTCTATGAGTCTGTATTTTCTCCATCTGTCTTGTGAGGCAGCTGTGTAGGGGCAGGACAGAATATTTGAATAGTGGTCATCAGAGAGTAGTCATGGCATATTTGTGGAAAATGGCCAGTAACAGTTACTCACTTATAAAAATACTTAGAGCAGAAAGATCTAAAACAAAGTCATATTTCCTAGCTAGGAAATAAAAGTTTTGAATAAAGTAAGGTGCCAAACTTGAGGATATGAGTAAGGTCTACACAGATATGAGAAAAGAAATGGTTTGTAAAACTTAGAGAAGAAAGCTTCGGTGTAATGGATTGACTAGGTATGACCCCATAGACTCACGTGTTTAAATGCTTGGCCCAGAGGGAATGGCACTGTTGGAGGTGTGGCCTTGGAGGAGGTGTGTCATTGTGGGGATGGACTTTGAGGTCAAGCTATGCTCAGTGTGGTACACATTCTCCTCCTGCTGCTGCCTATGGTTCAAGGCGTAGAACTCTCAGCTCCTTTTCTAGACCATATCTGCCTGCATGCTGCTATGTTGCCCACCATGATGATAATGGACTAAACCTCTGAAACTGTAAGACAGCCCCAGTTATATGTTTTCTTTTGTAAGAGTTGCCGTGGTCATGGTGTCTCTCCACAGCAATGAAACACAAACTAAGACACTCAGTAAGAAAACCATGTAAGGAGATTGGTTGATGTTTGTGTGCTTACAAAGATGTGCTACTGTGGTGAGTAGGGTCGGTGAAAGCAGACATGGTGTTGCTGTGTCTGAAGAAGCAGGTGCTAAAGGAGCGAATGGATTATGGTTTATTGGAGGGAGGAGACATTATTTTCAAGTGCTCATTCCTCATGGACTGAGGAGATAAGTGTGTTTTCCTGTGTTCTGTAAATACCGTGCGAGGGAAAGGCTGCTGCTAGACCAGATTCTCTGGGAAGGAACTGCCTTTCCCTCACGTGTGTGTCTCTCCAGGGCAGTGGAAGCCCACCGCAACAGTAGGCATACCCCCAGTTCTGGACTCTGCCTCAGGCTATACAGTTAGGTCGCCAAGCATCGGTAAGCAAGGTTAGCCTCATCTTCGAGGCTGATAGTCCTTGGAAGCTTAGGTCAGTGCAGTGGTTGAACCTTGGCACACGATGGAGTGTGGTTTGAGAACTGGAGACTTCTTTGTAAGGAAGGTGAATTGAGTGTGTCAGGTGGTAGGCAGCACCCGCTCTGGCTCTTTGCCTGTTCTCAGCTGCTGCTGTGAGAGATAGAGCAAGCTTTGTATCTCTGAGGGACTTTTCACTCTAGGACAGATGTAGTTAGGCTCCAGGTAAGGTAGCTGGGATCTGTCTAAACCTGCTGGAAGTCAGGTCTGGGCTCTGATGTCCAGGGACTGTCCAGGATGGGCTGAGGACTTGAGTCCATATGGGAGACCCTGAAATGCAGCAGAGCGGTACAAGCCTAAGAGTGAGCCAGGGTTTGGCTCCAGCTCATCATTGCTCTCAGTAGGTCGTGGCTCTGACTGCTGACCACTCTTGCCTGGCTTGTCACACCTCCCAGCTGACTGTGATCTGGCCCCCATCCTAGCTCTTTACTACTAAATGTAGCTTGAGTCATCTCACACAGCGGCCAGCCTTCATGTGGCCATAGAGCCACTGCTCCCACCCTAGAGTCTCCTCTGGTTTCTGAGACATCATAGAAGTTATTAACTTCCTTTTCCTGTGTTCTTCCAGGTTGTTAACCTTCCTTTTTGGCCTCTTGAATAGCTGTACTTCCTAGGGTTAGGGGTTACAGAGCTTACAGCTGATGGTGGGCGAGAGCTGGCTTTGCACTGACCACTCGAGTTCCCTTACCATTAGGCTGCACACACCTACACACAGTGTGTCTTCAAATGTTTGCCGGATGGATGCTTGTCTTCATAATTGTGAGAGAATCAACAAGAGAGATACCTTTACCATTCTTCAAATGATAACAGAATAAGATGCCTAAAATAGGTGAGCAGTTGCCCATGCTACAGTGTTAGCTGGAAAGCTGACTTTGACCGTGGGTTGCTGTAGCCTTGGATGCTTGCAGCATGGGCTATCCACAGCCTTTTAACCATTTTAGAGATCTTAGAAAGTTGCCTGATGCCAGCTTCTCCGAGCTGTTATGTAGAGAATTACCATTGCCTATCGTGTGCGGGGCTCTTGTGAGAATTGAGCACTGTGTCCAGTGGCACTCGTACCCAGACGGGGTATCTAACATCTTCTAATCACGGTCTGAGTGTCTTCAGTGAGACAGCCACTCTCCTGGGTCCAGCTTTCTCTTCTCAGTTGTGCCTCTTTCTTCACAGTCCTTTACACTAGGAGCGTGACTGAGTGTGTCCATGCAAGGGTTGAAAACAGAGTCTGGAGCCCTGTGGATATGTCGGTGTTACTATCGCCAGATTTTCATACCCTTTCTAAGTTACAGTTACACTTCCTCACATGAGCCCTAGCTGAAGGAGGCAGTCATTCGCAAGTGGCAGAAACAGGGAACAGTTGACATGAGCCTTCTGTTTTAAAGTCAGATTTCTGCCCACCTCCCAAACCCCCCACCCTCCCTATCCAATGTCCCTTGAAGCCCGTGTTCAGACTAGTGTGCTTGTGTGTGTTCAGGTAGGGTTGCTGTTTAGTCAGCTTTGCCTCATGAAGTGCGTGTCTGTGACGGGAAGACGGTTTGTCTTGAAGGACATTGCCGTGTAAGAAGTGATTTCCCTGAGTGCCACCTTGACAGTGAAGCTCACCTCTGCTCCTGCTGTGGGAGGGGGGTGGGGTTTATTGATTTGTGTAATGGAAGGTTTATTTCTTGACTAGACCGTTTTCCTAAAGGAGAAACTAAAACCTGCTTCTCTGTGTAATGGTCCTGACGATGTCTGACCACTTCACAGGGCAGGTAGGTCTTGGGGACGATGTCTAACCACCTCACAGGGCAGGTAGGCCTTGGGGACGATGTCTAACCACCTCACAGGGCAGGTAGGCCTTGGGGTTAGTTGTTTAGTGGTGACTGTGTTTGGAAGTATTGCGTATGCCATGCCTCAATTTTGTGTGCTCCAAATTTGTTCCGTAGGAAGCCTGCACTCTTGCAGTTCTTCGGACTGCTTTAGCAAAGTGATGCCACCCAGGAAAAAGAGAAGACCTGCCTCTGGAGACGACTTATCTGCCAAAAAAAGCAGGCATGACAGGTAGGGTGCAAAGGCCACGGACCCAGAGCATGCAGGTGGGCCGGAGTCCTCTGTTTCTGTAGATGATTCTTCAAAGTATAATTATTTCATGATGCTTATTTTATGTCTTGGTTTGTATTTAAGAAAGAAAATAGGCAATCTGAGTTATTAGAAATTAGTTTCATCTAATCAATTGATTCTCTGGGACTTGGGTGAAACATCAGTTTATTTCCACTGAAGCCTGGCTGGCGTAGCCTGTCGTATGGAGTACTGGGTGTCTGTCCTTCAGAGAGGGTCTCACTAGCTGTAGTCACACCGCCAGAGTGAGGCAGCTGCTTTGAGTGTCCTCCCAGATTGTCAGCCAGTCAAAGTTTCTTCTCATAGGGCTGAGAATTTAATGAAAACTGAAAAACAAGGCTATTTAAATACTACTCAGACAGGTTACATGTTAACCATGGTGATGCCAAGAACGCCATGCTTTTCATGTTCTTCTTAGGTATCTTTATTGTTTTGCCTTTAACCTTAACTTTTTCTTTCTTCACATGTCAAATTTCATGTCGTGTCTGTCTTTTCTTCAGTTTCTGTCTTTCCCCATTCCTGCCTGCTGTGTGGGTCGTTTCATCCTTGGACTGCAGTGTTCCTCTTTAAGTGGAGGGAGTTAGATGAGTTTGGTTTCTTTCTTGCGGTCATGCTTCATTTGTTTCAACCCAGTTGGAGGAGCAGAGATGGGCAGCAAAAATGAAAATAACGCCACAGTTAGTATCTCAGCAGCAAATGCTAGCCAGGAGACCAGAGTGGCTTCTGAGATAATCACCAGCTGTCCTCTGGCCAGTGGTTTTCAATTTTACAAAGCTAAGTACTTTGCATCAGGGAACTGATAAATTCTCACACTCATGTAGGCATCTGTGCTGTATTTTTTTTTTTTCTTCAGCATAATTTGGTATGATATTGTGCTATGGAAAAGCCAGCTTAAGCATTGGCAGTTAGGTGAAGTTTTTGAGTCTGATTCTTGGCCTTTTAGTGACTTTATTTAGATCCATCAAGTCGATACAGTCTAAGTGTCTAATTCAGTGTGCTTTTAAGTTACTGAGTTGTACAGACTGTCCTTACAAGCCAGTGTTGGAACATTTCCGCCATCCCAGCCAGTTGCTCTTGTACTTTGTGGCAGCCTAGGCTCGCTGTTACAGCATTTTGTCTAAGTGGTCTTCTGTGTTTCCTGTCTTTTTAGTTACTGGGATATTTTTAAGGCTCATCTGTATGATAATGTGCACCAATATTTTGTTTCTTTAGCTGCTGCATTATTGTTCCATTGTATGGTTTTGGGCAAATTTTATTTATAGAGAATTCTTAATTTAATGCTACCATACCAGAGAACTTCAAGTTTATTGATGAGTAACGGGCTCTGAGCTAAGACAGGAGTGCTTTTATCCCTTTCTCTTTGAGCCTTAGCTTGTGTAGAATGAGAACTTGGGGTTTGTAGTTTAGATAACTTGATACTTTCCACCACCAGCATCTAGAGGTAGTAGATGTAAGCATTTATGTCAGAGGTCTGCGCAGGTCACTCTCAAGTAAATGTTCAGGTAAATTCCTAAGAGAATTATTTGTTATACAAATGAAAATTATACCCATAGATATTAATATACCTGGGTATATGTGATAGGTTAAACTGTGTACATGTTTTGTACCTAACTCATAGTTTGAAACCCCTGCTCCTGTCTCCCTATGTGGGAAGCTCTTCTCGGGCATGTCACAGGGTGAGGGACTCCAGAGTTGCAGGACTGCTCTGTCACTCAGTGTCCCTAACCCTGCTGCCTAGCAGGCTTACAGTGGAGAACTAGGAGCCAGGGATCTGCTCTCTCTCCTGAGGCGAAAGGGTTATGGTAATACAGGAACCACCAGAGAGATGGTTTTTTTCAGCCTTGCACTTGGATTAATTTAGTTCTAGAATATTGGGCATGAGTCGATGTTTCTCTTCATTTGTGTAAGGTTTTCTGGCATCATTACTGACAAATTCCTCTTTAGCCTGTGCCTGTGCTTAACTCATGACACAGAAATCAGAACTTGATAGAGAGATAGGAATAATTAATGTTTTTAAAGGATCATTTTTAATGCCTAATTTCTTGCGATATTTTACTTAAAATCTTTCTATACTGAATTCTAGGTTGTGAGGCAGAGGAAAGTTTATTAAATACCTAATCTATTTAACTCTAATTGGTTATTGATAAGATAGTTGTATTAGGTACTTACTGTTTAATTCTTTATTAAAGTATTGGGTGTATTTCAGTACTAGTTATGAAACTGCTAGTGCTTAAAAATGCAGGAAGTAGAATGTTTAAAGCATACTTATGCCTTGGTGGAATGGACGGCTGATTTAGGCCAAAGTGAAAATTACCTGCTACTTGAACCCAGTGTCTTTAAATAACATAAAGGTGCTTTTTCAATTTGTAGCATGTATAGGAAATACGAGTCAACTAGAATAAAGACTGAAGAAGAGGCTTTCTCCAGTAAGCGGTGCCTGGAGTGGTTTTATGAATATGCAGGTAGGTAATGACCTGTGCCATATAAAACCGATCCTTAGGGAAATAAGGGGCATCTTAGAAGAGATTACAGAATTTTAAAGCATGTACTTTTAGATTTTGTGTGTGTGTGTGTGTGTGCGCACGCGCGCTGGGATAGGGTCATAGCTAGTGACAGAGTCAGAACAAAAGAAAGAGATGTAGTTGGAGCCCATCACTAATACCCTATTTATAGCCAGCAGCTAAACCCAAGAACTGAGAACTCTAGACCCGAACTGAAAAGATGAAATGCCCTTGGGAGCAACCTCTCAATGGCTACAAAACCTAGTTAGAGTACTGATAATGGGTAATTACTTGGTTAAGCCTCCAAGTTAAAATAAGCATTGCTATTTTGAACTTCAGCATGGTGCAGTGGGGTTTCCTTGTACCCAGTGTCTCTATTTTGGAAGATCATCTGGCAGAAAATGGTTACTTTGTCCTTTAAAATGTCTTAAGGTGGAGTTACGTTTTTGCAGTTTTCTGTGACTGGTGATGGTGCGTTGCAGCCTGGGCCCTGTGGTCTGTGCCTGGTGCTAAGAGACTGAGGGAGAATCTTGTCTGGCCGGAGGTTTTCTGACCTTCCGTCTTCCTCACCATATCTTAGGCCTTTTCAACCTGACCGTTGAACTTTAGCACAGTCATCTTGACTGTTTGAACAGCCTTCACACCCACGTTTGTATCACCAGTCTTAGTTCTAGACCGAGTCCCACGTGTCTCTGGTTGTCTTACTTAGAAATGATTGGAGCAGCTCATTCATGCCGTTCTCCCTGACATCCCCTGGCTGCTGCTTGACAATCTCTGCTGTCCCCAGGATGCCAGAAACGGCTCAGCCATCCCTCTACAGGGACGGCTGCGGCTGCGTTCTTCTCTTCCCTTCTGTGTACTCCCTACCAACAGATGCTGACCAGTGAGATCCAGGCCGGGGCTCCTGAGTGACAGCAGCTTTTTGGCCTTCTCTGCACTTCTGCAGGAAGTTGTCATAACTTGTCCCACTTTGAGTATAAAGGTTGATTTTCTGTTTCCCTTGCTCTCACTGGACTCTTTACTCGGGTGAGAAACTGACCACGGGGACCAGGTGCTGGGATTTGTAGACATGTGCTGGGAGAATTTTTTGTGTGCATATGGGGGTGGGGGCCAGTGTTGTTGAAAGGACACAGCCCCAACTTCCTTAGTTTTCACTTAGCGTTTCGTCTTTGTGAAGAGCCTCTGTACACCTGGTGAAGTCCCAGCTGGATTTTGTGTGCAGGGCATGAGCATTGGAGAGACTTCCTGGGTTTGGAGTGTATCTGTTTCCATGCTTCATTAGAACATGTGTCTTTGAAGGCATTCCTAGTTGGATGTACAAGTGATTGGCAGTTCCCATGGCTGTAGAAAAGGCTGAGTGAATGAAGAGCTGTTCCACATTCTTACTGGGTTAGGAGGATATTTGGTGGCCTATATTGGGTCACATTTATCTCCATGAAAATATGTTATAAAATGGAAAATTTAAGCAAAACCTGGTATAGTAATTTTTTGAGTGTATGTTTTTCTCTAAATGCAGATGAAAAAAAGATCTTTTTTTTTTTTTTTTTTTAAAGAGGGCAGGATGGAATTGCTATCTTGCTTGCTTTTCTTTGACTTCAGAAGCTGACATTTTGGAATTAAAAGTACAGCCACATTCTTTAGCTTCCTTGGGGTCCCTGCTGGGCAACTATGACACTCATCCCTCAGAGTGTGTGTGGGTGAGTTTATCTGTGTGTTCATAGTCCCTTACACCCTCCCCCACTTTATCCTTTTCTTCTTTCGTGCCTTATCAGTAGGAAAAGTGCCTTCAGATTGGGGGTGACTGAAAGCCTTCTTTGGCACCACATTCCCTCTCTCTAGGAAACATGCTCCTAGAAGAGCAGTTGGTCATAGGCTGTGAGAGGCACCACAGTGGACTTGGGTGTGCACTGTGTCGTGAATCTGTAGGTGAAGGCTGTGAGGCTCCACAAGGGTGGCCCTGGAGCAAGTGTGCTGGTTGGGCCGAGGGTAAAAGCACTCTCCCTGCCTTTTAACCTGAAGTGAGGGTGGGCAGAGTAAGGCCTTGGGTAGCAGGGTTCCTATGAGTGGTCTCAGGTCCAGAGACTCCAGTTCTACTGCTGCTCCGTGGAGCCCGTAGCCCAAGGCCAGCATGGCTTAACACACGCTAAGGTGGGGTTTCTCAGCTTTCCAGACCAGTGTAAACTCAGTCACTGATTCCAGACATTCAGTAAATAAACCCTTTCCTCTGGGACTCCCTCCTCCTAGTGTCTGGTTGGACATTTATTCCTTATTCTAATTTGGACATAGGATTGGCTCAGGGAAAAGGCAGAGTTTAGTTTCAAGTCCTTCTAAAAAATGGAAATACTCAATTTTATATTAACAGTTTATCAGATACCTTCTAATTTCTGAAGTCAACAATAAGAAGTCAGGGTAGTTTTTTACAGGTTTTAAAATTTTTTTATTTATTTTTTAAACAGTGCTCCAATATAGCTCACATGTGTAGGTCATATTATTTATGTAAACTGTGACTATAAGTCCTTAGGCTATTTTGAGTTAAGTTCTGTATTTGTCCTTTGGTCCATGAGGGGGGAAAAAAAGGAAAAAACAAAACAAAACAAAACAAAATGGGATTAGAGACCAGGAAGAAATAGTATAAAATGTATTTTAAAATTTTTTATAGATTATATAAAATATTTCATATTTATGAAAATTTGTAAAATACTAAAGTGGGCATTCATAAAAATATGAAAGCGTCTTTTGGGAAGATATGGGTCAAACCACCAAAGAGAGCCAAGGAAAACCTCTCACTGCAGTGAGGTGTCCTGGTCCTATCATGAGAACTTCGGCTTGAGGGCCTTGGGCTGTCAGGAGAAGTTAGATGTGTTTAGTTAGACTCCCTGTTTAAGGGGCAGGGACGTGGGGGCCATCACTTAGCTTTTTGACTTTTCTCACAATCTGCATTTCCCACTTTCCCTCCAATGCCGAGTAAGCCAGGGTATCGCACAACTCATTATTTAAATACAGATGCTTTTGTCGTCGTACGTCTTCCTCCCGCCCTTCCTTCAGACCACCCTGCTTGATCAGTGGTGTATTTGTGTGAGGCACATCCTTGCTTGAAAAAAGTTATCCTCTTAATTCTAGAGATGAACTGATGGGTTTACTCTAAAATATATCCATAATCCCTCTCAGTGTTTATTTTGCATCGATACACTCCGTGACTGAAAGCAACTTGTGGAGAAATTTAGGACTTTCAGGTTCAATCCATCACTGCGGGAAGTCAGGGCAGGAATTTACTCAGAGGCTTTGGAGCAGAGCTTACTCAGTCTGCTTTCCTATAGCACACAGGACCACCTTACAGAGGCAGTACCACCCACGGTGAACTAGGTCTTCCCATAAGGAAACATGGGGGAGAGAGCTAAAAATTAAGGACCATTTGAGCGATAATATGGAGTCCTAACACAGTGGAAGCTTCCTAAAACATGTTCACATATGAAAGTAATCTAGATAAAGTTGCCAGTGATGGAGGAAATAGAACTCTAACTGGCTATCTCTTGTCACCAAATGAAGCTCTAGGCCAGGGATTGAATTACATCTAACTGATGTTGGCCAAAGGGCCCACGGGAATCCTCAGACAGCCCAGGCCGTTGCTAAGACTGTAAGTTGCTCTCCACAGTCTGATAGCAAGGCCCCAGTGCTGAAGACAACAAACACACAAATCATTGAACATGCAGACGCTGAGCTGGTGCCCACATAGAACCTTCACCCCTACATTCTGGTGTCTTTGCTACAGGAAAGTACTCAGCATGCTACCAAAAGAGAAAGCTAACCACCTAGCCACACACCCTCTCCTCTGACTGTGGTGTGTTACTTCCAGTGGCACAGAGCTTATGGGAGTAACCAACCAATATCTGATGTGACCTAAGGCTCACTCCACAGATGGAACCCATACCTGTCACTGCTTGGTGTCAACAAGAACTTAAAACTAGGTAGCCCAGAGACCAAGGATAAAACCACATACTCCTGTTCTAAAGCGAAATCGTAGCAGTAAAATGCCTCCCATTGACAATCTGCTGTACTCACACGTCAGTTGCCTTCCTCAGCCATCATCAGCAAAGCTTCTTCCTGCAGCAGACGGGGACAAATGCAGAGACCACAGCCAGACAATATGCAGAGAGTGTGAGACCTGGAACCCCCATCTGTAAAGAGAGAATAGGGTGGATTCATCAGATCTTCCTTCAGGCCTCAGGGAACCTTGCAGAAGAGGAGGCAGAAAAAAAATGTAAGAGCCAGGGGATTGGAGACCATAAAGAAAGCAAGGCTCGTTAAACCAACACAGTCAGAGTTCCTGTGAATTCAGAGAAGGGGGCAGCATGTCCAGGGTCTGCCTGGGCCTGCACCACATCCTTTGTGTGTCTCCTATGACTTCCGTTTAGAGTTTTTATGGGATTCCTGAGTTGGCGGATGAGTGCTCTCTCATTCCTGTGCCTTCTCTAGAGCTCTTTTCCTTTTGTTTTATGCGATTCTGATGTCAGTTGCTTCTGATCATCCAATTCTGATATTAGCTTTTGTTTTATCTTACTGTACTTTATTCTTATATATTTTATTAAGACAATTTTAATTTATTTGATCATATTCTTCCCCTCTCCTAAGTCTTTCTAGATCCTCTCCCCTCCATAGCCAACTTAGTTTTTTTTCTTTTTCAAAAAAACAAAAACTTAATACAACAAAATCTCCCCAAACCAAGAAAACAAAATAAAACCACAACCCCCAAACAAAACTAAACACAACACCAAACTATAACCAAGTAAAAAAGCATGCCCTACGGGCACCCCACCCCCCGCCCCGCCTCAACATGAGGCCTGTCCAGGAGTGGCTGATAGGCAGGCCCAGTGTCAGTCTTTGGGAAAAACTGATTGTCTCTTTTCCAGCAGGAATAAGTGGCAGTTCAGTTGTTAACCATAGTGGCTAGGGTCTCCCTCCCCCTTCCCCTCCCCCTCCCCCCCTCTTTCATGAAAATGCCCTATAGACTTGCCTATAGGCCAGTCCTATGGGGACAATTTCTTGGTTAAGATTCTTTATTCTCAGATGACCCTAGCTTGTGTCAAGTTGACACATACAGTAGCCAGCACAATCCCAGTGAGCAGTCTGCTGACAACTAGATTGAAAGCAGTGTTAAATGACTGGGCGATGAGCAAATTTTAAATGATATTTATTAACAAGCTATATTTTGCTATTTTTAGAATATAGTTTTGACAGTAAAGTATTATAAACTATATACTGAAGTCATGTCCTTTTATAATAGAGACGATTCTCTCTGTTAGCTCAGGATGTCCTAGTGACTATCTAGACCAGGCTGGCCTTGAACTCACAGAGATCTGCTTGCCTTTGTGTCTTGTGACCCAGTATGTGCTGCCACAGCAGATGCTAACTCTTGTTGGAGGCTTTCTGTACGGCATTTCTAGTTTCTAGTGTGGCTTTCAAGCTTGTGCCTTCTCATTGCTCTTATTTGCCATTGCTTGGAGGTCACTAGCCAGTGCTGTTTCATAAGAAAAAGAGGTGGATATAAATAGTGGAAAGGATAGGCGAGTGGTTATTTACCTAGGGTGAAATGCTGTGAAATTATGGTATTCTGGATGGCCAAAGAGAATTTCCTGAATACATCAGTATGTATATATTCTATACATTGACATTTTTGTGAAGGATTTTTTTTTTTTTTTGGCAAGGATACTTAGAGGGTAAATCTGCTTTTTAATATTCTTATCTTCACTGTTAAATGATATTTGTATTATATATTAATATAGGGTCATATTGCCTCCCTTAAGTTAAACTTGATTTCTCTAATGGTCAAGTTAAAATTAAGGAATATAGAAAAATAACAGATAAGAAGGGAAGTTCTGATAGAGATGGCAGTTGACAATGGAAGACAGAGCAAATAAAGGGAAGATGGCAGCACAGAGAAAATGCTTTTTTTTCCTTTGTTGAGACTGTAAGGAAGGGGCGATTCAGGGCAGGAAGTGACGCAGGCCTTTGTAGCAGGTGCTCCTGGAGAGAGAGCACTGTGTGCTTTCACTGTATTGAAACTGCTCTGATGTTCTGTTCCCTCAATGGGGTGGGAGACTGAGGTCTCACTGGCCCCTGCTATATCCCAAGCAGTGCAGTCTGTGACTTCTCCAATAAACGTTATTGATGAAACAGCAACGTAGGACTCAGTAGCTCACTGGATCTGGATACAAAAAGATTCTGCAGGAATTCCCTTATTATGGCGTCTCTCTTTGAATGAACTCTTACTAAGTAAAGCCAAGTTAATGCTGCTGTTGTAGGAGAGTAAATAGGTCTCTCTCCTGAGCTTTCAGGGAAGAGAAAATGGCTGGTACTCTTGAATGTGGTATGCTGAATGGGGACACTGTCCTCAGCACTGAATGGAGTCACAGTGGGCATGGTTAGTGTGGCTTGAGGTGGGAGTTGGGGGAGATTGCTTGGTTTCCTTCTCAGTGGTTGAATGAGTTATCCAGGGAAGAAGGAGAAGGAGAGGACAGGCCGAGGCACAAAGCACATTATGGTGTCTGGCATATGTCCTGTATCATGAAACCACACGTAGGTCAGTAGGTGTTTCTGGAGCCTCATTCCATCCATCCATCCATCCATCCATCCATCCATCCATCCATCCATCCATCCATTTTGTTTTTTGAGAAAAGGTCTCCAAGAACCCATGCTGGCCTCATCTTGCTTGTATAGCTGACCTTGAGCTCCTGATCATCTTGACTCCACTTCCTGAGTGCTAGGATTACTGGCTCAGACCATTATTGTCACCCTAATATATAGGACCTCTGTGTGCCTGCGTGTGTGTGTGTGTTTGTGTATTGCTGAATCATAGAGAACCTTAGCTGATGTGCTAAAAACTTGGGCTTAGACTTTAAGTAGTGAAGAGCCATTGGGGGATTTAAGCCAGCATGGGATTTTCCTTGGGGAAGACCTCATAGTGGCCATGTGCAGCATGAGTCAGTAGTCTCAGAGAATGGAGCCTGAGCCAGGGCTGGACAGGAGGGGCACCAGTAAGTAACACAGAGGAGGTGGGGCATTTGCTATCAGATGGCTAGTGAGGGAGAAGGGAGAGTGACTCCCAGGCTTGTTTCTAGGTATGCAGGCTTGACACAGAGAGGACAGGTGTTGCCTTGAGGTACTGCTGGAGAGTGAAGTGAGGTAGCAGTGGGCTTGGAGAGAAGGTTGATGTAGTTTCAGATGTGGAATCAGAGTGGTCAAGTGGATGCTGTTGATTGGTCAGGATGAGATCGGAGCAGTTAAACTGCCAGTGGTTGGGAATTTTGGATGGGAGTCTACAGCAGTGGTTCTTGCCCTTCCTAATGCTGCGACCCTTTAAATACACTTCCTCATATTGTGGTGATGATCCCTAACCATAAAACTATCTTGGTCACTGATTTATAACTGTAATTTTGCTACTGTTATGAATATAATGTAAAATGTCTTGGAGATAGAAGCTGGTCTAAAGACTAGCAGTTAATGTTGACCTCTACACATGCATTTTAATGAGCAAAAGAACCTGCAAAGAATCCTAAAGAGGAGGGAAACCAGATGAGAAGACATTTCTGGAGGCTGTGGGAGTTTCTTGAATAAAGAGCTGTGTCAAACCTCCAGAGATCAAATACAATACAGATGGAAGTTGTCCATTAGATTGGAGAGTTATGGAGTTATTGGTGACTTTGGCAAGAATTTCAGGGGAAAGATAGGTGCAGGAAAGAGAAAAATTTCATGAAAGAACAAGCATGAGCTGAAGTGGAGAAATAGGCAGTCTCTGGGAAGGAACACGTAGGACCGGGGAGACGGTGTAGATTAGTGGTAAAATCTGGCTGGACAAAGCTTCCTGGGAACTGAGCTTGGCTCCTGGCACTCATTCATGCCACTCGTATCATCTACAACCCCAACTCAAGTGGATCCTACACCCTCTTTGAGCCTCAGAAAACAGGCAGGCAGATATAGACAGACAGACAGACATATACACACAGAGCGCTCACGCACACACACACACACACACACACACACACACACACACACACACACACAGAGAGAGAGAGAGAGAGAGAGAGAGAGAGAGAGAGAATAAAAAGGGAACAAAATGATAGATATTCCATGATACATTGTGGACGTTGGTTCTAGGACTGGAAGGACCAAACTCCACAGTACTCAACTCTCTAGTTGTCAAATGAGCTAGCATTTGGATCATATGACCTATAAAGATCTGCCTACTCTAAATCATTTCTAGATTTTATTTCTAATACTAAATATATGATATAATTTATATACCATGCCAGTATATATTATGTTCTACTTAGGAAATAATGGCAGGGGAAAAAATCAGTATGGATTTAGTATAGAAATAATTTTTTTCAAAAACTTTAGAGATGTGGATTGGACTGGATTTTTTTTCTACATAAAAACATGTTATATTTCCTATTTTATACAGACTAGTGTGGGGCTCTTTGTGATGATCCTATGTGTTTCTTATAGGTGTCATCACCAAATCAGATGTAGAGTTTTTAGGTACTTTAAAAAGCAGTGGTCTGAAATAGCCTTGTCCTTCGAACTGCCTGCCTTCTCCAAAGGTTGAAGGGCACACTGATGAGTCCAGAGAGAGTCCAAAGTAGACTCCTTAAAGGTTTAATCCTAAAGGGCACAATCCAATATTTTCTAATTTGTACTTGATTTTTCCCCAGAGGATTTAGTTTGGGGCCTTTCCTTCTTCTTAGGTGTATTTGATAGTGTGCCAAATTTGATTCATGGGACACTGCATTTTATTCCAGGAACTGAGGATGCCGTGGGTCCCGAAGGCATGGAGAAGTTCTGTGAAGACATTGGTGTTGAACCAGAAAACGTAAGTCTGCCTTTAGGACAGTGTTCAGTGGCCTTTCTTTCTTGCCTCTGTTTGTCTTTTGCCAAGCAAAGCCACAAAACAAGATGCAATTGTGTGTTGGCTTGTTGTGTGAGGCCATCTGAGAAATATGTCCTAATTCTAGTTTGATTTATAAGTAGAATGTTTTCTCTCCCTCTCCCCCATCCCTCTCTTCTTTGTTAGAGACAGGATTTGTCTGTGTAGCCCTGGCTGTCCTGAAACTTGCTGTGTAGACCAAGCTGGCTTTAAACTTAGAGAGCCGCCTGCCTCTGCTTCCCAAGTGCTGGGACTGAAGGCGTGCGCCACCACTGCATGGCCTGGTTTTTTCCCTGCCAGTGTTGTGCTGTAACTGTGGTCATTTACTGGGTTGGTTTCTTGTACATTAAGTGATTAATTCTGATGTATAAGAAGGGTGTGGGCATGCGTACCCACAGTGGGTACCAGCCACCCTGTGCTGTGTACCTTTATCCCCCTCAGTAGCTATTCCCGCTTAATAAGGAGCTCCAGATTTTAAATCCTTATTCATAAAGGGCTGAGTAGGTGGTCATTACCATAAATTTCCCACAGGTCTTTCACTTCTAATTGAACTTAACTCAAAAACTGACTGATTTTTAGTATAAACGCACTAAATATTTCCCTCAGAATTTAGAATTGTTTTATATATGCTTAATTATTTTTGCCTAGTTCTCTGCATCACAACTGTTAAATAGTCTATCTTGTTCTCATATGTTACACTAAAATGAAAAATTACACATGTGCCCTGGTTCATAAATGATGCAAGTTGGTTTTCCTCTAGCTGCCAGTACAGCAAACCTGGCAGGTCCTAAGGGAGGTGACAGTCTGGAGGAGGTCTCAAGGGACTGTCCCTTGTAAAGGCATCTGGTGCCCACGGTGTACACTGTGCTTCTAATGAAGACTGGGAGTGAGGTTTTATACCTTTTGGTCTTCATTTCCCCTTTGCCTTTTCTGCCTTGGGGCTGCTCCCTCCCCACAGTGTCTCCAAGAGAAGAGTTACATTTTCCAAAGGACCTTTAGAATGTTTTCACCATATGGATTTTTGTTTCGAAATTTTTAAAAATTATTTTAAGGTGTTCTAGTTCCAATGTTTTGGTAAATTATTCACCTTGGTCTAGATGCTGCAGGTCATGGTGTTTCACACGGTGGCTCTGCTGTGCAGGGAAGATGGCTGGTGCTCAAGGCTGGGAGGGAGTTGGCCTGGCAGGGGTTAGAGAAAGAAAGGGGACAAAGAGGAGATGGGAGGGGGTGCGCAGCCGCAGTTGAGTGAGAGTGGAGTTCAGGGTTAGGGTGCAGGACTTGAGGGATGAGCTGAACAGTTCACTGAGGCAGAAAGCCTGCCTCCATGTGGGATGATCCCACTTTGATTCTGACTGGAAAAGGAAAGTGCTCGAAGCTCCTCAGCAGTAACAGCTCTGGAGAAAAGGCAGCCATTCCTGGTATCTTTGCTGGCAATTAGGAACCCTTAGACTGTTTCTGTAGGAAGAGACAGTCTTGATATGTAAAATTATGTGGGGGACTAAAAGACTAAATTCAGATTTGGGTTGTTTCCAAGTATGTGCTGCCATGCTCCAGTTCTGTCGGCACAGAGGGAGCGGTGGTATTTCATAGCCTGAGGTGACAAGTTTTGTTTAATGAACCCCAAACTACTGTGTCCTCAGGCTGCAGCCTGCAAAGCAAGCAGAGCAACAGTCAAGGCAGCGGTTGGTTGTAAAGCCTTTTTCACCTCTACTAACAAGCACTTTAAAGATATTTTCACTCCCTGCTTCCTGATTGTATCAGGCCCATAAAATTCAATATCCTTTTATTTACTAAGGGGTGGGAGTCCTTAAAAATACATAGCTTTCTCACTGATTTAACCCCAGGATGATGAGTGTTCACTGAAGCTGTTTAACTCTGTGTGTGTGTGTGTGTGTGTGTGTGTGTGTGTGCGTGCGCTAGTGCATCTATTACAAACTAGATACAAATTAGTATCAAATACTAAAACAGGATTCCCTTCCCTTTTCTTCCTCAAAACCCATCCTCTTTGCTGTTTAAAATTCATGACTTTTTTTCATTAATTGGCGTGTGTGTGTATGTGTTTGTGTGTTTTTGTGTGTGTCTGTGTGTGTGTTTGTGTGTTTTTGTGTGTGTATGTGTTTCTGTGTGTGTGTCTGTGTGTGTGTGTTTGTGTGTATATGTGTGTGTGAGTGTGTGTTTGTGTGTGTGAGTGCGTGTTTGTGTGTGTGAGTGTGTTTGTGTGTGTCTTTGTGTGTCTTTGTGTTTTGGGGTATGTTTGTGTGTGTCTGTGTGTGTGTTTGTGTGTCTTTGTGTGTGTATGTGTTTTTGTGTGTGTGTGTTTGTGTGTGTGTGTTTGTGTGTGTCTGTGTGTTTTTGTGTGTGTATGTGTTTGTGTGTGTGTGTTTGTGTGTGTCTGTGTGTATGTGTGTGTGAGTGTGTGTTTGTGTGTGTGAGTGTGTGTTTGTGTGTGTATTTGTGTGTGTGTGTTTGTGTGTGTCTGTGTTTTTGTGTGTGTATGTGTTTGTGTGTGTGTGTTTGTGTGTGTCTGTGTGTATGTGTGTGTGTTTGTGTGTGTGAGTGTGTGTTTGTGTGTGTCTGTGTGTGTGTTTGTGTGTCTTTGTGTTTTTGTGTGTGTTTATGTGTGTGTTTGTGTGTGTGTATTTGTGTGTGTGTGTTTGTGTGTGTCTGTGTGTGTATTTGTGTGTGTGTGTTTGTGTGTGTCTGTGTGTGTGTTTGTGTGTTTTTGTGTGTGTATGTGTTTGTGTGTTTGTGTGTGTCTGTGTGTGTTTGTGTGTGAATATGTGTGTGAGTGTGTTTTTGTGTGTGTGTTTGTATGTGTCTGTGTGTGTGTGAGTGTGTGTGTGTTTGTGTGTGTCTGTGTGTGTGTTTGTGTGTGTGTGTTTGTGTGTTTTTGTGTGTATGTGTTTTTGTGTGTGTGTATGTGTCTGTGTGTGTGTTTGTGTATGTGTGTTTATGTTTTTTTTTGTGTGTGTGTTTTTGTGTGTGTGTTTGTGTGTTTGTGTGTGTTTGTATGTGTCTGTGTGTGTGTTTGTGTATGTGTGTATTTATGTTTTTGTGTGTGTGTGTTTTTTATGTGTGTGTGTGCTTGTGTGTGTATGTGTGTTTGTGTGTGTGTGTCTGTATGTTTGTGTTTGTGTGTGTGTGTTTATGTGTTTGTGTGTGTCTGTGTGTGTTTATGTGTGTGTGTGTGTGCACGTGCATGCTCATACACTCTTGCCCAGAGAAGACTATTTCTCCTGCTCCAGGCAGTCCTGACTGGCCTGCAGTTGTTAGTGTAGCCTGAGGCGCCTGGACTCTCCTTGTCCGGCTACCATCCGTGTGGAGCTCACATTTACTTTTGGCCTTTGTGACAGGACTGAATAGAGACTAAGCTTGATAATACGCACAGTCAGTTAAGAATGTGGTTGGTTTACCTGGGTAAATTGATTTTAACACACCAGAGTTGCAGTACACCTCTGAGCTGGGAGAAAATGCACTATTCGTCATCTGAAGAACGTACAGTGCGCCCTGTGGGAGAGAGACTTCTTAGTAGCCACTCATGTATAAATCACATTTCTTTTACCTTTATTTAGCAATCATATTTTGACCTCTTTAAATCTAAAAAACCACTGATTTTTAAATTTAATGTTTTAAAATAAAAATAATTTTATCACTAGTTTTATTCTATTATCTTTGTCAAACCCAGACTCACTCGGTTTTGAAGCCACCCTTCACACCGAGGTGACTGGGCCACGTGGGCAGAAGCTCATGCAGGACGTGGGAGTAGCTAATTGCCCAGGTCTGATGTGTTGCTGTATTTCTGTCTTTTAACAGGTAGTTATGCTTGTCCTAGCTTGGAAATTGGATGCACAAAACATGGGCTATTTTACTCTACAGGAGTGGCTGAAAGGAATGACTTCCCTACAGTAAGTCCGGGGCTGTGAGGGTCTCGGGTGGTTAGTAGAGGGGTGTGGAAGATGGGTACAGTAGAGGAGGGACCTCTCCAATCTCCTCTGGTAGTCACCTGGCTCCTGGGAACTTAGGACATGGTGTGTGAGAGAAGAGAAACCTGGTAGTGTAGCAAGCCTCCCTTGGTCAGACACGGAAAGACCACACCCCATCCTAAGGATAATGACGGTATAGCTTAGTGAATGAAGTGTTTATATATTGAACATGTGGCAAAGAAATCGATAGTAAAGAAAGCAATGGTAAAGAAAGCGATGGTATTTCTCAGGAGCTGCTCTGGGAGGAAGTGATTCTCCCTTTCCCATGCATGTGAGTCACGTATGTAAAGCAAAATTTTATAACAGCTATAAACATTAAAAATATAAAGTTTTAGTACATTTTATTTAGCCACAGATATCCCAAAAATTATCACTCTAGTATATAATTGTGCTTTAAGAATTGAGCTATTTTATTTTTTCTTTCTTTATAAATTTGTTGTGTATTTTCAGTTTTAGTCTATCCAGTCAGTTTTATTAACCGTGCTGACCCCTTAGTCTAGACTAAGAAGAACAATTAGTAGCTTTATGTGTTTACTTGGTGTGTGTGTCTGTGTGCGCGAGTGTGCATGCGCACACGAGTGCTTTCTTACTTTAGAGTTTCATTCAAAAAAACAAATTATTTTGCTCTATGGGAAGGAGCACCTTGGGAGAGGGTATGGTTCAGATGGTGTCCAAGAGGAAGCACTAGTTAGCTTCAGTCTGAGAGCCAGGAGTACTCTATCATTTTCTTTGCCCCATAACTAAGAATAATAGACTTACAATTTATTGGATTAAAGTTGTAACTGAAATAGTTTCATAATTTTATTGAAACCATGATGGATTCATTGGCCTTTAGTGTCCCTGTGCCTCTGTGGGTACAGCCTGCACTGTGTGTATTGTGTCTTCTCTTTGCTGTTTTCCTGTTTGAACCCCACAGTGTGAAAACAGACAGTTTGGCTTAACTTTGAACATTGGACAGATGGGGAAACTGAGGGCTTAGGGAGAGTGATATGTGACTTGTGAGAGTAAGCCTGGGAAGAAAGACATGGTTTTTAACTCAGTTTCCTCGACAGCATTGTCTGTGGCTGAGGACTGATAGGCAGAAGTCACCATCCTTTTAGAGACACATTTCTTGTCTGTGTGCACTACAGTTGTGGGGTGGTGGCATGTGAAATGCCGGTGTAATGGCGTCTGTCATGTTGGAGCCTGCTGACCCATCCTTGCCTCATTATTTTCCCTACTGCTGTCAGAAAGGGAATTTCGTATCTGTTCAGAGTGTCCTTGGGACCGATGTGGATACGTGGCGTGTGGGGATTTCCTTCAGCTATCCAGAGGCAGCGCCATCTCTCAGGCCTGTGCTCAAAGGCCTATGCTCATCTGTTCTTGAAGGGATGATACTCATTTTCTTATAGGCTTGGGTTCTGTCAGACATTTATCTTCACAAGATTTTTTATTCACACCAGGTCTTGTGTTTGAGTGCTACACATCCTGAAAGAAGCCAGTGTCTCCACTGTAGGGGACATAGGACTCCATGAAGCTCTTGGTTGTGGGCTCTGTTCTGTGATGTGGTGTAGTCACTGCTGGTGGCTATGACCTAATTCTAGAAATCCAGGGCTTGGCGATGTATGACCCACTGGAAAGGCAGAAGAATCTGCTCTGTGTGTGTGTGTGTTTTAAAGTTTGGAGACTGGTTTTCTTATTCAACATGGAGGTGATCATTCAGGATACAGTTATTGTTCTTTGTGGTTCAAGTGTTACACAATGTCAAGTTTTTAAGGGCCTTCCTGCAGCCTCCCTAGATTAGCCATCTGTTTAGGAAATATTTGAGTGACTCTGATATGCCAGTTCCCACATCCTGGGAAAGAAAACTCATGAACAAGATTCATCTCAGTGGTTTTCAACCTGTGGGTCATGACCCCTTTGTGGGGGGGGGGGTGTCAACCCTTTCACAGGGGTTGCCTAAGACCATTGGAAATCTCAGATATTTATATCCAGTTCATAACAGTAGCAAACTTACAGTTATAAAGTAGCAATAAAATAATTTCATGGCTGGGGGGTCACTACACTATGAGGAATTGTGTTAAAGGATCCTGACAAGAAGTGTGTGGTGATTTGAATGAGAATGTGCTCCACAGTGTGAGCAATTGGTCCCCAGGTTGCTGGCACTGTTTGGGGACATGAGGAGGTGTGTCCTGGCTTGAGGAAATACGTCACTGGGTTGGGATTTGAGATCATATAGCTTCACCTTGTACTTCTATCTCTGCTTCTTGCTTGTGGTTGAGATGTGATCTGTTAGCTTGCCAGCTGCCTGCTGCCTGCTACTGTGCCTTCGGCAGGATGGACTCTTAGCCCTCTGGAATCGTAAGCCAGAATAAACTTGTTCTTCTCTTCACTTACCTTGATCAAAGCCTTTTATCAAAATGACAGAAAACTAACTAATGCAAGAAGCAGTTCAGAGAGAGGAGAGGTTTATGTTGGCACACGCCATGAGTAGATGTCTGACATGGGAAGGCCTAGCAGCAGAGGCATGCAGGTCTGCTTCCTCCAGCCTGCCCTCACTTCCCGAGAGCGCCACAGCCCCTCAGAACCATGCCGCTAGCTAGAGAGGAAGCTCTCAAACATGAGCTTGGGTGGACACTTTGCTTGGGCTTATGGCTACCTCAGAATGCCAAATGCATTTAGACCAACTTAAAAGTCTTCATAGTCTCAGAGTTCCAACACTTTAAATGTCCCAAATTCTCTTTTGAGAGTCAAGGCAGTCGGTTAGTTGTGAGCCCTGTGAAATTAGGAAAGTTAAGAAACATACTTCCAGTCTACTATGACATAGAATAAGCACTTTGATCCCAAATCAGGGAACTGGGAGGATAGCAGGAAAGATCAGCCTAAGTGAGACCAGAAACCCGAAATGGACACAAAACCTCGAAGCTCCGTGCCCAGGATCTGAGGGCTCGCAATGGCTTTCTCTCTGCTCCACTGGGCTGGAGTAGCCATGCCCCCCCCCCCTTCTGCTTGTCACCTGTGGAACAACTGACGTCTCTCTTGGGCCAGCTCTCCTTGTACTTGCAAAGGTTCCTCAGTAAACATGCCCACCTTCCTGGCTGCCATCTGTGGGATTTCGGAATCTGTATCACAACACGGGCTTTAGTTCCACTGCGTGACACACTGCCCACTCGGAGTTCTGGGCAGAATCTCCTTTCTACTACATGTTGCCTGACGTCAGCGTCCTTACGGAACCTTGGCAGTTCTCTCTCCATGACTCTGTAGTTCTTCTTTTTTGTTTTTTTGAGACAGGGTTTCTCTGTGTAGCCCTGGCTGTCCTGGAACTCACTCTGTAGACCAGGCTGGCCTCGAACTCAAAAATCCGCCTGCCTCTGCCTCCCAAGTGCTGGGATTAAAGGCGTGCACCACCACTGCCTGGCTGACTCTGTAACTCTTGTACTGTGCATGCCTTAAAAATTAGCACCTGTGCCAAGTTGTGCTGCCAGCTGTAAACACAACCTGACCAGAGCTGCAGCAGCCCCTGAACCTAGCGAAGGACCTTCCTAAGGATTCCTCGGTGGCCTCCTTCCGGGTGCCACTTGAATCAGTCCCTCTCCAAATAAGTTTTCGAATGAGTCTGCATTGCTGCATTTTGAAATGTGATTAGTGTGACCCGCAGGCTGAGGGTTCTGCTGAGCAGTGTCTCCGTGTACAGCTCCAGCTAGCTGGTCAGCACTTGCTTAGTTATGGTCTTGATCCCAGTATTAACATGGTTTGAACCCTCACCAAAGTGGCCACTCCTGTCTTCACCTCTAGCCATGTTCACGCTCCTTCCTTCCTATTCTCTTGACTGTAAATAAATGTAGGTGAACACACGTGAGCCACGCCACAGCTTGAACATTTTACACTGTCTTGAAATAGACAAAATAGACCATTACTTTTGAACTCAGCCTTCAGGTTTTTAGGACATGAACAGGAGTTTGAGAGTTCCTTGGCAAATATGATTGATCTCCAGTCCAGTTCCCAAAGCTCCATCCCCCATCCACGTGCCCTCCTGAGAGCCTGTGAGTTCCTGTGTGCCTCCTTGGCACTCTAGTCTTCCACACTTTGACCAGACTTGCCCGGTAAGCTCTTGCTAGCCTTGAAGGCTTTGCAGTTTTAAACTCTTCCACATTCCTCCTATAAATCTGTTCCAGATGCATATAAGCCACACTGTCAGGTACTTATCTTTATCCTTCCTTCTGGTTCCATTCAGGACCCCAGGCCCTGGGGTGCTGCTGCCCACACTCAACGTGGTGGGTGCCCACCCCTGAGTCATCTCTCTGGAAACACCTTCAGCAGGCACTGAGAGTTACACTTCCTGGGTGATTCTAAGTGCAGCCAGGTTGACCATGAAGGTAACTTGTCACCAAGACAAAGTCCATTAGGGGCAGGACTTAGAAATAATACTTAAAAAGTTCAGAAATATTAGTCATTCTGCTAGTAGAATCACTAAGTCCTGTATTTGTAAGATGTGTTTACCTAGTCCACAGGAAACCTCAAAGGGAAGTGGCTGTGTGTACTGACATGGAAGTGGTCTGTCTTTTTAGTTTGTCTTCTGTTTTAGATTTCTCCCCTGGGTTTTGGTCATTTTTGTTTTATTAAATCTGTCCTGTTAAATACTTTAGATTCATATTGGAACCCATGTGCCTATGATAAAAACCTGTATTTCTATGCAGTGATACACATTTTACTTTATTTAAATTGATATAGCAGAAGTTTGTTTCTTACAGTTCTGGGTGAAGCTGTAGGCCGAGGCTCCAGCAGCTTTGGAAGCTAGGGACAGCTTGGAGCTGGCGTGTCAAAGAGTGCCTTATGGCTGTGTGCTCACCCACTGGTTAGGACAAATGAGTTTCTTTAGGCTGCTTTTTAAGGACATTAGTCCCATTCACAGAGGCTTTGCCTTTGTGACTCAGTCCAAAATTCACCTCCAAAAATTTAAAAATATTTTTAACTTGCTTGTTTAAAATCTTATGAAGACTTGCTTGTTTAAAATCTTATGAAGCATGTCTATCTTTTGCTCCTAACAGTTGACTACTCCTCCCATCTTCTCCTGGTGACCCTCACCCATTTCCCTCCTAACGACTTCACATCCTCCCTTGCCCTTGTTTACTGTGGTTTTGTTATTAATGACCCTTGAATGTAATGCATTCTTCCCTGTGTGCCTGGGGTGAAGCCATCCTCTGGGCATAATGCCCACAGTCACCTTGAGGAATTAAGATTTCAGCACACAAATTGGTGGCGTGCATGAGTGGGAGAGAGGGGCAGACACAGGTACAGACTAGCAGTCCAACCTTTGGTGAAAAAGACAGCCTTTCAGGGTGGTGATTACCCCACAGTGGGGAGCTGTCAGAACTAGAAGGGCCTTGAGTTTGGGGAGGGCTTAGAACGGTAGCCAGTGTTTGTGTAAAGCTCTGGTGGCCAAGTGAAGGGATGGTGGTGTGGAGGGCAGTGGGGAAAGCTCTCTGCCTTTGGAAGTGGGCTTCACTCACTGAGCTTTGAGACTTACCTGTGTAATACACTTGTGATTACACAGTGTGAGGTGGGAATACAGCCACTTTCCAGAAAGCCCTCTGTCTATTGTCCCTTCCCTCTGACAGGGTCTTTGCTGGGTGGCCACTAGGTGGCAACCTGTTGTTCCAGGCAGGGCGACTGAGCCCTGTCTTCTTATTGGCATGAGCTCTGGGTTTACAAAGAGCCCTGTGATAGATGGAGCAGTACTACTGGATACACAAAGTGGAATTTTGGATAGACATTTGATCTCATTTAGTATAGGAGACTTGCTCACTTCTCACAGTTGGCCATGAGTTGCAGGTGTCTCTCTCTAGGAGAAAGGTCACCCAGGCCTGGCACAGGTCTTGTTTTGCTTTCACACACTGTTGTACCCCAGCACCCACACACACTCTGTTCTCTCCTAGCAGGTCTCTGTTCAGGTTCCTGAAGCTGAATCTATTGCTCGGGACTGACAGCCCGTCTAGACGTGTCCCTTAGGTTCCCTTTCTCGTGCCAACCAGGAGCCTTACATGGCTTTGGATGGACGAGCTGCCCCCTCTCCAAGCCCTCCCTCAGTATTAGTAACATTATTACTTTTTCTTTAATTACTAGGGTCTTGGTTCTGCAATAGTACACCCAACGCCAAATAAGCCTAAGCCAGCTGCCACTCCTGTGTCCCAGCCATACCTACCCCCATGCTGTCGCTGGTGTTTTTCTCATCTCTGCCATCCTCATTTGGGTTCTGACACTAGGTCTATAGTTAGACTCTCAGCTTCTCAACTCTTTTCCTTCCCTACCCCAATTTTGAGAGCTCCGAAGAGCTGTCGAGGGTGCAAGCCTGGTCTCTCCCATGGTAGGAGGTTGCCTCTGTTGTTTGTAGGATTCCATATAAAGTTTTCACAGTGGACTGTGGGAGGCGTGTATAGCTATTCTTTGGGTCTTGAACGAGTGAGTTCAGTAAGTATATCATAGCAAATGAAAGTAAAAGAATAACTATCGTTAGTAACAAACATCAAACTGAAGGCTCACACTATCCAGCAGAATTGATGTGGAAGCCCTTTTAAAGCAGCCAGGGGCATGCCTGATAGAGTACCTGACAGAGCTGAGCCCCCTTGCTGAACTTCCAAAGAAAAGAACAAAACCACTAGGGAAGTAAGTCATTATGTCAGGAGCTCACACATCCCCCAGACACTGACTGGGAAGCCCTACTAAGGCATTGCTTCCTGACTGGGCAGTCTAGGTATAGCAGCTGGAAACCCACTGGAGAGGGCCGAGGCAGTTCAGTGGGGCTCCCTACCTCCACCCCGAGCTTCCAGCCTTTCCCACACCCCTCCTTCCCCTCCCGTTAGACACTTTCCTAGTACTGGGTAAACAAACCACAGTAACTTCTGTGAGGAAAAAGCTTTGTCTTCAAGTGCTCTTTAAGGGCACCTTGCCTGCTATTCAGTGTTCTCGATAATTCCTGCCTCACTTAGGAAGGCAGCCCATTCCCCTGACAAAGATGACACTTAAGTGTGTTTGAGCAGGGGCTGCACAGGATGGGACTGAGACCAGAGGACAGTCTACCCCTCTTCCTAGAGCCAGCTTCTCAGTGACTTCAGATGGTTCACGACAGTTCGCCAGTGCACCATTCATTACAAGGTCAGAGGAGGACTTGGTACAGTTAAGTGAGCTCAGGTCACCAGATTTGTGTAACAAGCACTGTGACCCCCCCCCCTTCTTGTTAGCCTGGTTCTCATTTTTTAAGGCTTACATGTTACAAACAAAGTTAATTTGTGGGGGTGGTGAGATGGCTCAGTGGGTAAGAGCACTGACTGCTCTTCTGAAGGTCCTGAGTTCAAATCCCAGCAACCACATGGTGGCTCACAACCACCCGTAATGAGATCTGATGCCCTCTTCTGGCTCATCTGAAGACAGCTACAGTGTATGATAAACAAATCTTTAGGTCAGAGCAAGAGGGGTTTACTAAAGCAAGCAGAACTCTAAAAAGAATTCAATTCCCAACAACCGCACGGAGGCTTACAACCATCTATACAGCCACAGTGTACTCATATACATAAAATAAATAAATCTTTTTTTAAAAACCCAAAGTTAATTTGTAAAAATAACTAATTAGTGTGCTTCCTTATCAAAGGTAAACACTGTTACTTACTGGTAAAAACAGGTTGTCATCAGCAGGGCTCCCTTGAGAAACAGCTGGTTTCAAGTTTGAAGCAAATTCTGTGCCAGGGAAGGAGGAAGTGTGCAGAGATTGGTGGGCACACATCAGAAGGATGCAGCCAGGATCAAGGGCCACCGCCCAAACTGGACAGTTCCCATTGCAGAGAATCAAATCCGCAATGGACGAACACAGTGAATTAAAAGGAATGGCAACTCTTAAGTCCCAGAGGGAGAACAGTGTTGTCCAGGGCTCCTCACAGGAGGAGCGGGAATTCATGTGCTGCGTCTTCAAGTGTGAGCCTAGCCGCGAGGTAAAGCTGCTTTGGGTAGGGGGGTGTTCAGTGGCCATCCAGCCCTGCTGCAGTTGCTGTTAGGGGAGTCATGGGGGCCTGGGGGGGGTGCTTGCAGTGGCTAGGACCCCGGAACAGGTGTCTTATTAGGGGCTGTGGGAGAGCACTAGCAGAAGACATGAAGGGCTTTCACTGATATACCTGACCGTCACCATGTCACAGGCAGGATCAGTGTCTCTGCACTAGAATGTCTAATCTGTAAGCTTTTGTACAGACAACTTAAGGATAAATTGAGGCATCAGGAAAACAGCAAGTTGAAAATAAAGTTGAACTGGGCAGTCACAGTCTTAAGGTGGCATCCACGGGCTGCTTAGTGTTTCATAGCTAGGAGAGTACACTCTGGGGCTGGGCAGGAGGCTCAGTTGGTAAAGTATTTGCTGTACAGGACTAGGGTCTGAGTTTGATTCCCAGACCCCATGTTAAAAGCCAAGGACAGTGGTATATACACACAAATCCCCGCACCGGGGACAGAGACAGGCAGGGCACTGGGGCTCACTGGCCAGCCATTCCAGCTCATGCGGTAGATTTCTGGCCAATAAGAGACCTTGATTCCAAACACAAGGAATTCAGCACCTGAGGAGTGGTACTTGTAACTGACCTTCGTCCCCCACATGTACACACACATATATGAACACAGAAGTAAATAATAAATGGAGAATTTGGAGCATACCCCTCCCTGCATTAATACAAGTTAATTTCAGCAATAGGGAACAGCCTGATGTGACAAGGTTCCTCATGGTGTGTCCAGAAAGGACATAAGGACACAAAGTGAGTGCCATGTTCCCATCATGGGGAACCTGCGTGACAGAGTGACATGCTAGAGAGACAACTGTAGTGGTCTCTAAAAGCAATTACGAAGGCGCTCTGTAGAGCAGCTGGAGGCAGCGCTGCTGTTTGCTAGCTGAGGAAGTAGTAGTAGCTGAGAAGAGCTTCAGTGTGAAGGGGAGTGTAACACTGTGCTGGGTTGCTGTGTAGGCACTCTTCTATGCCTTCAACATTTATTAAAAAGTACAGAGAGCAACTGGTCATTATAGACACAGTCCCGTCTCCAGCTTTTTATTCTTTTGGTTTTTATATTAATTACTTCAATTAAAAAAAAAACCACTCAGGTTGTAATTTACCTTTATTCTGTTTCCTAGATGTGATACAACAGAAAAACTCAGAACTACTTTGGATTACTTAAGATCATTATTAAACGATACAACAAACTTTAAGCTCATTTACAGATACGCGTTTGACTTTGCACGGGTGAGTTCTCTGGAGCCTGTCCAGATGTTCCCCTCTCCCTCCCCTCTTTTATTACCTTTTTACACCACAGCAAAGACCTTGAAAAGTTACTCCCAGACCATGAGCTAGTGTTTCTAAATGCTTTGAAAAACTGATTCTGGGCCAATATGTGTGTCAGCTAGAAGTTCCAGTGGCTGCCACTGAACACCTCCTGTGACGGGCTTAGGAGCAGGTTGTGCGCGAGCCCTGTGTCTGATGCTTAGAACCATCGGATGGTCTTGGAAAGGCCGACCGTTTTCACATAACAGACCTTCTCCCCTAGAGAGACTAGAACACTGACCGTAGCTAATCCAGTTTCACTTTGAAGGATGTCACAGGAAAGAATGTGAACCTAAGCCCAGGCTGATTTCCTGTTTGTTGATTTATCTATTCAAGGCCATGTTTGTGACACGGGTGAATAAAAACCTAGTCACTTCAGGGAGTGAATTCCGAATGACTCGGTGGTATGTTCATAGAGACCTGCCCTCAGCCCTTATAGCTATACTTTACTCCAGATTAGTGTCTTCTCTGGGTGTTTGTTGGGTTTAGATGACTAGACTTTGGTTGGCTGCATTTTTTATATTTCTTCCTTTCTTATTTATTTATTCCCAGCAGAGTGAGGAATGATTCTTCCCTTTTCTGTGCTGACCTTTTTTTATTCTTCACTCTTTGGCTTTACCAGTTTTAGCACCAAAAATGTATTCCATGGCGAATTATAGTCTGCAGCAGAACGTCCGTCAGCGGTGCTATGTGGAGTCGTAATTCATGTCATTCTGAAACTGCAGCCTTACGGAGTCACGGTGTGAATGGAGTTAACTGAAGCTAGGGATGGAGGGCATGAGAGTCACACGTGGTACTTGATGGAGCGGTGTTTATGTAATTATACATAGGACGCAGGGTACTAGTTTCTAAGCTTAGTACATAATCATCCACCCCACCCCCCACCCCCACTCGCACCCCTTTAAACATGTAGAGGTCCCTTCAGGAATATCCTAACTTTCTGCATCCAGATCAGCTCCTTTTGGCTTGTTTAGGTGTCAACATTCTCTCGGCCACCCTCTGTGCTTTAGATTCACGGCTCCTTTGCTCCTTCCTGACTTCCTCCCATTCTGGGTCAGTCACTGTGGCCCACCTTACAGGAGCTCTTTCGATCTCCTCTTTCTCGGTGCCTCCACTCCACTGCAAGCTTGCCAGTTGGGGTTCTTGTTACTTGTAACCTGCCTCTTTTGCTAGGCATCCTTCACACGCAGCTAGCGTCTGCATCACTAAGGAGTCATCAGTCGTCCTCCTTCCTTACCTGGCTTCCTGACTCCTTCGGCACCTCTAACTACATTTATGCCGACATGGGCATCCTGATGGGGCTGATGCAGCTGCCCCCACCACCACCCCCGCAGCCAGGAGGTTGTATCTGTTTCATACAGGAGAAGAGGGAGCCAGGGGGTGTAGAGAAATGACCTCTGCCACGTTATTAACAGTCAGTGGATCTCCCACTGAAGCACTTGAATCTGTGGCTTGGTCCAGCCTCACATAATCATGTTCCAAGCTCCTGACTTGGTGACATCTGCAGGGAACTGTATTCTGTGTAACCTGCCGAGCCTGACACCTGACCTTTCGGCTTTTCTGCTCTCTGCTTCTGGTCATGCTGAGCTGTTGCCTGGAGCCCTGCTTACACTCCCACACCCGTCTTCAGGCTTCTGGGCCCCATCACGTGCAGCCTGTGTTGGAGGGCTTGTGCCATAGTCACTTACACAGCCCCAATAACTCCTTGGTGCGACATTGGAGTTTAGGTACACATTCATGTTCCTGGTAGACTGAGGACTGTGGGATTTCCATGGGTTCAGTCTCCTGGTTTTGAGGGGTATTTTCAACAGGTAGTGGTGAGTTACTCCTTCTTACACAGTGACGGACAGGAACTGCTCATTTTTATCATTAATTACCAATGCCATTCATTTCAGCTTAAATACACACTGAGGCAAATCTGTTACTCGTGTTTCTTCTCCTTAGTTGTAGCTTACAAGTTTGGGAAGTTGTGTTTTCATCTGCGTTCAGTTAGCATATCTGTAGGTTCTGTTTTGATGGACTTGCTGCAGAGCACAGCAGCCCTTAATCCTCCGCTCAGCTTCTCTCCCTCGCCACTTCTCTTCAATACATTGATTAGAAATACGTTGATTGTTTTGCAGGTATTTGGGGTTTCCTGGGTGGTCTTTGTATTATGGATACCTAGTTTAATTCTGTCAGAGAAGTACAATTTCAGTCTGTTTAATATATGGTCCAAAGTATGGCCTGGTCTTGATTGTTGCATATCTCTGTTGTCTGGTGACTCTAAGTTGGGTCAGTTCGGTTGAAGGTGCTCAGGTCTTTACTGAATGCTGTCTGTTAGTTCTGTCAACTGAGGAGTAGTGAATTCCTCAGTTCTAACTTTCTCTGTTGACCTGTATCCAACCTGCTCCAATATATTTTGAAGCTGTGATGTTAGGTTTAGACATGCTGTCATGTCCTGAATGAACTGATCCACTTTGCTTTATGAAGTGTGTCTCTTCTTTATTCCAAAGTTACTGTGTGAGAAACATAGGGTATCGGGCACTCATTGGCTAAAATCTGCCTGGCCTGTCAGTTCTCTCCCTTCCCTTAACCCACGGGTGTCTGTGTATTTAGAACAGATTTCAGATAGATGGCGTGCATGCAGATGAGTCAGTTCGTGTCTTACAGAGGCTGATGCTGCATCTGATGTGGATGTTTCTGACCCCGTCCTCCTGTTGTGCTCTTCTCCCTGTTTATCCAACCTGCTCTTCCGAGGGAACACAACGTCCTTGCCGCGCCTTGTCTTCTTTTCATGCCTTCTTTGGGACTGAGATGGGGTTTTCTGTCCTGAGAGTCTGTCATTTATTCTTCTATGCTTTATTCCTCATATTCTCTATTGTATTATTTCTGCTGCTCACCCCAGGCCTTACCGTGGTGTGTTAAAGGTTTACAGTTTTCATTTGCGTGTGTAACGGTGTAAGAGCCTCGGCAAAGGTGACTCTGTTTTGCCTGTCATAGTTTGAGCATTTTACTCACGCTGTGAGGCTTACACTGTAGTTTTGTTTAAACAGGCAGATGTGTCAGTTGCAGGGACCCAGGTTGATGCTGCTTCCAAGTCCTTCTTCCATCTTATACAGACCAGTCTCTGTACCATTTTCCTTCTGCGGGACAAAACTTCCTTAACAGTCGTTGTAGGCCAGAACTGTTGCTGCTGCTGCTGCTGCTGCTCACTATGGGCTTGGCTTTGCCTTCACCTTTCTAGATGCTTCTCTGGGTAAAGGCTTGGAAGCTGGCATTTCGCCCTCTCAGGGATGACTCTCTGCTGTCTCCAACAGTGTGGCGTCCAGTGCTGATCCCGTCTTTATCCTCTGAGCATAGTGCCTGGTGACTGAGATAGTTTTTCTCTTTGCTCTGCTGTCCGGCAAGTCGACCACATGCTTCCAACACAGTTCTCTGGGTTATTACTCTGATTGGGATCGTTGGGCTCTTTGAATCTGTGGGTTCACTGGAAAATCTTTTAGGTGTTAGGTGTCTCTTCAACTATAAACTGTTGCTATATTTCTTGATACTGTCCCATGGGCCACCGATAGCACATTTCCCTCATTTTAGAATTTTATTGTTGTGTCCTACGTTGTTAATCATTAACATTTTCTAACCCCCTGACAACATCTCTCATTGCAGATACTATTTCATCTCAGAAGCCCCATTTCTTTTTTTTAATGCCTTCTGCTTTTCTCCTCAGGACAGTGTCCTTGTACCTACTTAACCATCTAGGGTATGTTTATTAGATATGCCTACCAACCGCGTCTTTCATTGTATGCTGTGTTGGGCAAGTTCCTCCTGACTCTGACTCTTGCTGTGGGGTTTAGTCACTGCCCTAGTCCTTGGAGAGTGATGTGAGTCTGGGTTGTGGGTTGCTGGGTTGCCTCTCCTACTTGCAGTCAGTTGTGTGCTCTGAAAGGGTGATACAGACCAGTCTTTCTTGTGGCAGTGCCCAGTATGTAAGTAAGCCAGAGCTGTCTCGGTACCTAGTGTGAGCTCTTTATACGCCGGCCGTGGAAACACAAACCATCTTTAGTCCTCTGTCAACTCAGTTTCTGCTTCGCCACTCCAGCAGATCCTTGTGGAGACTCTGATGTGCATGGCAACGACTAGCGGCAAGTCTGTAGACTTCGTTTTGTGACTCTCGGCTCCTTGTTCCTCTTTGGCCTACCATGTTTTCTGTAACTCAGGAAAACCTTCAGGCTGTGCTTGAGTTTCCCCTTTGGTTTGCCAGAGCCTAGAAACCACTTCTGGAGATGACAGTCTGCTGTCAGGGTGGGAGAGCAGGCGCTTCCTATCTGCTTCCGCTTTCAGAAAACAACTAGAGTTGTTTCCAAGTGAAAGCAGAATCCTAGTCCCTTTCCTCTGTTGTCTGTGCACCTCCTAAGGAAAAGGGCTCCCAGAAGTCATACATTATAATTAGCACAACAGACCTTTTTAATTGTCGTTTCAATGAAGTTGAACTACTTGACAGTGTTAATAATAACATAAATGTTGCGAAATAACAAGTGTATAATGCTTAACTATTCTGAGTGATGCTTTCCTATACCCACAAGAGGCTATACTCCAGCTCCTCAGGCCGTGGGTCGAAACCCCCTTGAAGGGGTCAAACAGTCCTTTTCTAGGGGTCATCTAAGACCGTGGATGTGGTTCCTAACAGTAGCAAAATGATAGTTATGAAGTAGAAGTGAAGTAAATTTATGGTTGGGGGTCATAACTATAACATGAAGAACTGTATTAAAAGGTTGTAGTATTAGGAAGGTTGAGAACCACTGCTATAATATAATATTAGAGAATAGTCAAATGGCCCTTTTGACAGCTCTTCACTGAAATTGTAGTCCAGGAGAATTATCATTTTTCTCATCTTTAAAACTGGTAGCATTTGGTACTAATGAGATGGCTCAGTGGTTAGAAGCACTTGTTCTTACTCAGGGCCTGAGTTTGGTTCTCAGCACCCACATGGTGGATCACAGCCCATGACTCCAATTCTAAGACTTCTGAGGCCCACAAGGGTTTTGTATTAGTCACATGTGGCGCACATACCTATGTGCAGGGACACTCTAAGCTTTTGTATTGATTTCCTTTGGTTCTCACTAGTCTGTAGTTTTTTTTTGTTTTTGTTTTTTTGTTTCTTTTTTTTTTTTTTTTGATGTCGTACAGTTGTGACCCTTCAGAGGTCACCTGGTGCAGCCTCATCAGTCCTTGGTGTTGATATGGTGCGGGACAGGAGGGCACTTGAAGGCCGTTGCTCTGGTACGCCTTTCTACAGAGCCATGCTGCCTTCCCTGTCTCAATTTTGCCTGTGTCTTCTGGGGTCTTATAAGGGAAACTAGGGAATAAAAGACAAAGTGTGCAAGAATTCTCTTACATACTTCAAATTCTCTCTCAGGGTTTTTTGCATGTGTTTCTTATATAACTGGTACCATGAAGAATCCTCCCAGTGTCTCCCCTCAGTTCCCCAACAGTTTTTCCCCTCAGTTCCCTTGAGTCTTTATAGAGATAGCATCTGGCTGCACTTGCAGGCTGATCCCAGACTCCACGTTACCCCAGGAGCCTGGGGAGCATGACCACGTACAGATTTTTGAAAAAGTAACAGTTTACTTATTATTAATAATATTTACTCTTCTTGACTCTTTGCTATTCTGATCCAGAAGCTGATGGCTTGAGGTGAATTAACCCTTGTTGCTTAACCTGGAAAGGGGTGGGAGTTAGTTAAAGGGTTTATTAATAGTGTTCTCTTCTCTTTAGCCTCTCACTGACTAGGCTGGTTAACTCTTTGTGGACCAGAGAGGAAGGAAAAGAAAAGAATTAAAATCCTTTACACAGACATCTATGCACAGACACATATACATCCAGATATACACAGTCTGGCCTGGCCCTGACACCTGTCTGAATCTATTCCACAAGTGTTCATGCATGCTTCCATAGATACACACATTCCTACACAGCCACCACAACTGGCGTTGGTTCCTTATGTGAAAACAACTTGGTGTGGAGGAGAGACATGAGGTGAAGAGCTAAGTAGAGGGATTCTCCCTTCGATGTGAGCAGAGTTGGTCTGAGTGTATCTGACTCTTATATCCTCCCTAGTGAGGTGGCTCCTGTAATGAGAGCTGGAGAGCTTGGCCTTTTGAGAAGGTGGCGGCTGCATGTAGTGGCCCTTCTGTAGTGGGTGGCAGGGGTAAAGGCCAGGGGAGACCAGAGGCTGAGTTTAAACTGTGGACACTGTCCCTGGTCTACCATGGCCAGCCTTCCTCCTCGGTATTCTCCTGCCCTGATGCAAAACAGCCGTGGCCTCGAGTGAGAAGCGTGTGGGGTTGGAGCCCAGGAGTCAGGAGGAGCTTCTGGGGCAGAGATGAACTGCGGTGGCACTTGGGTGGAGTGGGGTCTTGAGGCGCAGCTGGAATATGTGAAGAGAGAAGAGGCCTTCAGGATGAGGGCAGGAGGCTGAGAGAGAGAACCAGAAGAATGAATGATGTGAGTGTGGCGGCTTGATTTCTTTTTCTCTCTTCTTGACGTGGCATTTGAATGGAGGATGTTTATGGAAGCAGAAGACACAGACATTTGAGAAAAGATCCTGTGACAAGTTAGCTGGTTAGCAGATCCAATTTCGCCAGGGCCTTGATGGTCTGCTCACGGCTCACCAGTAGCGAAGCTGTCAGTTATTTTCTGCTGCTCAGCACCTCTGAGGAAGTGATTCAGGAGTTAGAGAGCTTACCCAGACACTCACTCACACCTTCTCCTTCCAAGGACAACAACTGCAAGTGATTGTGGATGCTACACCAGTTTTTCCTCAGAGCCTCATTGTCCAGTGCAGTGGGAACGGTACTTTGCAAGCACTGTGAGCTACATGCTAATGCTCTTTGTTGTGTTCTAAGAGCATAGTTCTTTTAGTTTATTTCTTTTTCAATGAGGGGATATTTCTCAGGTTTTGTGTCTTTTTTTTTTTTTTTTGATGCCTTTTAAAAAAACTACTCCCAAAGGTCACCCCATTTTTGAGTTTCCTAAGCTGATCCACAGAACTGAAGGTTTTAGTTCTTCTCAGCCCTTAGTTTTCAGTTTTTACTTCTTGGCCGCACTAAGAAGGGCTGCCCTCCCCCGTGCCAGGACACACGGGATTGATCTTCAGTCAGTATTGGATTTCATATGCCAGTGGGTAACCTGGCTCCCACCGCTCACCTTAGGAGTCATGCTGCCTCTGGACTTAAAATGAAAATATAAAATCTTCAATGAGAAAAGTAAGTTAATATACATCTCAAGCCATTAGAGAGTGAACATTTGTATTGAGTTGCCAGGGGCTCTGATAAAGCAGTGCAGACACCTAAAGCTTTAAAGACTCGTTTTATAGCACTGCAGTTACATTTACATATTTAAGATTCTTTACTTTAGTGTTTGGCGAGTCCTTAGTCCCCCTTGAGAAAAAAATATTTCTCACTCCTCACAAGGGTCTACACTAGGATGTTCTGACACAATCAAAGGCTCTTAAAAATTCTGGCTTTAATACACCCTGGATATATCTCTACCTTAGCCGTGAGTATTAGGCCTCTGGGGTGTACTCCTGGGCAGTGTTCCACCTTGGAGTGTCTCACCAAGGTCCTGAGGTTGAGGGCTGCGCTGGCAAGCCTGATGCTGTACAACTGCTGCTCTTATTCTCCGAGGAAGACAGAATCTGTCAGAATGTAGGGGAGCATCCAGACCCGCTAGGGTTCTGTTACTTGAAAGATGACACAGAGGGACTCTATTGTTTTAGCAAGTTAAAGTTTACAAAGTGCTTGGGTCCAAGGTGGGCGGGGAGACAGGGGAGTTGTGTTTCCTTGTCCTTCAGCCCTTGTTAGGCCTCTTGGCGGCCATCTCAGCAAACTTGAGCTTCTATGCCTACCTGCCTGTCTGCCCGTGCTTCCTCGTGTCCAGCAGCTACAGACCTGTGGTTACCATACTACTTTAGTATCTTGCAAAGAGCTCTCTGATGTCTGTGCTAGGTACCTTGAATTTGAAAGGTGATTTTAAATAACGAAGTAAATAAAGCCCGTTATGCCTTTGGCTGCCTGATGGCATTCTGGCAGCCAATTGAATCAGGACCTCCCTCACAGAAGTCATCATTGTTGGGGGACCCAGGAGTGTCTGAGTGCATGAGAAGGCGCTTGCCGTGGGCCCTCTCCACCATGGCATCCCCAGGACTCTTTGATGTTTAGCACTCTGGTCATGGCATTGGGCCACAAGGCCACCATGTGCACTGCTGGCTGTCACTGATGCTCCTTCCTGTTCAGGTGGCACGTGCGTCCATAATGCCTCTCTCTTATTCGCTAGGCAGAAGATGGTGGTAGTGATTGGGAGCGGCTGGCTGCACCCTGCAGGGCAGGAGTGAGCGCGTGCTGTTCAGCTGTCCTCGTGTGAGTCTCACGCCTTCCTTCCCTCTGTGTTCTGGCATGGCTGCCACACACGTGCAGCAGAGCCTTGCCTGACTGACATCCGTTTGTCAGACGGTTGCTGTGTTGCAGAGTCTGTCCAGGTCTTTTGTTCCCTTTTTATTTTTGTCACTGTAGTACATGTCAAGAGTGACACAGATCCTATGATGGCAGGAGATGAGAGGTGTGGGGGCTAACAAGTGCTTATAAACTCAGCAAAAGGAAGCTCTTTAGGGTGCTGTGTGGTCAGTCGGTGCCGAGCACACTTGTGTTAAGTGGACTTTGGCAAGATCTTGTGGTCCCACGTGCGTTTCTCAGCAGCTTACTATTTTTCTCGTGGCTGGCTTTCTGACATGGTGCGCTGTTGCTGTCTGCCATCCCCACACTCCAACCTAAGTGACGTTTTATATTCATTTCACCAGTGCATCACAAAAGCGCAAAGACAGCACACCAACCAGGTCTCTTCTGGCCTCTTCCCTAGCAGAGTTAATGATGCCAAGACACGATGGGATCATCCGCTTGGCCCAAGGCCAGCACAGAAATGGCCTCCCTCCCCAGCCTTCAGTGGTGTAGCCTTTAACGGGGAGGGCTGTTACTGCGCCATGTGACCCGGCCTGTTATGAACAGCTATTTCACTTAGCGACTATGACCAGAAGCCATCTTCTATGTCTTTCTTCAATGGAAAGTTGCTGTGCCTTCTTTTCCATTGCTGGTGTGTAGAGCGAGCCTCGTCGCTGTACCACTTTAAGTCCTCTGAGGATCAAGGGCATGAGTAGAACCTCCCTGTGGACAGACCGGCTCTTGTCAGGAGGTGTGGGTGGCCAGTGGTGGCTGCAGCATGGTTCCTTTTGTGGTGGACACTTGACCTTCTACTCCAGGAGGATAGCCAAGTACCTCACCCCTTTGTAAAAAAGTCCTTGTGCAGATTTCCCTCTAGCTGATGGACCACACAAAGGAGAGCTGTAGATGTGCGAGCTTGCCTCCTGGATTTGAGAATAGTTTCCCCCTGTAGGATCAGCCTGCTTAAGTTTTAAAGTGGAAATGAGTATGGAATGAGAAGTAGAATCTTTAGTTACAGTTAAAAGTGGACCAAGCTTACTCTGCATGTCACATGCATTCTGTTTTCCAGTTTCCTGTGGTCAGTAGACACTGTTGTAGGAGTCAGGTGTAAGACCCGCCAGGGAAGGCAGCATAAGGAGACCCAGAGCCCCTGCTTCCCTAAGGCGGCTGGTGAACGCGTCTTCTGACTAGGAGATGCTCCAGGGCTCCAGACCTTCCTAGGAGCTGAATTTAGTTCCAGTGTATTTAGGTAGAAGAAAAATATTTACCACACAAAATAAAGCTGTTGGAAAATGAGTCTCTGGGGAAACCGATTCACAGTACTCAAAAGCAGACTACTTGAATCCACTGAGTTCACTGCGGGCTCCGGTCAGCGGTTGTAACTCTGGTAATTATCATAATGTAAAACAAGCAGGCCATGGTTTTTATTTGCCCAGAAATGATTGAACATACTACTGCATGATCGATAGGCATTAGGGTAAAGTTATTCTCTTGGCATCAGTCTTTCTCAAAATAAATGTATATGTGACACTCAACTGTTAGGTTTCCCATTGTGTCTTGGCTGCCATCCTTAGTCCCTTCAGGGTTCAATGACGCATAATAACTGAGCTGTGTGTTTACCAACCTCTTGCTGAAGTAAACTACGTGTTTGGTTTATTAGAGTGTGTGACTTAGGAACATCTGGCTTACTTTTGTTTTTGTTTGTTAAACAGGAAAAGGACCAGCGCAGCCTAGACATAAACACTGCCAAATGCATGTTGGGACTGTTATTAGGAAAAATCTGGCCCCTTTTTCCAGTTTTTCACCAGTTCTTAGAGGTACCAAGTTACTACTTTATGAAATGTTATGTTTGCTTGCTTAGAACTAACACATACTTATCTAACCTTGTTATGTGATGTTTTTATTTGCCGTAGCTTTTTGCTCGTTGGAATTGTGATTCCCTGATTGCTGTCTGTCAGCGGCTGCATGTTTTGGAGTGTGTCTGTGTGTTCCTGTCAAATTGTGTGTCTGAACAGCCACAGCACTCCCTCTGTCCTCCCCGACCCCATGGAGATCCCACTGGCTCTGGACTCCCAGTTCTTTGTAGCAACAGAACTCGGGGTTACTTTCAGATGAATGTCCAGTCTGATGCCAACATTAAACACGAGCCATCTGCCTCTCACCAAAACTAGTTTCTAATCGATTTGTAACTACTCATGTCCCAGTGCCTGGCGGTGTACTTGGATAGCCCTGAGCACTGGATTAGGCAGTGTTCTCTTCAGTTTAAATGTGCTTAGCCTCGAGTCAGAAACAACCAGCTTTTCTCTACATTGTTGCTGTTTGCTTTCATGGTGGTCAAAATTTGGAGCCACCAATAATTAGCAGTGGTTTTGTTGAAACATCCTTTTGCAGAGCCTGAATGAAGCAGAGACTGAGTTGCTTTGGCTGCCCGAGTGTGGCATCTGCCTTGCCCACCTTCTACAGAAACATGGCCTTGCTTTTCAAGGATTGGTGTAGGATTTTGCGAGAATCCTGTGCCTTGTCCAACTCAATTCCCACTTGAAATAAACTTTCTTACTACTTGCTTTATGTAGTGGTCCAAAAGACAACTGATGTTATTCTTGCTACTAGAAACTACTTGTAAGGTTAACTGGAACTCCGTAAAGAGCTAATACAAGCTGCTTATTAATACAAGTACTTGTTGGCAGGATGGTCTGCCCTACCTATGATCCATTCTAGCTTCTAACAGTCCCATGACATAAGCTGTCACTATTGGACAGGATTGGAAGTAGGTTCTTGTACTCAGGGAGTGTAGTAGGATTTGAACCGCCAGGTGAAGGGTCCTTTGGCTAAAAGATGGGGCTGTGAGTAAATTTGACAGTCCCTAGTCCCAGGGACTTAACTGGCTGTTTTGAAACTTCTAAAGCTTTTGTGCTTCAGAAGTTAAAGTCTGTGCTTTGCTCTCATGTAAGTTTGTAGTTTTTCTTTGAGAAGGAGGGTAGCAACCCTTCCATTCCAGCCTGTCTTGTGCCTGCATCCTCAAAACCATTGGCTTGACTCTTTGCATATATATTTTTTAAACTGGTTTTGTTATTTATTTATTTATTTATTGCCATAAGGACTTTTAAAATGTTAGCTCTGGATTTCGCTTTTAAATCTCTAGGATATTGTCTTCATCTACCTGTAGCAGATTTCTTGTCTAAGGGTGATAGACAACCACTTCATGTTTCTTCCAGGTTTTCCTGAGAGTCATAGCAAGAGTTTTCAGCTCTGGGCCACTGGCAGCATTTCCATAGTCCCCAGCAAGTGGCTGCCTGGTTAGCATTTACTGTGTGCCAAGTACTGGATGAAGCACTGTCTGAAAACCGGGTAGTCCTGTGGTTTAACCCTTGCAGCACTGCTGCACAGCGGGTGCTGCGACTGGCTTAGAGGCAACCTTACAGTGATAATGCATTGAAAACATTGCCATTTTAAATTGCTTGCCTGTCGATCTTCCTAGATTGGTGCTTCAGTTGAACTAACCCTGCATGAGCTTTCTTAAGTTGACTCATACAGAAACTGGAACCGTCCCCCTTGTTTGTGTCATTAACCTTATCACTCCCCTCCCCTCACCAGCAATCAAAATACAAAGTGATAAACAAAGACCAGTGGTGCAATGTTCTGGAGTTCAGCAGAACGATTAGTCTCGACCTCAGCAACTACGATGAAGACGGAGCATGTGAGTACTGGGTGCTGAGTGAGTGAGTACTGGGTGCTGAGTTATCTCTCCTTCCTCCCCCACTCATCCACTGTACACTTCTCTCAGCCTCTGAGCCCATGGCTTTTCTTCTGCCCCTCTCCTCTCCCTCCACCTCCCTCCTTTCCTCCCTCTCCCTTCCTCTTTTTCCTTCTCTTCCTTCCAGTTGACCCTCGGTCCCCATGGGTGTTGGCCATGTGCACAGCCTCCGCAGCCTCTCCAGGCCTCATGTGGTTTGTTCTTTGTCTCTCCAGGGCCAGTTTTGTTGGACGAATTTGTGGAATGGTATAAAGACAAGCAGATGTCCTAGGACCTTATGCCTGGCAGCGAGAGTCACTGTTCCCACGGTTATGTCACCCATTAGCCATAAACTGCTGTCTGTATGGAAGCGCATGCTGCTTTTCTTGCACTGCCGGCCTCTCGCAGGCAGGCGTGTCTCGGTGTTTGCTATTGAATGGGCCGCCCTGCTTGATGTAGCATTGTTCTCTTGGAGGCTGCTCTGCAGTTCGTTTTCACACTACAGATTGGTGAATTTGCCAACGTCCTCACTGTGATTATGTGTATATTGCTGTTTAAATTTTGTATATGTGTATAAAATGAAAAGCTTCACCTAGAGATTATTTCTGCAAAAATGTATTGTAAAAATAATTTTGTGGCATATTTTTGGTCCCCCCCCTTTTTTTTTCAAATGAACCAGTTATACTTTGTTTGGTCTCAAATTTCAGAAAACATTATAACTGTCCCCATAAGCAAGTATTGCCAGAATTAACCTCATTGCTTAAGAGGCCAACTTCTGGAAGAAGTAGGAGCCATGACTTACTGTGGCATAAGCCAAATATGACTTGGTTTCCTTGACAACTTTGGTATTTTAAAGTGACAAAAGTTATTTATTTGAGCGCACAAACATCTGACATGCTACAAAGCATTTCTAACACAAAAAGTACAGGTTTATGGTTTTTTTTCCTTCCTCTTCCTCCTCTTCCTCTCCTCCTTAAATTGCTCCTTATTTTAAATCGAAGCTTACGTTTCCATAAGCCTTCCGCTGTTTCCCTGCTTTGTGTTCCTCTAGCAGTGCTTGGTCTGCTGAAGCTCTCTGTGCAAACCGTCTCCTTTGCCACCCACCCTCGTGAGCCTCCTGGTTTGCTGGCGGCATGACTGCAAAGCACTTTGAACTCCGGCTTGAGATTTTAGTTACTCTCTCATGGTGTCTGTAATACCCCAGGGCTTTGGAGTTGTTTGTTTGTTTTTGTTTTTAAACCACAAGTGAGAGCTGTTTGTTTCCTGTCTTTGTTTCACCTGTGCTGGGCTTCTCCTGGCCACGCGTCCATTGCAGGCAGTGGACTGAAACCACCAGCATCGAGCTAACCCTGTTCACACTGGGACCTTTCTCGGAGGGGCCGCTTGTCATTCCCTGAGTCACAGGTACAGAAGGGTGGTAGTAGCCATTATGTGGATGAGAAACCAGAGCCAACACAGCAGTAGTTGTGAGTTTGTACCTTATGTCTTATGTTTAAGGTTTGCATCTGCTTGCTTGCTTGCCTTGCCCCTCGTGCAGAAGTACACAGTTAACAGGTTTCCCCAACCATGTGGTGCTATGACTCACTCGGTCCCTGAAGTCTGTGAAAACACATCTAAGATTTAACCCAGGAAAGAGCTAATGGATGGTTTGCTGGGTAAATGATATAGAGGGATCCGTGCCTGCCCAGGCAGGTGATGGCTAGAAGATGGTGGGATTATTGGCCAAAAAAGAAAAGAGTCTTCTCCATTCAGTGTGAACCTGTAAATGGCATTAAATGAGCAGAGCACACAGACAGTGCTACCCTGACCGCTGTTTCACAGTTCCTTTTCAAAGTGTTGCTATTTTCATATATTTCTTTTCCTGATTGAACCACCAAAGACAGAAATGTTGTATGTATATATCGTGTGCGTGCATATGCAAAATCATGATGTGGTGGAATGCAAATACTTGCCTTTTTCTACCAAATAATGAGGTTTGGTTTGCTGTGAAATAAATCAGAAGTTTAAAAAGACCAACAACCCAATATTGCTTTAGCATAACCATCCTTTGTCTGTAGTCTCACTTAAGAATTAGTATCTGAACACAATGTAAACTTCTTGGGAAAACCACAGCTGTTGAGACTGCTCTATGAAAGGCATTCCAGTGCATAGAGGTGTGTGGCGCTGGGGACTGCGAAGACAGGCACAGCTCTGCAGAGCAGGATCCCTTTGCAGGTGGTCCCACGGTTAAAGAATCATTCTCTCAGGGTGACTGTTGTTGAGGTAGGTCAGCTGTCGATTGTCTCGATGCAAAGAAGGATCATAGATGGGATTGTTTTAAATGCTGTGTGAGAATCTAGAGAGTGTTTGAAACACTAAGCACAGTGAACCTGGAGTAAAGGTGGTTACCAGCATGAGAAATTCCATTTTATCTACTGTGAACATTTTGATAATAGAGACTCAAGTAACCACCGTGATGACTAGAATGGAAGTCGGCATTCCAGAGGGGATGACCAATATTTACAACTCCAGATAATCTCTGAACTGCCTCAAGAAACAAACCACCGTGACTGTTGCTTGCCTTTGGATTTCTCAATTTTTACAGAGCTATTATTAAGGGGAGTCAGACCAAGTAAAAAAGACCCCTTTTCTTGAAGAATCGCCAAGTTACGCAAGTTGAACGATCATCAAGAGCACTTATGGCTACCATTGGAAGAAGCCTGGGCACCTTCGGTTCTCCAGTACCTGAGCCCCAGCCACCCTTCCTCCGTTCACTTGTGTTTCAGGGTGCGGCAACATCCTCTTGTTGGGGAATGCAGCTTGCAGCCGTTTACACTGCACTGGGTAGAAGTTATCTAACAAGATGTGCTGGATAGCCGTGGTAGCCTTTGGCGTGCCCCTTTTGAAGCATGAATTCTTGTGTTCAGTCTTTATAACTGATTAGACAAACCTCTAGATTCTGGTTTAACAGATTTCTGTTGCCTCTGTCTCCATCCTAACCATACTTTTGAAGTTTATACAGAAAGCTTTAAGAGTTTAGTTTGTGCCCTTGGTTTTTATTTTTACAACTGCTAAAATACCTCTGTAAGCCTTATCCTTTATCCTTTCATAGTTGTATAAAATTGTATAGAATTCATTGACCAACTGAAATGTTGGATATCTGTAAATGAGACCAAAATGTGGGTTGCTTTTTTTCATAAAATAATTTCTATTGGGCGTTGCTGTGACATGAACAGCAGCCAGCCTATAACTGTGAATGCCTTGTGTCGTCAGTATTTGCATTACAGTCATAAAAGTGTGCAAGTCCTGTGACTCCCAGCTTAACTAAATACTGTTATGCCACTTAACGAGCACAGCAAACTGGTTTAAGTTTCAATGAAATTGATGTAAAATGATAGCCCATAAATAAACAGATATTTGTGTTTGGTTTCAGAACTGATTTGTGGGGTCTTTGTACACTGGGTTTCTCTGCCGAAACCATTTTTAAAGTACTTTTTTAAAAAATTTAAATGTTTTATCCTTTGCCTTTCTCTCAGCCTGTTCTATTAAAAAAATCTTACAGGTTCAGGGGGGAAATGCAAGAGTAATCCAATGAATATGTATATTCCTGTTACATAGACACACCTTAGGGCATTTTCTGGGGTGGGGGGGAGGGGAGGAAGACAGATACTACTTCATTTTCTGAATCGTTTGACACTGAATTACATTATGACACAGCACACTGACCTTTTGGAATGAGATAGGATCTATTCATGGTGACACTATGCAGTTGTCACACTCAAGAATTTCAGCAATGGTAATGTTACTTGCTACACAGAATTAAAATCTCCCTAATAGTTTCAATAATAGATATTTTATTTCCCAACCAAGGATAAGAATTTTATAAGAATGTTTTGGTGTAGAGCATCTTAAAAGTCTTGGCAAGGACAGTTTAGGCACTCATCGAGTTGTGGTGACAGAATGATTTGTTACCATCGACTCTATTGTGCTTTTCTAAACATTGAATGCTAATGCTAAGTGATCATAAGCCAAGAGCTAGGCAACAGTGGCCATTTTACTACCCACAAGGGTACTGTGCAGGAAGCTGTGCGTACCGGCCTGCTTTCTGCTCTGTGTCCCATATTAGAAGGTGAGCTGAGAACAGGGCCTTTGACCCATCCTGGAAGACTAGAAAGTGTATGGGGAAGGAAGACATAGTTTCTAGTCTGGCAAAGCACTGTCAACATGTAGGTTAATCTGGGAAGATATGGATGTAAAAATGAGAAAGGCCAGTGTCTTATGGTTTACATTGCTATGAAGAGACACCATGACCAAGACAACTCTCTATATAACGGACAACATTTAACTGGGGTTGGCTTACAGGTTCAGAGGTTTGGTCCATTATCATTAAGGCAGGAGCATGCAACGTCCAGGTAGGTATGGCACAGGAGGAGCTGAGAGTTCTACATCTTGTTCCAAAGGCAAACAGGGGATTTGTCTTCTGGGCTGCTAAGAGGCCACACCCACAGTGACACACTTTCTCCAGCAAGGCCACACCTGCTCATAATGCCAATCCCTGGGCCAAGGATATTCCAACCACCACACCAGGAAGTGATAGTTTCTGGAGTCTCGTAAGCTTTGGGGAGAGAGAAAATGGCAAGATGACTAAGAAGTCCAAATATATACTCTCCAAATTGGAGACTGGCATTTGGCCCAAAAGCTAAGGACCAAACCAAGAACGTATTTTCCAGATACCCGGAAAAGAAGATGCTAAGTAGACATACTTGTACTTAAATATTGTAATTAACTGCAAGTTAATGGGAAGGATCAGGGGTGGTCCTGGCTTCCTATAGAGTATGAGCCCAGGGTGTGTCCTGCAGCCTCCGTATGGAGTAGTAGAGTCTTGAACAGTGTTCATCCACATGAAGAGTCATGATACACATCCGTTTTCCAGCAGTGTAACTGGACCAAGATAAATGGGAAATAAGTCACCAAGGCCTAGTCAGACTACCCGAGGTGCATTGCAGACATATAGAGAAGTAAGTTACAAGACAGTGACTCTCAAGGAACTTTTATACCCTTTGAAATAATGAGATAGCAAAGGAATCTTGGAGTGAGACATGGGGAAAAATTGGGACTGAAGACAGAGCTTAGAGGTAGGGAACTTGCCTAACATGCACAAGGCCTTGGTTACAACACCACACATGAGCTTCATTTTAGAGTAGTGGTTCTCAACCTGTGGGTTGCGATCCCTTTAGTAAACCTCTACCTCCAAAACTATTTACAGTATGATTCATAACTAAAATTCCAGTTATAAAATAGCAAAAATATTATTTTATGGTTGGGGGGGATCACCACAACATAAGGAACTGTATTAAAAAGTCAAAGCCTTGGGAAAGTTGAGAACCACTGCTCTGGAGTTTTCAAGTCTGAGCATGTGGTATGTGTGTGTCTTAGCACCTGAGAGGCTGAGGCAGGATTGCCATGAGTTTTAGGCCACTCTGGGCTACAGTTTGAGAACCTGACCATGAAAGTTAAAAACAAATACAGAAAGAAAGAAAGAAAAACAAACAAACAAACAAAAAACCAAAAAGCAGTTCTAGGAGGTTTGATGTGTTCTAGCCTCCTCAGGCCCCAGGCCAAGCATGCACGTTGTGCACAAACACTGACAGAAAATAGTATGTTAATAAAATACTTTTGAAAAAAGATGACTATTGGGTCAAAACCAGGACTACTGAAATGAGGAGACTTGGCACTGTGCATGATCTGTTTGTGCCTAACAATGGCAAGGTGCACTTTTTTAGAGATGGTGTAGTGTGTGTGTGTGTGTGTGTGTGTGTGTGTGTGTGTGTGTGTGTATTCATACTGAACTACTCTTAACTGGAGTTACTGGTGGGTGTGTGCTGGGAATTCCAGTGTGAAATCTGAGTCCTCTGCAAGAGCAACCAGTGCTCTCAACCACTGAGCCACCTCTCCAGCCGTTTTTTGTTTTTTTTGTTGTTGTTGTTGTTGTTGTTTCTTTCTGTGTTTGTTTTGAGCTTTCTCTGTCAGATTCTCAAACTGTAGCCCAGAGTGGCCTAAAGCTCATGGCCATCCTGCCTCAGCCTCTCGGGGGCTGAGAAGCACACACACCACCATGCTGACTTGAAAACTCCGAATTGTTATATGAAGAGTAACTTCTACATAGACAATCCCAGAGAAGTGTTTCTGGTGCCACCAGAGGTCACTTGTCTTTGTAGTTCTCTCAGCTGGCAAAACCACAGATGACTCCTGTGAAGATGACACCTCCGGCTTTCTGGCCCCATCTAAGCTTGTGAGGCAGAGGACCACCCAACATAGGCCCACATATTACTTTTGGCAGAAGAGTTTAATTTTTCCCTGGTTTGAATCCATCTCTGGCATGTCATCAATTACTTGAAGAGAAAAGAAGTGCATTTGTAGAAGTCACGCTCTGCGGGTCTCAGAGAGAGTAAGAAACTAAGAAACAGGGACAAAATAATAGGAACATTGTAAAGAGTGAGTCAAAGTGACGTCCCATCTCCCAAAGAAACGTTCACACTCAAAGACATTCCTTTGAAGGCACTATAGGGTGAGTCTGGGCTGTGTGAAAGTCAGCTCAACAGGCCCTGGGTGTTTCTCCCTTAACGTTGTAACAGTGACATTTTGGGATTGTCCTAGTTTGCAGTTCTAAAATTGCAAACTTGTGTTCTCCAGAAATGAGAACAAATATGAGGAGAAAGCTGTAGTTGTCCCCATTACCAGAGTGAACTGCATCCCGGAAGAGTGGGCCTGGCTTCCCAGGCCACACTGCAGTCTTCTTTCTCTCAGCTTAGTGATTCATTTGTGTTCCTTGGCCTGTGGTGGTTCTTTTGTGTCGCATCCTGAGAGAGAAGGTTGGGTGAGGCTGTAATCTTTGGACAGTCTGAAAGCCCGACATCACGTCTCTTGGCAGCTCATTCTTGTGTCTCAGGGCGCACGAAGCCTTCTACATCGCCTCTTCTGCCTCAATGCTGATTTCCAGATTCTCAGTGTGGCCATCAGATCATGCTTTAGGCAGATGTTCCATGTGAAATTAGTAAGAGGGTGTAGAAGGGACCAGAAAGTCAAAAGTCAACAGATTGAAGAATGAGGGGGCCGAGAATAGATCAAGGACAAAAGAGTTATTTGGGCTTATAGTTCCAGAGGATTAAAAGTCTATCATGCTGGAGAGTTGTGGCTAGAGGCAGGCATGGTGACCAAAGCAAGACGCTGAAAGGCCACACCCCTTGTTACAAAGATAAAATGGAGAGGTAAGAGTAAGTAATCTCAAAGCTCACCCCCAAGTGATGTGCTTCCTCGAGCAACATTGCACTATCTAAAATCTCCCCAGCAGCACCGTCAACTGCGAATCAAGTGTTCAAATATCTGAGACTACAGGGGACATTTCTTATTCAAACCACCGCAGTGGACATGAGCCCCAAGCCCACAGTAGACTGGAAAGATACTGGCTCGGCTCAGCTGAGACATCCTGCAGTGTAGGTAGAGGGCTAGATGGAGAAGGCGTAGGGTCTCCTCAGAGGTCATATGTGCACTCGTGGATCTAGCTTTGCTAGCTAACCAGTGTGAAGCCTGGGTATCTACAAACTGTGAGTTCACAGGTGTCATCGAGTCTAGTCCATGGCTTACTGACGTGACAGTTATAGAAGAGAATGCATTCAGCCACACAAGGCTCGTCATACTGGTCTCATTGATACCCTGGGATATTTTAGGCACCATATAGAGAAAGTGAAGTGAAGAGGGTGATATATTTAGTAAATAGGTTGGAATTTCAGCTTTCAGTATGAGGGTCATTAGGAGGTATCTGGATCATGAAAGGATTAGTAAACTTATTTAAAATTAAAGAACCCAAATAGTATCATTTCTGCCATTGGAGAAATCAAGGAAAGTTAGCAGTGTGCAGTCTGGAGAAGGTTGGCTCTGACTGTGCCAATACTCTGGCCTTGCACTTGCTGTCTACAGAGCTCTGAGAAGTGCATTTCTATTGCTTATAAGGCTCCTGGTCTATAGTATTTTGTTATGGATGCCATAATTGATGAGATTGGCACATAGACTCTCAGTGTGGCAGTGGGAGGACATACTGGGACAATGACAGCCCTCATGTCTGTGACTGGCCGTGTGGAAGCCTGACATTTGTAACCGCCTTTTACTGTTACCCATACTGCGTTTCCTTTGCCCTCAGCAAGCGTGTCAGCTGGTCACAGTTATTTACCAGGACAAGGGGTCATCAAAGTTTCCTTTGTTCTTCCTCCTTTTTAAAATGTTTTCTTTTATTTTTACTTTGTTTTAAGATAGGGTCGCATGTATGCTACATTGACCTCAAACTCACTATGAGGCAGAAGATGACTTTGAACTTGTGATCCTTCTGCCTCCAAGCACTGGGATTATAAGTGGGCTCTGTCATGGCCAATTTCTATTGTTCTGGGGACTGAACTCAGGGCTTTGTGCATACTAGTCAAGTACTCTTCCAGGTGAGTTACAGCCTCGGATCCTTTCTCATGAGACATAATGCCTACAGGATCTCCTGTCTTCTGGGCGTATTTTCCTTATATGTGGAGTTTGTCTTTGTGTACTAATAGAATGCCTCCCTCACCAACAATGTCATGTGCACAGCATTGCTTGCCATCAAGAAACCCACCTCACAGAAAAATAAATAAATGCAGCCATGAGCCATGCCCATTGGGTTGGCTGAATGTGTTCCCACCATTGAGAAATGAACACGGTTTCTCCTTGACAGGATCGGTGTCCCTAAACCACCTATAATCCCTTTTTGTCAATTCACAGGTATGACAATTCCGAAATGGCCAGCAGCCATCTTAACTTCCAGCTCAATGCAGCTATTGTTCTACCCTCTGGTGGAAACATTTTCCTTTTGGCACCAAGATGTCTTGGCAGGCAGAGCAAAGGCCGTGTGGACTGAGGAAGCAAATTTTGTAAGTGAGTCACAACAGGTGTTAATGAATGGAGCCACTCCCGTTCCCACCCCTCGACTGCTGGACCCATGAATCCTGGCACAACCAATTCAGGGCATGTACAGCCTTGTGGAGAACCTTGTCCCAGCTCCACAAAGTATTGCTATCTCGTGAGCTTTCAAAGGGCCACTCTACAGTTCTATTAGGCCAGCTACTTTAGGATGGTGGGAACATAGACTGTAAACCCCATGAGCATGGCGCATGGCTGTACTTGGTTTGCTGTGGAGTGAGTTTCTTGATTGTAAGCAGTGCTTGGTGGTGTGCCACTGCTGGGGAGGCTTTCTTTAAGTTCACCAATAGGAGTTTGGCAGAATCCGCTGCATGTAAGGAAGGCAACTCCATAGCCAGAGTCAGATGTCTAATCTGATAGAACAAAACTCTGTCCTTCCCACAATGGAAGCTGTCCGGTGCAATCCAGCTGCTGTGAGATCGCTCACTCATCATCCCAGAAGAATGGTTCTTACTGTGCTTCCACGTTAGTCTTTGCTGCTGGCACACTGACCGCCCCGCTCACCCCCAGCAATGATCTTGACCAGACCAACCTTGGTTGCTAAGCCTATGTATAATTGCCACTTCGGCTACCTTAGTCATTTGTTTATGAACCAACTGGACAATGACAGGACTGTCTAGCAATAAAGGCTGGCTGGTATCCACAGGGAAGGTCAGCCATAGCCTGGTTAGTTAAGTCTTCCTCTGTTGGGAACACCTTTGGTGAGTATTCATACAGGATGCACAGGGGCTGGGGCTGGGTTTGCTCATCCTTTTCTTTGTCTCCATTTTTACAGTCTTGTTTGTCCCAAGTCTCTGATCATCGAGCCAAGGTATTAGTCACAGTTCATGTAATGATACGTCTGGCAGTCCTCTGTTTTGAAGAGCTGGGAGGATGTCCCTTTACCACTGTTCTTCAGAGATGTCCCAGGAAGGGCCATGAGGCTGAAGTTACCTTCTTTGAGGTGGTTCCTACATATCACAAGGAGCCATTCATAATGAACATCTAAATCTCTGTTCCATTGTCAGTAGGTAGTGAGGGAATTAATCCCTCCCCCAGGTCCCAGGAACAGCTGAGAGAAAGAAGCGTAGCAGGATAGAGACCCAGGGACGTATGGACCATTTCTTTATATGATTTACGGATGCCTTCCAGGCCTGCTCAGGCCTGGTCTTAGACACTCCACTTCTGCTTGATGATGACATGCTGAGGCGCTTGCTTAACTTTACGGTCTGGAGGATCAGCCCACACCCAGCTCCCGGTGGGCAGTTCAGGTCTCATAGTAATGTAGTTAAGTACTCAGTGTTTACTCAGGCCCAATAACTGCTCAAGACAACAGGTGGATCCTCCCACCTCAAAAGATCCAGAAGAAGTGGGTCATCCTCCTTCAGATAATTCAATCAAGAAAGATCCTTCACAGGGCTACCCAGCTGCCTGAGCTTTTGGTTAATTCTGGATGTAGTGAAGTTGACAGCTGAGAATAGCCATCACACTGGATCCTGAACAGTGCCAGACACAGAATAGCTTACACAGTGTTTTGGACATGACAAACACTACAGACAACATCTTCTTGTATTCTGGACCCTGCCCACTGAAAATTAATAGTCACCTGGCAAGCCAACAAGAGTAATAAAGCCAAGGAAGAGCATATTCCTTCAGCAACCCAAGGTGAGTCACAAAGAGATCCATGCAGGAGGGACCAGATGGAGTGACTTTTCTTCAGCCTCAGAGGGACATCTCAACAAGGCCCATACCACTAGATCCCTTGAATTTTTCTGTGTGGGAGAAAGCCCCCTCCAAGTTGGTTGGGGTTTTTGTCTACCTCTGACATGCAAGTGTATTATCAACAGTATTGTTACAACTTCTCTCTCTCTGTCTATCTCCATCTTTCTCTGTCTGTCTCTGTCTCTTTCTCTCTCTGTCTCTCTGTCTCTCTATTTCTCTGTCTCTCTGTCTCTCTCTCTCTCTCTGTGTGTGTGTGGGGGGGTGGTATATCCACATATGAGTTTGCAAGTGCCAGAGGACATCACATGCCATCCTTTGTTGCTCCATACCTTATGGGTTTTCTCTTTGACCCTGAAGCTCATCACTTGGCTAAAATCGCTGGCCAGAAAGTTCCCATGATTCACATGTCTCTGCCTTCCCCAATCACTAGGTTTACAGGCACATGCAGCTCTGCCCAGCTTTTTACATGGATGCTAAGGATTTGAACTCAGGTCTTGCTTTCATAGCAAACACTTGTCCACAGAACCATTTCTCCAGCTTCTCATTAAAATATCTGTCTTCCTGTCTTCCTGCATAATGCCATCCATGTAGTAGATCAATGTGATCTTATGGGAAAGAAAGGTAGTCGAGTCCCCATTAGCTATTTTATGACACGGGGCTGGGGTTGGGTAGTAAAGTGTTGCTGGCCTTACCAGGTTAAGTACACAGCTTTCTTGTGTATCTATTTGTCAGGGATGGAGAAGGACATCCATTGGGTCAGTAGATTCATGTCACACTCCAAGGGTGAGCTGAGCTGCTCAGGCAATGAAGCCATGTCTGATATAGCAGTTGCAACTGGAGCTATTGTCTGGTTAAGCTTATGATAATATTCTCTTATTCTTCAAGACCCATGGACCACTTAACCTCTCTCATTGATGAACCACAGTGATGCACTGTTTCTCCAGAACCCTGTCAGCTCAGAGTCAATGACCTGCAGTTTGCCAAAGCTTTCATTGTTTCCCTTTCCCCAAAACACAGTTATTCTTGGGGGAGCTAGAAGAAAGACTCACATTATAAATTTGGGGTAATCTGGGGTCCTTATAAGAGAACCTAGAATCCCCTTCCTTTGAGAGATTTGCTGTCTTTAAATGGCTCAAGTCTGGAAGCTGATCAGTGGCTATGATGATGCCCATTACAATTTATCTTAGACCTCCTTCCACTCCCCCATCCCTAGCTGCACACCTCCTCCCACAAGGCCATGCCCCCTCCAACAAGGCCACACCTCCTCCCACAAGGCCACACCCCTCCCACAAGGCCACACCCCCTAATCCTTCCAAACAGGTCATCAACTGGGGACTAGGCATGCAATTATGGGCACCTATGGGTTCCATTCTCATTCAAACCACTATGCTTAAGAAAAAGATCATGAGATGTCCTGCTGTGGTCCCTTTGATCATGTAAGGTCCACATGGTGATGGTGAATAAGTTTCACTCAGGAATTCTGAAGCCTCCCCAATATTCCTTATGCTCAGCTCTCCTTATTGCCCATATCTCAGGCAGAGTGGAGGAAATTATGGGCCTCATTAAAGATAGAAGCCATCCCGGGGATAGAGAAAGATGTCTGCTTTACAGTGAACAGCCCCAGTTGCTCAGGCTGAACATGTGTGCTTTCTTGTGTAAGAACAGATTATATACAGCACTGGATCTATGCTTCCAGAAAATTCTTGAGGAAAGTCATTACAGGTGTGACAGTCATCACAACAGCCAACAGTAAGTCCCTCTTGTTATGAAAGGGACAAAGGGCCCCAGAAATAAGACTAATTCTTATTCTAAAATGGCATTTGCTCTACTTCCAAAAGCAGGCTTCTGCTTCCAAAAGTGGCTAAGTTGCCTGAGACAGCCACCTATTAAGAATAACTATAAAATTTAAGCATAATAGTAATGATAATAATAATAATAGTAATAAAATATTTGAAGGAATTGTCAAGCTATTAAGAAAGTAAATGTCCAAGCAGCAAACATCTGGAAGAAGAACGAATATAAGAGAGGTGTGTCAAGTATGTGAGGTTGCCTTTTCTCCTGTAGAAGCTTGTCAGTTTCAAAACTGAACACAGAGGCTGGGGGTCTCAGGAGACCTCTGGACAGTATCACTGGGAGGCAGTAGAGAAAGATCAAGATCACACTGGCCAGACAGAGAGGGTTTGAAAACCTTCAAATGTGTGAAGAGGGATCTGAAAAACCAACAGCGCCAAGTAAGGACATGCCAAAAAGAGACCTACTACCGGAAATAGACCTACTACCAGAAATAGGCCTACCACCGGAAATAGGCCTACTACCTGAAATAGGACGCAGATTCTCTCAGTGATTTGGGCTCTGTTCTGCTACAGCTGGAACCAAAGATGGGTTCCCATCTCTGTGAGAGCAAAGCTGATGTGAGTATATCAGAGGAGATAAAAATGAGCAGAGAAAGATTTGTTACCAGGGCTTCCCTCCAACAAAGGCAGCTGGCTTCTTCATTCAGGAGCCCCACACATGCTCATACATGTGTGAACCACACGTATGGGGCCATCCATCCCTAAGCATGCTCAGATTAAGGCCATGGAGATTAAAGCAAGGACGGGACATTAAAGTGATGGGCATTCTCAGGTTTTGTACCATAAAGTTTAGCTCCAATAAATAAAAGGGCTCTTTTCAAAGAGCAAACACAGGAGTCTGACCCTGAAGGTCCTAGCGGCTGACACTGACCTAGGCAGAAGCCATGGACCATACTGTGTAACTGAGATCCTTTGCATACTACGAATGACTTGGTGCTAAATGCAATTTTCTATCCCTTCCAGTTTCACAACCATTTTATCAAAGTAACGTGAATGTGGTTCTATGAATTGCATCATTCACTAAGGCTTGCAATGAAAGCCTGAAGCCCTCTACACCACAAATCTCAGCTTGGCCCACTGCCTACTTTAATATCCAAGAGCTTTCTCTTGCCAATTGCTCATCTGCTCTCTAATGTTTGTTTCCTACTGCTTAATTTTACTCAGTCGGTTTATTGTGGGCAATGTTCTTGAACATTGGGGGACTTTATGGTAAGCAGAGAGCTATCAGAAATATCCTTAAATTCAGTTATTTTTGAGTCTGTCAGAGAGCCCAGGCTGCAAGGCCAACAGCTGACTCAAAACCCAAGGAAGCAGGTGTCTTAGTTAGGGCTTAACTGCTGTGAACAGATACCATGACCAATGCAAGTCTTATAAAGGACAACATTCAACTGGGGCTAACATGTTCAGAGGTTCAGTCCATTATCATCAAGGTGGGAGCATGGCAGCATCCAGGCAGGCATGGTGCGGGAGGAGCTGAGAGTTCTACATCTTCATCTGAAGGCTGCCAGCAGACTACTGACTTCCAGGCAGCGAGGATGAGAGTCTTAAGCCAATTCCCACAGTGACATACCTACTCCAACAAGGACACACCTCATAGTGCCACTCCCTGGCCCAACCACACACAAATCATCACAGCGAGTGTTTCTGAGGAGGAGCAAGCTGCTTCAAACCTGTACGAACACCACTAAGGTATCCAATACAATGCGGGAGAATGAGTATAAACTAATAGAAATTCAGAGGTCCCTGGGATAGCTGCCCGGCTAGGGCTCTCATTGGACTCTACCAAATGCTCACCAGATAGTATGCAGGAGTGGAGGAATGGTCTGTGTCACCGCCAATGAACTCAGAGAGAGAGCTAGCCTCCTCTATAGCTAGCTACTGGGAAAGATATCACTTCATCCCTCAGGCAGTTGCTTGGTAACAGGACCCTGAAGAGGTTGCCTGGGACAGAAATGAGGGCATCATGTTCTTGACACTCAGACCACGTGGCGCTTGCCTCTCGCAACACAGCCCAGACACAGTCTCCAGGGACTTGTCTCAGAGCTCATTAGGGCCCAGAGCTGTCTAGTAAACATCCCGGTGACAGCCGTCTCAAGTATCATTTGGAGTAGGCTGTGGGTCTCTGGCAGGAGAGACTGGACCTTTACTTGGGGCAAGTTTTCTGAATGAGGTTTGAGACGAGTGAGTAAGAAAGGGTCAGGGTCCTTGCTGCCCTTCAGTCTTGGGGTGTTCCTCCTTCACAGACCCGCATGAGGAGATAATGCCACTACACGTTTGGCATGTGGTCTATATGGAATGGATTCCTGAGTGGTCGTAGTTAACTTGTATGAATGTTATCAATCAGTCTGTACCTTCTGGTTTATGCGGGGGAGATGATGTCTGATCACTCACACAAACAATTTGCGGAACATTCACCCTGACAATGGAGCATGCAAGATGGAGTCTTACAAGTCTTACAAGATGGAGTCACTCGGGACAAGACACCGCTGCATAACATAGAGTTGCTCAGATGGGAGCACCGTTTAATCTTCACAACGGGCAAACATAGAAGCAGTAATAAGCTCCCTGGGAACGTTTCTTGTTATTGGTATTTTATTTGCAACTTAGTTCCACTTCACTGGCTTCTGCGGGGAGGGTATCATTTAGGAAATGAAAACCCTTAAGTGTCTTGGAATCATAGCTTTTTAGAGCAGGGGGGGGGAATGGCAATGATTCAGTCCACTTTTATGTAATAAAACCAAGCACCGAGTCCTGGAGCCACAGTCACTAGGCCACTGGTCAGGAACTCAACTAGAACTCAATCCAAGGCTCTTCCTTGTGAGTCACATGGGACTTCATGGATATTAAATCAAGCACTGGATAGCCAGGTGTCCATGGCCCTGGACAAGCCAAGGATTCCTCTGAGTGACCAAGGCTGGCAGCAGAAGGCTACCAGAAGCATGTGGGGGAACTGGAAACTGTAGCAACACCATCATTGTCCTTGGCTTGGGAAGGCTTACAGAAAGCCAATTCTTTATCCCCCTGTCACAGAGATGCTCTCCATGCAGTGCCCTCCGTGATATGGGGATTACATGCAGTCCCCCCATTGTCCTGTAAGGACTCTGTCAGGCTCCAGCCAATTCCCCTCAGAAGCCGATCATCAGGAGGAGCCTGTTTCCTTTGAAGAGTTCAGATCAGACTTTGGGCAGCAGGATGGGAAGTGGTTGTTGATCTTGATCTCTGATGCTTCAGATTTCCTGAATGAAAAAAAAGAAAGAAAGAAAAAGAAAGAAAGAAAGAAAGAAGTTCCTTGATCCACTTAGATTTGACCTTAGTACAAGGAGATAGGAATGGATCAATTCGCATTCTTCTACATGATAACAACCAGTTGTGCCAGCACCATTTGTTGAAAATGCTGTCTTTCTTCCACTAGATGTTTTTAGCTCCCTTGTCGAAGATCAAGTGACCATAGGTGTGTGGCTTCATTTCTGGGTCTTCAATTCTATTCCATTGGTCTATTTGTCTGTCACTATACCAGTACCATGCAGTTTTTATCACAATTGCTCTGTAGTAAAGCTTTAGGTCAGGCATGGTGATTCCACCAGAGGTTCTTTTATCCTTGAGAAGAGTTTTTGCTATCCTAGGTTTTTTGTTATTCCAGATGAATTTGCAGATTGCACTTTCTAATTGAAACTTATAGAGGCTCTTCCGGCCAGAACAGCACCGGAGTAGCTAGAGCACAGGGTCGGCTAAGACCCGCCAGCTACCCACGACTCCCGCCACAGGATATTGAGACTGCTGGTGAGTGGAACACAGCTTCTGCTCCAGTCCAATCACGCGGGACCTGAGACTGCTTTGGTTGGGGAGGCAGAAATCCGGCCTGAGTAGGGCCACAAGCCTCTTCCGGTCAGAAAAGCACCGGGGCAGCTGGGGCGCAGGGTCGGCTGACACTCGCCAGCTACCCACAACACCCGCCACAGGATCTTAAGACTTCTAGTGAGTGGAACACAGCTTCTGCTCCAATCCAATTGCGCGCGGGACCTGAGACTGCATTAGTTAGGGAAGCAGAAAACCGGCCTGAGTAGGACCACAGGCCTCTTCCGGCCGGACCAGCACCGGGGTAGCTAGAGCACAGGGTCGGCTGACACCCACCAGCTACCCACGACCCCCACCACAGGATTTTGAGACTGCTGGTGAGTGGAACACAGCTTCTGCTCCAATCTTTAAACAGTGACAATGACAACAACTAACCCCAGAGATTACCAGATGGCGAAAGGTAAACGTAATAATCTTACTAACAGAAACCAAGACCACTCACCATCATCAGAACCCAGCACTCCCACTTCGCCCAGTCCAGGGCACCCCAACACACCGGAAAAGCTAGACACGGATCTAAAAGCATATCTCCTGATGATGGTAGAGGACTTCAAGAAGGACTTTAATAACACACTTAAAGAAATACAAAGGAACACTGGTAAACAGGTAGAAGATAGTAAAGAGGAAGCACAAAAATCCCTTAAAGAATTGCAGGAGAACACTGCTAAAGAGTTACAAATCCTTAAAGAAAAACAGGATAACATAATCAAACAGGTAGAAGTCCTTAAAGAAAAACAGGAAAACACATCCAAACAGATGATGGAAATGAACAAAACCATACTAGACCTAAAAAGGGAAGTAGACACAATAAAGAAAACCCAAAATGAGGCAACACTGGAGATAGAAACCCTAGGAAAGAAATCTGGAACCATAGATACCAGCATCAGCAACAGAATACAAGAGATGGAAGAGAGAATCTCAGGTACAGAAGATTCCATAGAGAACATCGGCACAACAATCAAGGAAAATGTAAAATGCAAAAAGATCCTAACTCAAAACATCCAAGAAATACAGGACACAATGAGAAGACCAAACCTACGGATAATAGGAGTGGATGAGAATGAAGATTTTCAACTCAAAGGACCAGCAAACATCTTCAACAAAATTATAGAAGAAAACTTCCCAAATCTAAAGAAAGAGATGCCCATGAACATACAAGAAGCCTACAGAACTCCAAATAGACTGGACCAGAAAAGAAATACCTCCCGACACATTATAATCAGAACAACAAATGCTCTAAATAAAGATAGAATACTAAAAGCAGTAAGAGAAAAAGGCCAAGTAACATATAAAGGCAAGCCTATCAGAATTACACCAGATTTTTCACCAGAGACTATGAAAGCCAGAAGATCCTGGACGGATGTTATACAGACACTAAAAGAACACAAATTCCAGCCCAGGCTACTATACCCAGCCAAACTCTCAATTAACATAGATGGAGAAACCAAAGTATTCCACGACAAAACCAAATTCACACATTATCTCTCCACGAATCCAGCCCTTCAAAGGATAATAACAGAAAAAAACCAATACAAGGACAGGAACCACGCCCTAGAAACAACAAGAAGGTAATCCCTCAACAAACCTAAAAGAAGACAGCCACAAGAACAGAATGCCAACTTTAACAACAAAAATAACAGGAAACAACAATTACTTTTCCTTAATATCTCTTAATATCAATGGACTCAACTCCCCGATAAAAAGACATAGACTAACAAACTGGCTACACAAACAAGACCCAACATTTTGCTGCTTACAGGAAACTCATCTCAGAGAAAAAGATAGACACTACCTCAGAATGAAAGGCTGGAAAACAATTTTCCAAGCAAATGGTATGAAGAAACAAGCTGGAGTAGCCATTCTAATATCTGATAAGATTGACTTCCAACCCAAAGTCATTAAAAAAGACAGGGAGGGGCACTTCATACTCATCAAAGGTAAAATCATCCAAGAGGAACTATCAATCCTGAATATCTATGCTCCAAATACAAAGGCAGCCACATTCATTAAAGAAACATTAGTAAATCTCAAAGCACACATTGCACCTCATACAATAAAAGTGGGAGACTTCAATACACCACTTTCACCAATGGACAGATCATGGAAACAGAAACTAAACAGGGACACAGTGAAACTAACAGAAATTATGAATCAAATGGATCTGGCAGATATCTACAGAACATTCTATCTTAAAACAAAAGGATATACCTTCTTCTCAGCACCTCATGGTACCTTCTCCAAAATTGACCACATAATTGGTCACAAAACAGGCCTCAACAGATACAAAAATATTGAAATTGTTCCATGCATCCTATCAGATCACCATGGACTAAGGCTGATCTTCAATAACAAAATAAATAATAGAAAGCCAACCTTCACGTGGAAACTGAACAACACTCTTCTCAATGATAACTTGGTCAAGGAAGGAATAAAGAAAGAAATTAAGGACTTTTTAGAGTTCAATGAAAATGAAGCCACAACATACCCAAACTTATGGGACGCAATGAAAGCATTTCTAAGAGGAAAACTCATAGCTCTGAGTGCCTCCAAAAGGAAACTAGAGAGAGCACACATTAGCAGCTTGACAACATACCTAAAAGCACTAGAACAAAAGGAAGCAAATTCACCCAAGAGGAGTAGACGGCAGGAAATAATCAAACTCAGGGGTGAAATCAACCAAGTGGAAACAAGAAGAACTATTCAAAGAATCAACCAATCAAGGAGCTGGTTCTTTGAGAAAATCAACAAGATAGATAAACCCTTAGCCAGACTCACTAGAGGGCACAGGGAAAGCATCCTAATTAACAAAATCAGAAATGAAAAAGGAGACATAACAACAGATCCTGAAGACATCCAAAACACCATCAGATCCTTCTACCAAAGGCTATACTCAACAAAACTGGAGAACCTGGATGAAATGGAGAAGTTCCTAGACAGATACCAGGTACCAAAGTTGAATCAAGATCAGGTTAATGATCTAAACAGGTTAGATATATCCCCCAAAGAAATAGAAGCAGTCATTAATAGTCTCCCAACTAAAAAAAGCCCAGGACCAGATGGGTTTAGTGCAGAGTTCTATCAGACCTCCAAAGAAGATCTAACCCCAGTTCTTCACAAACTATTCCACAAAATAGAAACAGAAGGTACTCTACCCAACTCATTCTATGAAGCCACAATTACTCTGATACCTAAACCACAAAAAGACCCAACAAAGATAGAAAACTTCAGACCAATATCCCTTATGAATATTGATGCAAAAATCCTCAATAAAGTTCTTGCTAACCGAATCCAAGAACACATCAAAACAATCATCCATCCTGGCCAAGTAGGTTTCATCCCAGGGATGCAGGGATGGTTCAATATACAGAAATCCAACAATGTAATCCAGTATATAAAGAAACTCAAAGACAAAAACCACATGGTCATCTCGTTAGATGCGGAAAAAGCATTTGACAAGATCCAACATCCATTCATGATAAAAGTCTTGGAAAGATCAGGAATTCAAGGCCCATACCTAAACATGATAAAAGCAATCTACAGCAAACCAGTAGCCAACATCAAAGTAAATGGTCAGAAGCTTGAAGCAATCCCTCTAAAATCAGGGACTAGACAAGGCTGTCCACTTTCTCCATACCTATTCAACATTGTACTTGAAGTCCTAGCCAGAGCAATTTGACAACAAAAGGAGATCAAAGGGATACAAATTGGAAAAGATGAAGTCAAAATATCACTTTTTGCAGATGATATGATAGTATATATAAGTGACCCTAAAAATTCCACCAGAGAACTCCTAAGCCTGATAAACAGCTTCGGTGAAGTAGCTGGATATAAAATTAACTCAAACAAATCAATGGCCTTTCTCCACACAAAGAATAAACAGGCTGAGAAAGAAATTAGGGAAACAACACCCTTCTCAATAGTCACAAATAATATAAAATATCTTGGCATGACTCTAACTAAGGAAGTGAAAGATCTGTATAATAAAAACTTCAAGTCTCTGAAGAAAGAAATTATAGAAGATCTCAGAAGATGGAAAGATCTCCCATGCTCATGGATCGGCAGGATCAACATTGTAAAAATGGCTATCTTGCCAAAAGCAATCTACAGATTCAATGCAATCCCCATCAAAATTCCAACTCAATTCTTCAACGAATTAGAAAGTGCAATCTGCAAATTCATCTGGAATAACAAAAAACCTAGGATAGCAAAAACTCTTCTCAAGGATAAAAGAACCTCTGGTGGAATCACCATGCCGGACCTAAAGCTTTACTACAGAGCAATTGTGATAAAAAACTGCATGGTACTGGTATAGTGACAGACAAATAGACCAATGGAATAGAATTGAAGACCCAGAAATGAACCCACACACCTACGGTCACTTGATCTTCGACAAGGGAGCTAAAAACATCCAGTGGAAGAAAGACAGCATTTTCAACAAATGGTGCTGGCACAACTGGTTGTTATCATGTAGAAGAATGCGAATCGATCCATTCCTATCTCCTTGTACTAAGGTCAAGTCTAAGTGGATCAAGGAACTTCACATAAAACCAGAGACACTGAAACTTATAGAGGAGAAAGTGGGGAAAAGCCTTGAAGATATGGGCACAGGGGAAAAATTCTTGAATAGAACAGTAATGGCTTGTGCTGTAAGATCGAGAATTGACAAGTGGGACCTCATGAAACTGCAAAGCTTCTTCAAGGCTAAAGATACCATCAATAAGACAAAAAAACCACCAACAGATTGGGAAAGGATCTTCACCTATCCTAAATCAGATAAGGGACTAATATCCAATATATATAAAGAACTCAAGAAGGTGGACTCCAGAAAATCAAATAACCCCATTAAAAAATGGGGCTCAGAACTGAACAAAGAATTCTCACCTGAGGAATACCGAATGGCAGAGAAGCACCTGAAAAAATGTTCAACATCCTTAATCATCAGGGAAATGCAAATCAAAACAACCCTGAGATTCCACCTCACACCAGTCAGAATGGCTAAGATCAAAAATTCAGGTGACAGCAGATGCTGGCGAGGATGTGGAGAAAGAGGAACACTCCTCCATTGTTGGTGGGATTGCAAGCTTGTACAACCACTCTGGAAATCAGTCTGGCAGTTCCTCAGAAAATTGGACATAGTACTACCGGAGGATCCAGCAATACCTCTCCTGGGCATATATCCAGAAGATGTCCCAACCGGTAAAAAGGACACATGCTCCACTATGTTCATAGCAGCCTTATTTATAATAACCAGAAGCTGGAAAGAACCCAGATGCCCCTCAACAGAGGAATGGATACAGAAAATATGGTACATTTACACAATGGATTACTACTCAGCTATTAAAAAGAATGAATTTATGAAATTCCTAGCCAAATGGATGGACCTGGAGGGCATCATCTTGAGTGAGGTAACACAATCACAAAGGAACTCACACAATATGTATTCACTGATAAGTGGATATTAGCCCAAAACTTAGGATACCCAAGATATAAGATACAATTTGCTAAACGCATGAAACTCAAGAAGAATGAAGACCAAAGTGTGGACACTGTGCCCCTTCTTAGAATTGGGAACAAAACACCCAGGGAAGGAGTTACAGAGACAAAGTTTGGAGCTGTGATGAAAGGATGGACCATCTAGAGACTGCCATATCCAGGGATCCATCCCATAATCAGCTTCCAAACACTGACACCATTGCATACACTAGCAAGATTTTGCTGAAAGGACCCAAATATAGCTGTCTCTTGTGAGACGATGCCGGGGCCTAGCAAACACAGGAGTGGATGCTCACAGTCAGCTATTGGATGGATCACAGGGCTCCCAATGGAGAAGCTAGAGAAAGTACCCAAGGAGCTAAAGGGATCTGCAACCCTATTGTTGGAACAACATGATGAACTAACCAGTACCCCGGAGCTTTTGTCTCTAGCTGCATATGTATCGAAAGATGGCCTAGTCGGCCATCACTGGAAAGAGAGGCCCATTGGACTTGCAAACTTTATATGCCCCAATATAGGGGAATGCCAGGGCCAAAAGAATGGGAATGGGTGGGTAGGGTAGTGGGGGGGGTGATGGGGGACTTTTGGGATAGCATTGGAAATGTAATTGAGGGAAATACGTAATAAAAAAAAATAATAACAGCCAGAGCTGGAAAGAACCCAGATGCCCCTCAACAGAGGAATGGATACAAAAAAGAAAGAAAGAAAGAAAAGTACTTGTTTTTCTCAGTGGCTTATGTAACAAAGAAACCAAGCCCGGTCTCATGCTTCTCTTACACTCCATAAACATCATAATGGGTCCTGCCCCCCTCCCCCCCAGCTCCAGATACTCTGCCTTACTTCCATGTCATCTCACCTTCCTTTTGCCTAGGATAATTTTCTCAAACCCAACAGATACTGAATTCACCTTGGAAATCATGAGTCTTGTGAATGAATCAAGGGAAGGATTATTCATGAGAGGAAGGGGATTGCAAGTCAGCATTGCCTGACTGCCTTGCCAGGGCAGGAGACTGGACTCTACTGTTGACTCATCCACTAATTCTTTACTGTTCTGACAATCTGATGATTTCTACAGGCCTCTGTTTAACTGCAAACAAAGATGAGCTATGCATTAGCTGTGGGGAGCTTTGAACCCTGAAGCCCAGGGCTTCTCCTTGGAAGGTATTCTGCCTGTCACTCAATCCTTGTAGCAGGCCCTCTCCCTCCCCCTCCCCCTTCCCCTCCCCCCTTCCCCTCCCCCCTTCCCCTCTCCCTCCCCCTCCCCTTCCCCTCTCCCTCTCCCTCCCCCTCTCCCCCTCCCTCCCCCTCCCTCCCCCTCCCTCCCCCTCCCTCCCCCTCCCTCCCCCTCCCTCCCCCTTCCCCTCTCCCTCTCCCTCCCCCTTCCCCTCTCCCCCTCCCTCCCCCTCCCTCCCCTCCCTCCCCCCTCCTCTTTCCTTCCTTTCTCTTCCTTCCTTCCTTCCTTCCTTCCTTCCTTCCTTCCTTCCTCCCTTTCTTTCTTTCTTTCTTTCTCTCTTTCCTCTTCTTTTTGTGTGCTAGGGCCTTGAGCAAGCTAGGCAAGTGCTCTAGCAACTGAGTCCTACCCACAGATGGTGCTTCCCTCCCCCCTCGCTGTACTCACCTCTGTCTGGAAGAAGGGGAGACAGGTCAAATCCCATGGCACCAGGACATTGCTGAGCTGAGTGTGTATGAACGTTAACTTTGCCCTGAAGAAACCAGATGTTTTATTGGCTTGCTGGCTTCCAAAACATGCTCTGCAATTCTGTATAAGCTCTACTGGAGTGGTGGGAGAAAAAAAAAAAAAAACGGTGACTGTCCTTAGTTTAAAAGTTTGTAAGGTTAATTATTTATGCCAAGCTTGTGTGAGTGCCCTTGGGAAGAGGGTAGGGGAAACATGTTTTCCACTTTCTCAGTCTGGCTCCTCCTCCCTGCCCATATCCTTACTATAACATAACTCTCAACCAGGCTAGCTGCTGGCTTGCTCTCTTTTCCTCTGCCTCCTCTGATATGTATCCAGGCCACTTTGCTCCCTCTCAGCAACCAGCTAGAACAGACTATGCTCTTGGTCCACAGCATCGGGTTGGGGCATTTTCAGAAGTGCCACAATTAAGAAGCTCAAAGAGAGGGCTGGTGTTGAGCTGGTATTCACCATTATGGCTCCGGTGGTCCTAGCAATGTGAAACACTTTGGCATCCATGCACAGCCTCCTCCTCCCTGGAAAGACTCTCATCCACGGTGATGATCATCAATCTGGTACATCAGCTAGATCCCTGTGCTAATAGGTGGCAAACACCCATTCAACAGATTTGAACCTAGCTTTTAGAAGAGTAGAATTTCATCTGTCACCTATCTATTAAATCACGCGTTCCCATGTTCAGAATCCTTACTTGGAGCCAAGGATGCTTAGAGACAGATAGCAATGCTTCCCCTGCCTGGGGCACGTTCCAAGGCTCCTCCCACAGAGCCTACTGGATGATGCATGTGCTCGTTTCTGGTTGGGTCGAGGCTGCTTTGATCTATCCCTCTGCAAGCCTGTGCCATGAACATGAAGCTCATTGGTCGGAAGGTTCCCAAGCAGGCCCTGAGGTTGCGCCCATTGTCAGGAGGTTTTGTCAGCCTGCTGAGATGCGAGTGACATACTTATGTAAGGCTTTATTTTTTAAAAGGAGGCCGGTGGCTCTATTTATCTTACTCGTTTTTTTTTTTTTACTTGTGAACCACACACTGATGTGTTAGAATAGCACTCTCCTCTAAACATAGCACACCTGGCCAAAACAGTTCCATGTGTAAGAGGTTTATTGGGAGAGAGAGGGACAAGGTGGTGGCAGAAACAAAAGGGGGGAAGAGGGGGGGGGTCCTTTCTTTATATATGGGCAATTACAGGTAAAGGTGGGAGGTGAACCAAGTGGATTCTGGGAATATGGTGGCTGTTGCCTTGGCAACAGGCATTTGGGTCTTGCCTATGTGATGTCACAGGTTTCGGAGGTCCTGATACCAACATACACAACATAGAATTTTCCATCTTTACCATTGGAAGTAGCCAGTAGTTTTGCTGTATTCACATTGTTAGGCTGTCTTAGTTAGGGGTTTTGAGAGTCCTTTTCAAGTGACTGGAGTAGGGAAGGTAAAGCTAACCAGGACAACTAAAGTTCCATTGCATACACATACTTCCTTTTGCTTACCTGCTCTTTCAGACACTCAACAGGATTGCCTCCACCTTTGGGCCCTTGTGGGAGTCTTACAACGATTGTGCATGTATCTGTTTGAGTCGCCATTCTCAGTTCTTTGGGATTCCATACCCAGAAGTGGAATGTCTGAATAATTACATTTCCTGTGTAACTGCACCCTTTTCCACAGTGGCGATGCCATTTAATATCCTTCCTGACAGTGCACACAAGCCTTCCAGTATCCCCACATCCTCTCAAACACTTGCTATATTTTACCTTTTTTTTTTAAACAGAAGCTGTCATGATAGATATGATTATAAAGGGTGTGTTTTGAAAAGATGTATTTGGTTGTGAGCCTAGCCTTTAATGGCTGAGCCATCTCTCCAGCCTGAAAAGATGTATTTATCCCATTGTCCTGATGACCCTCCTTTCCAGGTGTCTGTTGTTTTACAGGTGCTGTCCTACTGTGGGCCTCAAGCTTTCAAGCTCTTTGTGGACGATTCTTAGCATCAGAATAAAAGATGATGGATCTCAAAGGGTAGAATCTATAAGGGGTAATATTCCAGCATGACCCAGACCTGCCAGCCCAGGTCAAAGGGATGAGATTTACATTTGTGGCTTCTTTGTACTGATGACAATGTGAGCAGATGGATTGATGTGTGTCTTGAAACAGAGTGGCCTTGAAGGCTCAGAGCAAAGCTCAATGGATTTGGGACACTTTCCCCTGAATGGCTACCTAGGCAGTGTAACACTGCATAATCAGAAAGGATGTGAAGTCTGAAAATAGCTAAAAGTGGTTCAGAGCCACAGCTGCTGAGGAAGACGGGTACCACGCAGGGAAATGCCAGTGCCGTCAGAAAACGAGATACATCTATAATAGTCTAGGTGCTTTGTAAACCTTTTGAACGTGCTTCAAACATAAGACATCTGAGAATATTTTAGCAATGGAAATTCTATCTGGCAAAAGTTTCCAGGTATCCCCACGTGGCTACTCTAAAGGAAACTGAATTTAAACTGTGCTGTGAATTTTTAGAGACTCTGTCTCTCTCTCTCTCTCTCTCTCTCTCACACACACACACACACACACACACACACACACACACACACACTCCCCACACAAAGAAAGCATTGCTTTCCAAGGATACTTCATAAGCAATTCTGTGGGAATGACAAACACAAGCTGGAAACTCAGAGACAATATTTGGCCATTACTTTGGCTTCCCTGTTTATGGAGTATTTTTCAAATTAGCGTTTTCAAATCTGCCAAGGTATGCGTGCAATGAGTCAGGTTTATCATGCTATGCTAGTCATTGTTGTGGTTCCTATGTGCCTGTGCTGGCTAGTTTTATGTCATCCTGACATAAGTGAGAGTCATTGGAGAGGAGGGAACCTCAACTCAGAAAAGATCAGGTTGTAGGAAGCCTGTAGGGCATTTTCTTAATTAGCGATTCAAGTGGAGGGCCCAGTCCACTGTGGGTAGGGCCACCCTTGGGCTGATGGTCCTGGGTTCTATGAGAAAGCAGGCTTAGCAAGCCATAAGGAGCAATCTAGTACGTAGCACCCCTCCATGGTCTCTTTGATTGTGTTTCCAGGTCCCTGCTTTGTCGGAGTTTCTGGCCTGACGATGACGATCTGTGTGGTGATTTGAAGATGCTTTGTGATAGGGATTGCTACAGTTAGGAGGTGTGGCCTTATAGAGGGAAGTGTGTCACTGTGGGGAGTGGGCTTTGGAGGTCTCCTACTACACTCACCCACTACCCATTGCCAAAGAGAGCTTCTTCCTAGCGGCCTAAGGATGCCAGTCTTTTGGCTGTCTTTCCAATCAAGAAGTCGAACTCACAGCTCCTTCTTCAGCACCTGTCTGCCTGGATGTGACAGGGTGCTGCCATACTTTCTGCCACGATGATAATGGACTTGAACCTTTGAAACTGTAAGCCAGCCCCAATTAAATATTGCCCTTTATAAGAGTTAACTTGTTCATGGTGTCTCTTCACAGCAATGGAAACCTCAAGTAAGACAATATGGAAGCATAAGCCAAAGCAACCCTTTACTCCCCAAGTTGCTTTTGATCATCGTGTTTCATCACAGCATTGGTAACCCTTACACAGTGTTGTGGCTGGGTAAGGCTGTCGGTGCCTCCCTCCTTTGTGAGTTTTCATGACAAACTTCTGGTACTAGGAAAGCCAGTCCATAGGAAGGAAGCATTCGGGTTACTTCCAGCTCAGAGGTCTCTGCGCCCTGATTCTACAGTGCACAGTGTGATCAGCAATAGGTTCCTACCACCACCTCTGGGGCAACCCAAGAGGGTTCTTTAATTTTTTTTAAACTAGTGATTTTAATTAAAACACACACACACACACACACACACACACACACACACACACCTGAGTAGCGTGTTGTGATAGTCAAATGTTCCCCAGTGCCAGACTGCTTGAGTCTGAATCCCAGCTCTGTTACTTCCTATGTGTGGGACCATGGTCTTGTTCCTTAACTCCTGGGTGGAATATTGTAACTCAGTCTTTGCTTCATCTTGAAATAGCTCCAGGACCAGAATCTCCCTTGTAGGGAATACTGCGAGCTCAAGTGAGATCACCTACTTGGAAATACAAGGTAAATACAAGCCAGTGTGGAATCATCGCCTTCCCATCCGCTAGAGCCAGACTGTCACCATCTTATGTACACAAGGCAAGCCCCCCTCCTCCCATACCCTACTGGGCTCCTATCTGGACAGCTCCACCAACATATATCACTTGATTAGTCCTGATAGGCATTTGGAGTTTGCAACCCCTGCCTTACAGTCATGGACCTCTGCTGATCAGTCATGGGAGGTAAAGAGTTAGCCCCATCACCAAGTAGCAGCTGAGCACACCCAATTTCTGTCTGTCCAGGACCATTTCCGGACACCCAGTCTCTGTAACCTTGGCCTACAGCAAAGGATCTCTTTGTCACTTCAGTGGGTTATAACAGAGTCACACAAAATCATACCCAAGGCACTCAGACATGCAGAGCAAAGGCCATCTCTTTACTATGTCTATTTCTTTCCTGGTTCCCATCACATTGGAGTAGCAGGGGTGACTTAGGCTGGGCAATAGTCTTTCCATCTAAATTGTCTGCTTTTTATTAAAACATTGATCTATTAACTGACTTTCAGCAGTGCTGGGATAGTCTCACTGGGTTGACTTTTGTTTCTCTGACCTTCACCCACTCTCTCCATGTCCCTCTCAGGTCTGAGGAGAAGAAGGCTACACTCTGTTGAGCATCGTGGAGAAGGACCTTCAGATCTGGTTTTACAGGGGTTCAGATCACAAGGCACTTGCCCCATAAACGTTAGGACCCAAGTTCAATCCTGGGATCTGCATCCAGATGTAGTACGTGAACTTGTAAACCCAGCACATCAGAAGTAGAGTCAGGAGAATCACTAGGGCTCACTGGCCAACCTCACCTAATTTGGAGAGCCCCAAATCCCAGGGAGAGACTCTGTCTCAACAAAACAAAGTAGCCAGAACCTGAGGAATGACATTTGAGGATGGCCTCAGGCCTCCATATGCACACATGCACAAACCCACACATGAACACCCCCCACTCCACACACACACACACACACACACACACACACACACACACACACACACACCAAGGAAGCCACAGTAGGCAGCACAGATGATATACGCTCTATGTTGAGAAGATGGTGAAGCAAATGCCATGCTCCAGGAGCAGAGAGAAGCCAGTGCACCCTAAGTGGTGTACCATGGAGAACAGCAAATGATAAGGCCAGGCTAGAGATGGCCAGGGCAACTAGCAAAGAGCATTGTGGGCCAAGAGAGAAGCTGAGTTAGAAGGTTTTCTACTGGGCAGCAGCTTGCTCAGGCAGCCCAGTCGAAATGTCTCTGCTGTTTTGATGGAGAACAAGGCCATCTGTGCATTTGCCTCGGGTCAGGATTCACAGTGCTGTTAGAGGAATTATGTTATTCCTTGCCTAATGGTAATCTTATTCATATACAAATGAATGCACATTTTCATTTCTTCCAGTATGTTGAATCTTGCCCACATATTGAGTTTTGTAATATTACATACTCAAAAGACAGAATCTCTGCATGCTTCCATCTATAGATTTAGATTGTCCTAAGTTGTTGGGTCTTCCTAACTAAATGTAAATAGGATTTTGTTCATGAATTTGCAAATTGATTTTCTCTTTAGTGACCCATGTGGGCCTGTGGCCCATTTTCTTCTGCATGCAATTTTACTGCTATTATTTAGATGTTTAGTCTAAGCAATACAGTGACATTCCTTCTGCATAAATCCATGAATTATATTAAGATACGGGCAGCAGTCTACCACACAGGCTTCCACCGCTCTTGCCTTTCATTCCTGCCCCCCTTCACTCATCCTTTCCTCCCCAGACCTGAAGCTGATCTCCCTCAACAGCACATGCCTGGATTTCTGGGGAGTCTCTCCCAGCAATACTGAGATTCCAGGTTCTCTGAGGGCTGTACTGTCTAGTCCTTACACCTTGCCTCCTTCACAACCCACCTGCATCCTGGGTTTGTGGGAGCATCATGGACATGGGGCACTGTGCACCTTAGTGGTGTTCAGCTTGACTGAATGATAGATGCCAGAGTGTTCCTGTAAGACTCAGGGAGCCTTAACTTACTGGGGGACCTCCTGAGTGAACCACGTGGAGCTGGGAGGGGACACATCCTTCAGGTAGGACTGTTGCCCACCTCCAGACAAGGGAAGTCCTTGTCACCTCATTCCCTAAAGACCAATCAGTTTAAAGGGTGGACTGTTCCGCCAATCATATTGTGTCTAGTTGCTGATGCTCTAATCTGTTCCTGGAAACCATATAAAAACTCACTGAACAGGTGTTGTAGGTCACAGCCTCTCCTTTGGGTCTGGGACTACTCCAGTGCACTGGAACAATAAATTCTTCTTGCTTTTTGCATCGATCCTGGCTCCATGTGGTTCACTCAGGGGGTCCCCTGTAAGCTAAGGCTCCCTGGAGTCTTACATTCCCTACTATGTGCACACACAGTTTAGCCAGCCAGAGAGATGCTTATGGTACTGTAGGGTTTTTCTTTCCTTTTTCTCTGAGATGGGCTCACATATAGCCGAGGGTGACCTTGAACTTCAGATCCTCCATCCCCTGAGTGCTGGGATCACAGCAAGCATACTAAATGCTATAAGTAAGTGCTGGGGTTCCAGGCATGGACCACCACTTCCAGTTAATGTGATGCTGAGAATTAAACCAGGGCTTCCTGCACGCTGGTGTGCACTCTACTAAGCTGAGCTACATCCCAGCCAGGCAGTATAGTTTTACATGTGCTGCATAGCGCATGGGATGGAGGAAGGTAAATTCTTCCAGCTTTTTGAGTTGGCCATAGTCAAAGCTGATGCCTCCTGAAGCCATGAGGTCCACAGGGAGCCAAATAATGGGCTCTGATGCCTTGAGCTAGAATTTAATAGATCAGAAGGCTCTCAGGGAAGCTTTCTGCAAGCTAATTCCTTCCCCTCCCTTTCTGAATAACTGCTTCTAGGCAAGAGATCAATCACATTTACAAGTATTTTGTTTGGTCACATTTTTAGTTTTTCCTTGGCATTGAGAGGAAGTTTTGGTATTCTGAAGTCCCCACCCAGGTTTGGTTGTGAGTGAATTTCTGCTCTCACTACTGTGTAAGTCATTGTTCAAATTCTGACAAAGGCATATTTGTAGCCAGGTGTGCCTGATGGCACATGCAGATTGTCTTAGTCAGGGTTTCTAGTCCTGCACAAAACGTCATGGCCAAGAAGCAAGTTGGGGAGGAAAGGTTTTATTCAGCTTACACTTCCATATTGCTGTTCATCACCAAAGGATGTCAGGACTGGAACTCAAGCAGGGCAGGAAGCAAGAGCTGATGCAGAGGCCATGGAGGGATGCTGCTTACTGGATTGCTTCCCCTGGAAGCACCCACAATGGGCCCTCCCACCCTTGATCACCAATTGAGAAAATGCCTTACAGCTGGATCTCATGGAGGCATTTCCTCAAGGGAGGCTCTTTTCTCTGTGATTAACTCCAGCTTGTGTCAAGTTGAGGCACAGATCGACAGCTGCATCTTTGCTACATGGAGGGAAGCTCATGGCACTTGCTTTCCTCCACCTCCCGTAATTATGGAAATGGTTCTTACATTGCATGGAAGGGTTTTCTCGTTCTTTTTCCAGGTTGTTTGTTTGAATATTAAAATAGGGTTGCCAGATGAAATACAGACCACAAAGCTGTTTGAATTTCAAATAAGCAACACTTGATATAACGTTCGTGGCACATGCTTAAATATTAAGAAAGCATTGTTTATTTGAAATGCAAACTTAACTGGGAAGCCTGTATCTTTATTTCCTGAATCTGGTGGCATGAATTAAAAAATAGAAAAGAAAGGAAAGGAAAGGAAAGGAAAGGAAAGGAAAGGAAAGGAAAGAAGAGAAATTATAGCTATAGCCAGAACTGTTAGCTAAATGTCTCCCTCAGGAAACAGGAAGAAATTAATGGAACATTTTTCTGTCTCAGCATCTTCTGATCTGTTCAGACTTTCCTTGGGAAGGGAGCAAGGCCTGCTGGGCCAGCAGAGATGTGGATAAAGAGGCAGACAGACTGGTGTTAGAGAAAAAAGGGCTGTCACTAGCTGCCTTGCAACTGCTAAAGACACTAACAATTTCAGAACAAATACACTTTGAGCTGCTAAAATTAAAAGGGGGTGGGGAGGGTCAATTGATGCTCTCTTCATGGCTGCGGCTGCTGCCTGGTAGAGTTTGTGTCCAGGAAAACCTGGGGAAAACTAGTTGGGGCTCATTGCAGGAAGCAGGAGGGAGTGAGCCACAGGGCTCCCTGGATCTGGAGGGGAGTGATGGGGAGGGAGCGGGAGGAGCAGGCAGAAGCCTTGGCATTTGAAGTGGGTAAGCGCTGCAAGGTCAGCTCAGAAGGCAGGAACATGATGGTTTAGGCTGGGAACTGTAGATGAAATCCACCTGCAAGACTTAGCTGTCTGTCACAGTGAGGGAGCAATCAGGACCATCTGCCACCACAGATAGCTGCCTATTCCAGGAAGGAGTGTCTGCAGCATGCTGTGACATCCTGTAAAGAGTCTTTTTTAAAATCGTCCTGTGCTGGGGTTCTCTATCAAGCAGAAAGCCAGCAGGCAGGCAAACAATAAGGGCAATGGTTGTGAGGATAAAGGGTGGTTTCGTTCGTTCAACACCAGGCATTCCAAGGGAATTCTGGTTGGAAACAGGAGCTAACTAGGTGACCGGGCACAAAATGTGACAGTCTGTGATTCAGCTTCCTCCTCTTGAGATCAGGTTCTTGTTAATGGCTGGTTAATTCAGACTGATCTCACTGTCCCACTGGGAATTGCTTCAAGCCAGAATTATGCCTCCCTGGTGTCAGTTCAGGTCCTCCATCAGCTGAGAGAAAGAACAGATTGGAGAGTCAGAAAACAGAGAGGCAGAGGCGGTGTGTCCTTATTCTGCATAATTCTCACATCTCCTTCCACTGGCTAGTATCAGAACTTGACTTCTTAATTGCTGAAGGAGGGCACCCAGGCAATGTGATAAACAGACTTGAGTTGATATTGAGGGAATTATCATACTGATAAGGTGTCCAAAGAATCTGGAAACATCTAGAAATAATATTGTTTTGGATGGAAAACATTTGACAGTTTTGCCTTCACCTAGGCTTCTCGGTGTTATGAACATCTTCTGTTAGTATCCAGTGAATGTATATGACATTTATCATATGCAAATTTATGAACTAGGAGTGGCTGTTTATGTTTTTAACCCCAGAACTCAGAATGCTGAGGCAGGAGGATTGCCATCAATTCAAGGCAAGCTTGTGCTACATAGTGAGATCAAAGCCATCCTGGTTATGTAACAAGACCCTGTCTTAGGCACAAATGACAAATTTATGTACATAGAGAAAATATAAATACTTTTTTTTTCAGAGGCAGAAAAATATATTTAAAGAGAAAAAAATAAGTTCTGGGGGAAAAATGTTAATTTTAAAAAAAATCTAAAATCTGTCTACATTCCAGAGCATGTCACTCAGAGGTGCCTAGCTAGCTTTCCAGTGCTAGAGACCTGACTTTCATCACCAGCAACACACTGGTTATAACTTAAAAAAAAATTACGTGGTCAATTGTGGTCACTTTGAACACATTTATAATAAATGGAGTCACCAATAATGCATTAGTGTCACATTAAGGAAATAAATCAAAGTGCTTCCCCTTAGTGTCAAGGGGAACCAAGATTTGAATATTCATCTTGCTCTCCCTGGGTCTGCTATCATCCCTGGCTGTGGTTGCTCTCCCTGGGTCTGCCATCATCCCTGGCTGTGGTTGCTCTCCCTGGGTCTGCCATCATCCCTGGCTGTGGTTGCTCTCCCTGGGTCTGCCATCATCCCTGGCTGTGGGTTACTAGTCTGAATCTGTGTCTGTTGAGCGACTTTGTCCCCGTGTGTCTGTCACTGACAAAGGCCTTTGCTCTTTATTTTATTGGAGAGTACAGAAAGCCGTGCATAAAGAAAGGATGCAGAATAATTTCCAAAAATATTTAAAAGATTTAAAAACAAAACAAAAAACAAAACAAAACAAACAAAAAAAGGGATTCAGTTACTGACTCCACTGACCACAACTGATGTAATAAGTAACAAACAGTATAACAGACATCACTGCTTATCAGGAAATGCCCTTATGTTGCAATCAGCATTTACGGTGGGTATTTATTTTATAAGATTGTTTTCAACCTCTATTTGCTGTTTTTAGCAAATGGTGATCATAACACTGATTCAAACACACATGCATTACTTTTGGTTCAGAGGCAAAGAATCACACATAAGATTGCAGCTAGGCATTAGCTTAGGTTGTAAAAGTCGATAACATGGGAAATTCAGGGCAAGAGAGGCTGATTGTTCCTTCGTTCTCTTCAAGGAAGATCAAACAAACAGGCCGATTACACAGTAGAAGAGCAATCTTAAGTGACTTCAAGGTGTATTATTAACTCTGGCTGTGCAGTCCAGCAAGAGTTTCAGCTCTTAGAATATAAGTATTACATATTATTTTATCATAATATAAGTATAAGTATTATAGTATTTTATCTTAATGCATTCACAGTTAGTGAAGGTGTAACTCTAGGTTTTCTTAATATTTGCACATAGGTAGAAAATTCACTACTAAGATATAAAAAAATGACAGCAATATTTACACTTGGATTTATTAAGGGAGTCTCTTGTAGAGGGAGAGTTAATTTCACATGAAAATAAAGAACTTATAGGAAATGTCAAGTACTCATAAGTGGCCATCATTCCCAATGTATATATTTTTAGAACTTTCCATCTGACTTTGGAAGCATTTCTAACCTCTATGCCAAGATGTAGTTTGATAATTTTGGGAACTCCTGGGCCCATTCTTCTCCACCCACTCTTTACTGAGAGTATGTTATGATAAGGGAAGAAATGACCAGTGTTGGAGGACACTCTGCAAGCATCCTTGTCTACTTAAAGCAACAGTGTAACCAGGGAGGCAGTTCTGCTTGTCTACTTAAAGCAACAATGTAGCCACTTTTCTGTAAATCGGAGTAATCAACTCTTCAGTTGAAAGGAATGAGTCACAGGCAAGATTCCATGAAATTCTGCTTCCTTGAGTTTGGTTCCCGATGTGGCATTAGAGTTCAGTGGGCAAGAGAAAGGTATTCCACTTGGTACCGACCCCATCCTTAGTCACAGTTTCTAATGCTGTGACAAACCACTATCTGGAGTCACCTTGGGGAGGAAAGAAAGAGCTGACTTACTTGACTTAACTTCTTAGGTCACACTGCCCATCACTAGGGATTGGGTGGGCATCAGAGCAGAAACTAGGAAGTCAATGCAGGAACCTGGAAGCAAGAATTGAAACAGAGACCACAGAGGAGCCCTGCTTTCTCCTCATGGCTTGCTCAGCCTGCTTTCCTATACAAGGACCTAGGGGCAGCCCCCACCTGCCTACTGTGGGCTGGCTTCTCAAACCTCAAGCATTACTCAAGAAAATGTCCCTACAGACTTACCTGCAAGCCAATCTTATGGAATCATTTTCTCAATTAAGCATTTTCTCTTCCCCAAAACATCGAGGTTTGTGGCAAGTTGATAAAAAACCAGCCAGGACATCCTGTATATTCCAGATGTATAGATGCTGCAGGACACAGATTGCAGTGGTCTAAGTGTCACCTTAGTAGTTCCAGGATGACCTTGAACTCACTATACAGTTCTGTAAGACACAGGAACCGACACCCTCCCCCAGCGTCAATGCTTTCCATTCTTTCTTGATCTAGCATTGAATATACTAGGGAAGGGGGTAGGCTTTACTGATGCCTCTGTGCCTGAATTAAGTTAATTTTGCATTGTTGTGACCGAAAAACCCAGATGGAAACCAGTTAAGAGTCTGAGTTACTTTGGTTCCTGGTTTCAGAAGTCCAGCCTGTGGTTACTGGCATCTAGGCAGAATGCTATGGCAACAGAAGCATCTTCATTGCATCACAAATAAGAGAGCAATGGGGCTAGGGACCTGATGGACTTTCAAAGGTGCACCTCTAGTGACCTACTTCTGGTCTTCTGTTCCCATAGAATTTTCAAAGAGTACTGATATCTGGACACATTCTGTATCCACCTGACCTCCAATCACCAAAGACTCTTAGTCATTTCATAATGCAGAATGCATTTACTGCCATCTTCAAAACCTTAATAGTTCTGATATTTCTGAAAAAAAAAATCCAGATTCAGTTTCTTCTGAGTCTTAAGGCAGATTTTTAGCCTAGGGTCTCTATAAAATACTTTCAGAATATAATGTCACAGTGTAAATAACCCCATCCCAGAGAGGAGGAGTAGAGAGAATCTCTCATAAGCATCACATGTCAATAAAAAAAGCTTATGGCCAATGAGCTGAGGTTATTTCTATTACTCTTCCACAACACAGCCCACCAATCATCTAAAGAAGTCAGGGAAGGAACTCAAGCAGGGCAGGAACCAGGAGGCAGGACCTGATGTAGAGGCCATGGAGGGCTGCTGCTTACTGTCATGTTCCCCATGGCTTTTATTTTTTTATAGATCCCAGGATCACCAGCCCAGGGATAGAATCTTCCCCCCACCCTCCAACAATGAGCTGGACCCTTCCCCACCAATCACCAATTAAGAAAAACACCTTATAGGTTGCCTACAGCCAGATATTATGGAGGGATTTTCTCAATTGTGGTTTCTTCCTCTCACATGACTCTAAGTTGTGTCAAGTTGTCATTTACTAGACAGCACAACTCTCTATCAATAGGAAGCTACCCGCTATCGGCATCAGATTCATCTGACAACATTTTTAGTCTGTTGGTTGATTGGAAACTAGGGGTCTGTTTATGTGTTCCAAAGGCTTTACCGAATGCTCACACAGATGGGATTCCATGTAGAGAAGAGGGAACTCACAGACTATTCAAAGGTCTAAAGATGCTCCAGGGTCAAGTAGCTCTGGAAGTGCAACATTGTAACCTCTCTACTGTGAAGTTCTAATCAGCTCAGCAACCTTACAGAAGGTTTGATGGGAGGCACAGCACTTTTCAAGAGCCTTCATTTACCTTGCCTCAGCGAATTGTATAAGAGAGGGATTTAAAATCAGGGTCTAGGATGGGAACTGCAATTTGTATTAGGTATATCACAAAACAAACCTGACACTAAACTACTATTAATATTCACTCAGGCATGCTAAGGAGACCATCTCTACCTGTTCCCCTGTTGACCAAGAAGAATGGAGGATTTGTTTTGAAAGCTCATGGTCTCAGAAAGTCCAATCCATCGTGGTGGTAAGAGTAGAACATCCCACATCATAACGGGAAGTACAGAGAAAGAATCCAGAAATGATCAGGACAAGATCTGAACTCAAGGATGGCCTGCTGACTCCACCAAGATTCCACTCTCATCTTTCTCTTTCTCTCAATAATGCCAAGACAACTTAATCCATCATGGAAAAGGCCCAGGCACGAGATTAGAGCCCTGAGGATTGGTGACTGACTCATCCCTGGAGATGTCTTCACAGACACATCACAGATTTGAGATGTGCCTCACTAAGCTCCACGAGAACGCTCAGTCTAGTCAAGCTGACAAGATCAATCAGAACAATATTGACCTATTTTCTGGTTAACTGTGCGTAAACAAACCGAGCAGCTTCAGTGACCTGCTGTTATTTCTCAGAGTTTGGAGGCCAATGATGCAAACTTCTTCTGTTTAGAAGTTCCAGGAAGGAAAAATATAAAAAGAAAGCCATGCTTCCTTTGAAGACTCCTCAAATCTGATCGACTCAAGAGAACTTCACAACTGTGGGAAGACCAACACTTGCATATCCAGAATCTTGTGGGCTATCTTTAGTAGCCATTCCCCACCTCCCTCTATATCTAACCTCTTTCTAACTATTAGATAAAAGAATGCATTAACTTAGCAGACCACCAACCGCAAAGCTAAGCAGGTTATCAGCCAACATCTGAAACCTATGCAGGGATTTCTCTTCTTTGTTATAAGATGACAGATGTATCGTAGTCTGGAGTGCTTGGCATATACCTCGATCTATGACTTTCTTTTGTTCTGTGACTCTAAAAGTTTGTGCAACACTTCTACATGCTGTCTGGAAAGACATGAATCTGGGATCATGGGACATAGTCACTTACATTTGGCTCAGAATAAACTACCTCCTATTCCCTTTGAGGTGAGAACTGTGTTTTACATTGACAATGAGCTACTTTATTCTTAATATAAACCTTATAATATTATTTAATTATGGACATGGCAGAAACCATTGTCATAATTACATGTTGGGTACCCTGTTGTGGTGAGTTTTGGCTACACCGCTTTGGCTCCTGGCAAGCTCACCTGCTCAGGAGCTATCTTTGAATCCATGAATAAAATACACACATATTAGCTTATTTTTAAATGTCTTGGTTACCTCAAAGGCTGGGCACTCTTAAACCTTCCTCTTCTATCCTGGGACCCAATTAAGGAAGCTGCCACTTACCCAAAATCTCACACGCCTAGTTGGCTTTATCTCCTGCCACTACTGTGTCCCATCCTTCTGGCCTGAATCATGTGGAATCTCCCTTGTTCCTCTTTGCATTATCGCCCATACCCAGTCATTAGCTGTTGGCATCTTTATTGATCGATCCAAAACCAACTAGAGACAAGGACCCCGTTAGCATCAGGGTATGCAGATTCCTGATTGAATCAAAGCATTAGAGGCAATCTTCAACAGTACCCAAGTTAGGCTGTTGGGATCAATTGCCAGCTGGCGAGGCATGCTCTCTTCATGTCTCCCACCCCCAGCAGGGGACTAATTTGCACCTCCTTATAGCCTGGTTGTCTTAGGGTCTCATGATCCCCTACACAGTGGCTGGTTTCATCCAGAACATTCCAAGACACTCAGCCAAGGTTTCAAAGCATCTCCTAATATTTTCAGAGGCCCTGCAGTGTCACTGCATCTCTTGTCCCTTGGTCAAAGCAGCCCAGTTCAGGTTCAGGATCAGGAGGAGCAGATATGCTTTACATGCAGAGAGGTGGAAGGCTGATAGCTCATAAGCGTGTTTCAATACTGTTAATTAGTTCAGCCCCAGGGAAGCCCACAGAGACACACAAGACACACAGAGAGAGGCATGTATCCATGCCAGGCCACTTCTGGTGCCTAGGGAGTTCCTATACTGAGTGTTGTGTTTATAAAAGGATAAAGAGAGTGGGGATATGTTCTATGGAGGTATGGTGAGGTGTGGGGGAAGGGGGTGCCTTGGCAGGCCCATCCCTTACTCTCAAGAGACCAGACATACTCAGGGCATGGGGAGGGGAGTTGAGAGTGTAGTAGAAGCAGAGAGGGAGAAAGGTGGGGGGGGGGAGGGGAGGGGAGGAGAGGGGAGGGGAGGGGAGGGGAGGGGAGGGGAGGGGAGGGGAGGGGAGGGGAGGGGAGGGGAGGGGAGGGGAGAAGAGAAGAGAAGAGAAGAGAAGAGAAGAGAAGAGAAGAGAAGAGAAGAGAAGAGAAGAGAAGAGAAGAGAAGAGAAGAGAAGAGGAGGCTGGCCATGAACACATGGAGAGAGAGAGGGGGAAAGGGAATGAGGAGAAGGGGAAGGGAAACAGAGAAAGATCAAGAGAAAACAAGAGAGCAAGGAAGTGGCAAGCAGACCCTTTTTATAGTGGGTCAGGCTTACCTGGCTGTTGCCAGGTAACTGTGTGGTGGAGCTTAGACAAAATGCTAGACACGGAGTCCTTCAGGATGCTAGCCCTTCTGTCCTTCCTGCCCAGTATGTTGTCCAGGCATCCCACAGCTCTGCTCCAACTGCCTTAATATTCCATTCCATGGCTTATGTGAATGTAGCGAGTGTGTGTGTGTGTGTGTGTGTGTGTGTGTGTGTGTGTGTGCATGTGCACGCGTTTGCCCAGAGGTTGACATCTAGCATCTCCCTCGATTGTTTTCCATCCTTTTTGAGATGGTTTCTCTTTGAACCTGGAACTCACCATTTCATCTATTCTGGCTGACCAGCAAGCCCCAGGGATCCTTCTGTCCTTCCTGCCCAGCACTGGGACTGCAGGCCTGCACATGTGTGCAGAGAGCATTTTACTGACCGAGCCCCCTCCCCCACAGCAGCTGATGGGTGCATCCTTGCATGCCGGGGTAGTCTCCCATGCTTTCTAAGGGACCAGTGACTTCTGCTCAGCACTCTGCTCCTGAGGCCACGCCCCTGTCAGTAGTCACCTCTGATTGGTCTGCCCTTGGCTTGTAGTGTGTGCTTCACAGAATGTGAGCCTTTTCAGTGATGCAAATTTCACAGCAGAAAAACCCAAGTCATTATTCTCCACTAAAAGAAAGCAGAGCTCCCTAGAGAGAGAGAGAGCAATTTCCATTCTTGAGGAACATTTTGGGCTGCACTGAAATATTTATTACCGAAAAGCAATAATACTTCAGGAATAATAGAGAAAGACACAGAAAATAGCTTAAGGTGGCAGGGGGTGGGGTGCGAGGATGGGTAGCCTATGGGTCCATTTGTGAACATTTGCACAGCTAAAAATAAAACAAAAATAATGGTGAATTAAAATTATGTTGAGCTGTAAAAAGCTAGTCAGTAGTGATAGCCAAAGGAAAATAATGAGAATTTTCTTTTTAAATAACAGGACTTACACCCGGGTTGTATTTACTGAAATAAACAAGAATGCTATTCACATTTAGTCCTATGAATACATACACACACACACACATACACATACACACACGCATGCAAGTGCACACTCACATGCATATGCACACACACACACAGAAGTGGATGAAATAATCAAAGGCTGAGCCAGTTTCTTGTCTGTGCTTGGGATGTCCTTGGCTGTGGTGACCAAAGAACAGTTGCCATTTGCTAGGCTGTTGTGACAGTCTGCAAAGCCTTGGGACATAGCTATTCTGTTGCTGCCCACTTTGCCTAGAAATTTGAGCTGGTAGAGAAACATTAGAGTGGGTATCCGGAAAGAAGATCTGGACAAGGGTGGTGCAAAAATGGAATTTAGCTAGAAATAGGTCTTTTTCTGATCTCCTGGAATATGAAATATGAGATTCCCAGAAAATGAACTGATGGGCTCTTTTTCCCTTTCCTGCTAGCAGGTAGGCTTCTGAGACCAGGGCACGTAAGCCCGACACTTGTCTCTATTTGGCAGCAGAGTCTCCTGTAGGCACCGCTGACCTTCATCAAACCCTTTTATTCACAATACGTGGAAATTTCTACCCCACCCACTTTGTCTCCTTTGATCCGAAAGTGCTTCAAGGATAGCCTTTACCCCAGGGAAGAGTGGGACTTGTATTTTAAATAGACCAGAAATGTGTGAGTGTCTTGCTGGTTTGAATTTATTTACTGTTTTGTATTTCCTGTAGCCATTTCTGGTCGTCCTGGTTATTCCAGTGACTTTGCCCTGCCCCTATATGGTCACTCAAAACAACCATGGACATGGAGTCCCAGACCTCACACCTGTTACCTTCCTTGAGGATGCAGAGGAAATGCTGCCAATCAGATACCCAAGGCTGGGAGGTGACAGTAAAGGACAAGTGATTTGTGACACCTGCTGATCTTCAAACAGAGTGAGACTGCTGTGGTTCATGTGTGGGGTATCAGCCTGTGCCAAGACGCATTTACTTAATGGTTTTGGAAACAGAGGAGGGTAAGTAATACCAGGGATTTTACTCTAAAGCTTTTCTGGGGTTAAGACATGCTAGTATGGGACTGTAAGACTGAGGAAAATTTGTTATAATTTTGTTATAACAAAATTATATTTGATATATATCTTATAATTTGTTATAATAAAATTCTCCTATAGAAATGCAAAAGAGCAACCTGAATCAAATAAAGATGTTTAATGTCTGGGGGATAACAGAACTGGAGACATAAACTCAGAGAGGGGAAAATACAGAAGAAGCCGAGGGAGAGGGCTCCACAGAACTCAGGCCAAGACTTGAGAGTGTCAAAATCTGGAATTTTGGCTTCCAGTCACAGCCACACTGACAGCAGGCACACTGAGAGGCGGTTAAATGTGCTCTCACAGAAGCCTAGGGGCTTGCTGAGGAATCCGGCAGCTGAGCTGTAGTGCCCGCGCCATCTCTGCTACACCACGAGAGCTTTTATTGGAAGTTGGAAAGAAAACAAGAGAACAAATCAATAGAGGCAAAGCCCCACGTACAATTTTCTATGAGCTTCGCGAATGGATCCTCTTTGATTCCACACTGAAGCTGAATTCTACCCAACTGGTGTGAGTACCATGGTGAGTGAGGTCAACATTAGCATATTAAAGGAATGGTTGGCACAGAGACTGGAGGCTCTTTGCCACCAAGGCCCACATGTAACAAATAGAGCATGAACAGAAAAGGCCCATGCTGTGTAGATGACCCCAAAGCCTGCGATATGAAAGTTCACAGAAGTTTGTACAGTGTTTGTCACCGAGCCTCTAAACTTCCTCTGAGCTCTGGCCCCTTTCTGCTCCTGGACGCACATGGCTTCTCCATAAACTCCCCCTGCTTTTGCTACATCCCATGTGTCTCTGTCTACGTTTTGGTTCTGGGACACCAAAAGTTTGAAACTCCAGTGGACATTCACTATCCATCAAGAGTTGGAGACTGGCTAATGGAAGAGTCTAGTGGGTTCCAACCAAGCCATATGAAGTCTTGTCGTTTCCACAAGACAAATGGTACTATGGTGACCCGAATGGGGGTGGGGGGTGGGGGGTGGGGATGAAGTGGTCATTTTTACCTGGGTGGGATAAGGACAAAAAGAGTTATGGAAGAGATGTGCCTTTAATGGAGTCTTGAATGAGTAGACAGATAGATGCTGGGCGTTGAAAACACCAGACATACAATGCAAAAAGTAGACTGCAGCACAGCTCAGTCCATGTCATTACAGAGGCTGGTGTTTGTAAGAGTGAGAATTTGTATGACTGGCTGACTTGGTTCAGGTTGTCATAAGCAGGCAGGATGTAATAAAGAATAAGCAAGCTGTATGAGAAGCGGGGCCCTCGATCATGGAATTCCCTGGTCTGTACTACAGAGAATGCTTTTTCATTATTTACTCAATAAATGCATATATTAAGAAGCTATTAATTGTGAAGTCTCGGTGAGACAGATATGCGGGGTTTTGTTGTTGTTATTGTTCTCATGAAGCTCCTGGTATAAAAAGGGCAGACAGACATTGAGCTGGTGGTCATGGTACAATCATTTAATTGTACACATGATACGTGTCTTCTTTGTGAAAAATAACGATGTGTAATGAGAGTTGTAATAAGGGAATCCAACTATTTCTAGGGTCTAACAGTTCCCCAAGGAGGTAACAAGAAAGCTGAGCCCTGTGTAGATGCTAGTCAGCTAAAGGAGGCTCCTTTGGAGGGTTCAGAAGGAAGACTTGGGGCTGATGTGACATGGACAGAGGTCTGGAAACAGAGTTAGGTGGAGTTTTATAGAAACAGGCAGGAGGGAAATCCATGTGGTCATATCTGCATCTCAGCAGCCATGCTGTCTGCACCATGAGGGATGCAGGATGGAGAGAATCATGGTCGATTTCTTGTCTTGAGGGCAAAGGGGTGGCCAGGTAGCAGGCAAAGCTTCACTAGTGTGTGTGCCTAGTGGCTGTCTCTGGAAAACATTAGCAATTGACTCAGTAGACCTAGTGAAGAACACCACCACCCTCGTGTGGTAGACAGCGTCATCCAGTCCACCAAGGGCCTAAGAAGAAGAACAAGGTAGAGGAAGGAGGGAGTAGCCTTCACTTCTTGGGCTGGAACTTCCATCTTTTCACCCTTATGATGAGGAAAAAGAAACTTGACAGATGGTTAGGGTGGGACCTCCAAAATCGACCTGCTCTCGCAGCACCCTTGAGTCCATGGCTATTCTGATCTGGCTGGAAATGCCAGAAATGTTTGGCCAGGTGGCACTGGTTTGGCTCATGTCCTAGATTATTTATGTACATATTTATTTAATCTTCTTCTATCTCATAGCAACCTCATGAACACAGCTGTCTGGAAGATGCATGAAGAGGCACTTCACTGGTCCTTGAAGACTTGTGCCAGAATCTCAGTCCAGTCACAAGGATGGAGAGGCACATGGGCACTCTGTGGGACCTGTGGTTGGGCCGGCTGGGCTGACCAGCCCATCTCTCCTTATTCCTCGGCCCAGCCATTTCAAAGACTTGTTTACTTATTTAGTCAAATGTCTCATTAACTCTTGGACAAAGCCCCTCAGAGACAACTTTCTCCTGAGGCCCCCTTCTACTTGCTAGACTTGCTCTCTCTATATATTGAAGCTTCGTAAAGTTATCTTCATTATCTGTGAAATTCACTCTTTGGGTTTGCAACACAAAGAACCTGGAATATCACTGATTTGGTAGAGGTTTTAGTGACTGTGACCTTGACCACTGAGTCAAGCCCACTTGAGACTAGAAGGTCTCAATCATACCTAGGGACCGCCATTTCACCACTTTACTTGGACACCAGTGATCCTGGTTCTTTTTGTTTTTTTTTTGTTGTTGTTGTTGTTGTTGTTTGTTTCTCTGTATAGTGCTGGCTGTCCTGGAACTCACTCTGAAGACCAGACTGGCCTCGAACTCAGAAATCCGCCTGCCTCTGCCTCCCAAGTGCTGGGATTAAAGGCGTGCGCCACCACCGCCCAGCTGTGATCCTGGTTCTTAAGGCTTTGGATTCAGACTGGGATTCACAGTATCAGATCCACCCATGCTTAACTTACATTGTCTGGACGGGACTGAAGTGGTGGTGGCTCCCACGGGCATCAGCTTGGGAAGAACAGCTCAAGGGACTTCTGTGCCTCTGTCATCATGTGTGTCATTTTTCCCCACAGTAAACCTTTCCTTACATGTCTCGAGGTATCCTGTAGATTCTATTTCTTTGGAGACTCGCAGCCAATACAGAATTTGTAGGAGGCAGTTTGTGTGCTGTTGTGACAGATCTGGTGGGAGTGACAAAGTGCCGGCTTAAATTATGGCAGAATGGACAGGGAAGATGGGACAGACCCGAGAGATATTTAGCATCTGAACTGTTTGTACCTAATGACAAATAAGTTAGATCTGGGAATGATGGAGAGAAATGTCAATAGGATAATCCTTAGATATCTGGATGAAGCGGTTGTCTGAATGGAACAACGAGGACATGAAGGACCAGAGTTGATCGTGACTGGGGGTGAGACAATTCAGTGTGTGTAATTGGCTAGGCACCTGGATATGAGTAGAAAACCTTGAACAGACTTCAGAGCTAGAGTTACAGAAGTAGGAAATGCTAGCAGAGAGGGTGTGATGGCTAAAGCCCAGAGACCTGAGAACTCTCACAAAGGAGTGGGAGCTGAGGGAAAAGACAGGAGAGTCAAGGCCTGAGCCTTTGCAAGAGTTGCTGAGGAGTTAGATCCTGGAGGACTAGCAGGTGGACTGGGAGGCTCTCCGGGCCCCTCCTCCAAACTCCATGACTTTTCATCTTCCATGCAAACCCTAATTTGATGCAAATTGTCTAGCTTGGATCCAGACTGCATGCCAACTGTGTCCTCACACAGACAGCCGAGAACTCTATACAGCACACTTGTGCCTGCCAAAACACAAAACAGTGGTTCTCAACCTGTGGGTCGCGACCCCTTCACGGGTGTTGAATGCCCTTTCACAGGGGTTCAATATCAAAAAAAAAAATCCAGCATATCAGATATTTACATTATGACTTATAATGGTGGCAAAATTATAGTTATGAAGCAATAACTAATTTTATGGTTGGGTGAAGTGGAAATTTCTTGTTTCATTGGAAACTCAGTTTTGTCACGTTATGTCTTTCCGGAATCTGTCTTGTGAGAGAACATTTGATGTTTTGCTGGAGTAGACACTTGAGAAGGTGGGTGATGTTTAGAAAGAACATAAATATAACTCCGCAGACAGTGAGAGGATGTTCTTGCATTGCTACATGCCGAAGAGCTTCTCGTGGTATTCCAGCTGATTCTTGCTGCTTCTGCTGACTCCTGCTGCTTCTACAGAGCTTTGCAATTTCTGCCAGATCGAGCTGCTGCTGCTGCTGCTGATTCTCGTGTGCACTTGATATTGGACTGGATTGCTGATATCCTGACAACAAAGATTGGAATTGTCCCAAAGAACTACTTCTAAACAGGTCCACAATCCCCTTTTCCTATTAGTCTTCTTTCTCCACTACCTCTGGTTAGTGGGCCAGAAGGGAGGTTGAAGTATTTAAGAACCCTAATTAAATTTTTCAAAATCTAAGTTTACAGTTGGGGGTCACCACTGCTACATCCACTCTAGTAGTGACTTGTGTGACAGGCCTAGAAACCTGGACTCAGTCCTGAGGTGAAAAGTTCATGGGAACTTAGCCTCCTGGAACCGTGGCATCCCATAGCACATATGCTCCAATTTTGTTCTTGTGTTAGTCAGAGTATGGATTTGTCTGCTTTCTTTCAGTATTGTTTTATTATAGGAGTCTCCAAGCAATGACTTGACAAATACCTAAGCAAAATTGAACTTTGCTTCCCGGCCTTCACCAATGCCCTAGGTAGTCCTTGCGTCAACCCTGGGCTTGGAATTCAGTAAGAATGTTGCGTATTCAGTGACATTCAGAATTGCCTCTAGTATTGTAAGAGAGATAGTGAAAGAAATCAGGCATCAATATCTACTACATAGAGTTAGAAATCTCAGGGCAAGCTTAGCAAAGTAAGTTTAGAATTCTTATTATAGTTATGTATGGCAGACTACTTATTACTAGAAAGTCCCCTCACACAACCACTTAGAATAAAGGCTGAGTCATTCCCATATACAGGAATGTACAGTGATTTAGGAAGTAGATTGGGCTGTGGTTTGAGGAGGAGCTAGAATATTTGCATTATTCATGAGAAGGTTAGCTAGAGCGGAACTCCCTAATTAGAACTATGGCTTGGGTGTGAAAGCCCTTGCCCTGGGAGTGTAAAGACCTCACACCTGGCTTCTAAGAATATGGCTGACCTTAGATAGAGCTGACTTTGTCTCAGTTGCTTTATTGCCTAGTTCCTGCTAGCCTTTATGTTTGCATTCCTCTGTTTTGTGTAAGAGTCATTAAGCATCCAGTAACCTCATTCTACCTTGACTGAGGTGTCACCTAACTTCCCTATTTTCTTCTGTATTAAAAGTCTGGTGCTTGCTTTGACAAATTACATTCAGATACCACACCCCCTTGTGTCCCTGTCTGTTTGTCACCCTTTTCTCACCAACTCCTGCCCACCTGTAACCCGAACCCTGATTTCTCCTGCAGATTGAGAGGGGCCGACTGAAGCCAGTCCGCAGCACACCATAACATGAGGAACTGTATTAAAGGGTCATGGCAGTAGGAAGGTTGAGAACCACTGGACGAGAGGCTCTGCAGATGTAGGAAATAAAAGAGAAGTCAAGACTACAATCTGTGAACAGGTTTACTAGGTTGACACTGTGACAGTGTTGACTAAAAAAAGTGAATTTTGGAGCTCATATTTGTGAAGAGAAATTATGACTTTTAGGTTCCAGGATGACAGCGCAGATTCAAGCAACTGCGGTTGAGGATGTGATCCTGGAATCTGAGTGGGAGACTGGGTCTTGTCATGGTAGAACTGACATCTCTCACGAGCTGATGCTTGGAGCAATAGAGCCCACATTTGTCAGAGCATTCCATCATCTACCCCACAAAAGCTGTTTCAGTCTCATGCCTGTTTCCTACCCTTGCCTCCACAAGGGCTGGGCTGACAGAATGTGCCAATGTGCCCAATTTATACAGTGCTGTGGTTTGAACCCAGGGGTTTGTGCATGGCGAGCAAATGCTCTACCAACAGAGCTCTGTCCCCAGCCTTGGAAGGTTACCATTTACCAGTGCTTACTTCTCTTTGCGGGCACACTCCTCAGGACCTGGGAGATCTTCATCAGAATATGGTGGTGATGGTGAGCTATCTACATTTGGGGATTCCAGGTCTCTAAGGGAGTAGTGCCAGTCTACTGTCTCAGGCTGGGGTCCTATGTCACCATATGTGCCCAGAGTCTCATGATGTGATAGCTTATGTCCTGGGAGTTGGGGCCATGTTGCTCTATTCTCAGGGTCAAGGGAACTAGAGTCATTTTCCTGATTCATCTCACACACACAAGAGTCTGGACCAGAAATGAGAGTGTTTCTAAGGTGAGCTTCCTGTGCTTCACATTTCTCTGCAATCCTTTGCGACGTGAGGTCCTCAACACTTTCTGCTGCTGTCACACTGTCCTTGTATTCCCCCAAGTTCCTGCTCGGGAGGGGCTGGCTGGTCCCATCTTTCTCCACAGATGCCCGTTCCTCAGCCAAGCTCCTTGTGTCTTCAGAACCTTCAGAACTAAGGGTAAACAAAGAACCCTCATCGGAATCAGACTCGTAGTTGGTCACCAAGTCATAATGAGGGTCAAAAGGAGCATCTCTCTCCACAGGCTCCTCAGTAGCAGGGATGACATAATGGCCACTGCCCCATCTTGGCCTAACGGAGGGTGGGTCATTGTGTAGGACCTTGCTGTAGACATGGGAAAGTCTCTCCTCAGCATCAACCTCCTGGAAGCTTGGCGGCTGTGTGGCCAGCTCCCTAATGGAATTGCTCACTTGCCTTTCCTCAGAAGGTCCCATATGTGAGTCCATGGCTCCCAAAGGTTCAGGGCACCCTTTTTCCATACTCTCCTCAGCCTCCTGAGTGTTTGCATGTGCTAGAGTTTTGGAGAAGGAAGCCACAACATCTCTTGGCTGTGATGGGTGCAGTTCATCCTGCCTACTCTCGACAGAGCTGGGGAAAGTTCCCAGAGGGCCAGTGATGGAAGACCTATCCATCACATTGTCAATGAGAGAATATTCCTGGGCCACTGTGTCATAATGTGCTTCTTCAAGAACATCAGGGTGATGCTGCACTGGTGAAATCAGCTTGTGAGCATCGGCGGTTGGAAGGCCATGGAGCGCAGGATGGGCTCCATGGCCACTTGGAAGCGCGATGCCATCTCCGCTTCTTGACTCACTGCTGTCCTTGAGTTGCTCTGGGCTCTGCTGATGACCAGGGTCTGTTCCATTGCTTCCCAGCATCTGCTCTGATTGGACAGCACTGTGTGGGATTGGTTCTGTCACCCAGGAAGGGTTCTGGTTCTCAGAAAGATGTAGGTGGTGGGTAGTTTGGTATAGATCTGTCCCTTGGTGCTTCATGCATTGAGCACCTTCAATGTCGCCATGGAAGCCCTCGTTCGAGTAGGCATTATCAGAGCCAGGCCTTTTATTCGAGCATCTCTGTTGCCGTAACCTGTCGATGTAGGGCCTTGCAAAAGCCCCCAGGCAGAAAGCCACCACAAACGTGATGAACACTGACAGGCAGATGGCCAGCTCAAGGGCTGGGGGCTTGTCATCCTTTCTGTCAGTGACCTGTCCATCCTGGGAGTCTCTGAGTTCTATCGGAGACTGTGGCCACATCCCTTTGAGATCACCATAGCCATCCTTTGCCTCCTTCTCCAGAGCGGAAAGGTGCATGTCCATCCCTGCCTGGGGCCTCTCTGCCTTGCTCTGGATGAGGCTTTTCAAGTCACTTGGAGGAGATAGAAGAGGGTGTGTATCCCTGGAAATTCTGATCTGGGGAGTCTCCGCATTTGGCCTTTTGTTCTCTGTGAGAGGGAAATAGAAAAACACACTGACGAGATGTTGGAATAACTCCCAGGCTTTCAGAATGTCTGTGAACCCTCCTCAACCTTTATCTAGCTATCTTTTCAAGCATATATCAGATGAAAAGCAATTTTATTCATTCATGTGTTCATTCACTCATTCATTCCTGTTCAAAGGTCACAGTGTGCATAGGGCTCTGCATACATTTTTGTAAGACTGTGAGACATAACCTGGCTACTCACAGGCCCAGGAGGTTGTTTCTGGCTTCCTGACTCACTGATGCCCATAGAGGTAGAAGGAGGATGAGAGGGCTAACACATGGCTTCTTCTCCCTCCATGCCCTCAACTACTTTGCATTTGCTAGAACATTCTATTAACTTTATTGCCCTTGCCTTAGTCTAGTGCCTTAGTTGTTATAGGCTTGTAGTAGTATCAGTATTGTAACTGTTCTCTAGTTCTGGTAAACAGTAAAAGATTCAACTGTGTCTTCTGTACTCAGAATGCCAGTCCTGGCTGATCAGCCCCTCTGCTCTTCATGAATGTCTTCTAACTTGGGAGCTATGGCCTAGAGTCTGCTTTAATGATAGATGCAAATTGGTCAGAGATAAGGCTTAGTTTTTTTCCCCATAAATCGTTTTCAGAAGAGATAGTGTAGTAGTGGGATAAACCCTTCCCAGTTCGTCCCACCTCCAAGGTATAATCTGCTCATGGGGAAGGGATGAGGACCAGATCAAATGTAACTTTACTTTTGAAATCTCCGTGCGTGTGTTCTGTACACAGAGGTCACACTATAGAGGTTAGCAAGCATTTGGAATAATGTTTCAGACTTTAAAGGCATTTCTTTAATCAATCATTAAGAATTGGGATGAGGGCTGGTGAGATGGCTCAGTGGGTAAGAGCACCCGACTGCTCTTCCGAAGGTCCGGAGTTCAAATCCCAGCAACCACATGGTGGCTCACAACCATCCGTAATGAGATCTGACTCCCTCTTCTGGAGTGTCTGAAGACAGCTACAGTGTACTTACATATAATCAATAAATAAATCTTTAAAAAAAATTGGGATGAACTTGTGATATTTTGGAAGCTTCTAGGCAAAATTTCTTTTCTAGCTAGAGAACTGATTCATTTGTATGTGTCTTTGACCATGTGAAGAAAACCATCAGAAGCTAAGGGAAACAGTGAAGTGATTGTCCTGTGACCCAGTTCTGTGCTGGCTGAGGGTGGTGTGGTGGTTTGAAAGAAAATGGTTCCCATAGACTCATAGGGAGTGGCACTATTAGGAGGTATGTCCTTGTGGAAGGAAGTATGTCACTGGGGGCAGGATTTGAGGTCTCAGATGCTCAAGTCGCATCTATTGAGGTCTCAATAGTGTCGCATTCTGTTCCTGCTGCCTGCCGGTCCAGGTATAGATCTCTCAGCAACTTCCCCAGCACCATGTCTGTCTGCACACTAACAAGGTTCCCACCTTAATGATAATAGACTAAACCTCGGAACTGTGGTTTAGTCCACCACGCCTGGCTTTAAAGAAATGCCTGTAAAGTCTGAAACATTATTCCAAAATGCTTGCTAACCTCTACAGTGTGACCTCTGTGTACAGAAGACACACACGGAGATTTCAAAGGTAAAATTACATTTGATCTGGTCCTCATCCCTTTCCTACGAGCAGACTATAGCACAGAGGCAACCCCAGTCAAATGTTTTCCATTATAAGAGTTGCTGTGGTCATGGTGTCTCTTCAGAGGAATAGAAAGATGACCAAGGCAGGTAGGTACCAGCATCCTTGCCTTTTCTAGAGACTGTCTAAGGAGACTGCCTTCTTGTATTCACTCTTCAGGTCAAAATGAAACCATTTCAGAAATGAAGAAAAAGAGATGCCTCTCACTTACCCACAGACATGTTGCAGATGGCTTTCCATATTTCCCTCCAGGATGCAGAGGTGATGTTTTGGAAGTTGGCATTGCTCTCACTACACTGCCACTGGTTATCAGCCAAGCCAAGTTCCAGGTGGGGCAATTCTAGAGCGATGGTCACAATCGGTACCAGAGTGGTCAGTGCATTGCTTCTGAGGTCTACCACCTGCTTGAAAAGAAACAAATTAGGTCAGTCTGGACACAAGACATACACACACACACACACACACACACACACACACACACACACACGCGCGCGCGCGTGCGCGTGGAGTTATACAGAGATGCGGCTATGTGTATAAAGGCAAAAGCAATATGAATTCAGACCTAGTAGAGAAGTCAGTGGAGACTGGGCTGAAAACCCTGCTCTGTCCACAGCCTCTGCGGTCTTGACACTCGTTTGCTTTCTGGGAGCCCACCTCCCAGCATTGCTGCATGCGTTAGATGCTTGTAAAAGTTCTCCAGACATCTGGACATTTCATCATCTTTGTGTCTTATGAGTTATTACCTATGTTAAAACTCAAACTCACATGCTATTACTGTTCAGAGTAGCATCCAGGCCAAGAATTTCTCAAAACACCATCATCTTGGAAATAGCAGAGGACTATTATTGAAGAGGCCGTGGAACCCAGGAGAACTGTGGTTCATTTACTATCTCAGGTAGGAGCACATGGCTCTTTTTGCATTTGTGTCTGGCTGTTCAGTATCTGCAAGATGACTCGTTTCTCCTGCAGAGTTACAGATGTGTGCAGAACCAGGGGACAGAAGTGAGTCAGTGGCTCAAGTGGCAGGGCAGGGTGGGTTGAAGCTGGACACTGCAGTGCATGACATAGCAGAGAAAGTCATGTTAGGTATGACAGTGGCTAGTGCTATACTGGTGTGTTGTATGCCAAGCATTCTGCTGAAGGCTTTATATGTATCACCTCAGAGTCTCCCAACAGCTTCCACAGTTCCCCTATCCCACAGAGGAAGAAGCTAAGCCACACAGTGTATTCCACACAGAATGTAGTCAGTATAGGGGTCTGGATTAGCACAGGCACTCAGTAAAGAATGAAAGTTATAAGCCTTAGGTGGTAGTACATACATGTAATCCCAGCACCGAGGAGGTACAGACAGGAGGATCAGAAGACAGAGGTTACGTAGTCTGAGACCATCCTGAGCTACGTAAGACTCTGTCTCAAAAAACAACAACGAGAGGAGATGCCGCAGGATTAGAGGACAAAGTTTCAATGTTTTCTGACCTCGTAGCTGTGTGTCTTTACGTCAAAACAACCTTCTCTGAGTGACCACATTCGTCTGAAGGAGACATTTGGAGACTCTCAAGTGGTGACAGATGAACAGAAGACCAGAAAACAGAAAAATGCCAGCCTTGCTTTAACAAAAGAGGACAGGTGTGACAACTAGACGGGCTGTATTGTGCCAAGGTCAACAAATTTCTCTCCCGTGCACCAAGAACGATCCAACAATTCACTATCCGATCCAGGCTGGCTTTGAGCTCATGCCAATCCTCTTCCCTCGGCCCTTGACCAAGGCCAGTTTTTAAATAGGTGTCTCAGGTTATACCAATCCTTGAGATGAGGAAAGCCCAAGTCACTAGAAATAGAGTTGAGTTTCTCAGGAACGCAATGAGGGTGATTTTCCTGTGCTGAGCAGCTATGCGGTCTTGGCGCTCCTGGAAGGCTCCTGAAAATGGGAGGCAGGGGGTCAGGACGAGGAGGAAATGCACTTTGCGTGGGCCTGGCATTGCCCAGGGTCAGAAGCTCCTCTTGTGGGTGCCTGGTCTCAGCATCACAGAGTCATCATGTTCTGTGAGCACACATTTTCTTCTTAGTGTATATTTGCATCTTAGTATTTCTCTCTCTCTCTCTCTCTCTCTCTCTCTCTCTCTCTCTCTCTCTCTCTCTCTCTCTTAAAATTACAAATCAGGGCACTGAAAGCCAGTCTGGAGGAAAGGAAATGAACAAAATAATTCAGAAAGAGGAGTAGGACCACAGGCCTCATCCGGCTGGATCAGCGCCGGGGTAGCGGGAGCGCAGGGTTGCCTGACACCCGCCAGCTACCCACGACCCCCGCCGCAGGATTTTGGGACTGCTGGTGAGTGGAACACAGCTTCTGCTCCAATCCAATTGCGCGGGACCTGAGACTGCATTAGTTAGGGAAGCAGAAACCGGCCTGAGTAGGGCCACAGGCCTCATCCGGCCGGATCAGCACCGGGGTAGCGGGAGCACAGGGTTGCCTGACACCCGCCAGCTACCCACGACCCCCGCCGCAGGATTTTGGGACTGCTGGTGAGTGGAACACAGCTTCTGTTCCAGTCCAATCACGCGGGACCTGAGACTGCTCTGGTTGGGGAGAGAGAAATCCGGCCTACATAGGGCCACAACCCTCTTCCGGTCAGAAAAGCACCGGGGCAGCTGGGGCGCAGGGTCTGCTGACACTCGCCAGCTACCCACAACACCCGCCACAGGATCCTAAGACTTCTGGTGAGCGGAGCACAGCTTCTGCTCCAATCCAATTGCGCGGGACCTGAGACTGCATTAGTTAGGGAAGCAGAAACCGGCCTGAGTAGGACCACAGGCCTCATCCGGCTGGATCAGCTCCGGGGTAGCGGGAGCGCAGGGTTGCCTGACACCCGCCAGCTACCCACGACCCCCGCCGCAGGATTTTGGGACTGCTGGTGAGTGGAACACAGCTTCTGCTCCAGTCCAATCACGTGGGACCTGAGACTGCTCTGGTTGGGGAGAGAGAAATCCGGCCTACATAGGGCCACAACCCTCTTCCAGTCAGAAAAGCACAGGGGCAGCTGGGGCGCAGGGTCGGCTGACATTCACCAGCTACCCACAACACCCACCACAGGATCTTAAGACTTCTGGAGAGTGGAACACAGCTTCTGCTCCAATCCAATTGCACGTGGGACCAGAGACTGCATTAGTTAGGGAAGCAGAAACCGGCCTGAGTAGGGCCACAGGCCTCATCCGGCCGGATCAGCGCCGGGGTAGCGGGAGCGCAGGGTTGCCTGACACCCGCCAGCTACCCACGACCCCGCCGCAGGATTTTGGGACTGCTGGTGAGTGGAACACAGCTTCTGCTCCAGTCCAATCACGTGGGACCTGAGACTGCTCTGGTTGGGGAGAGAGAAATCCAGCCTACATAGGGCCACAACCCTCTTCCGGTCAGAAAAGCACAGGGGCAGCTGGGGCGCAGGGTCGGCTGACACTCACCAGCTACCCACAACACCCACCACAGGATCTTAAGACTTCTGGAGAGTGGAACACAGCTTCTGCTCCAATCCAATTGCACGCGGGACCAGAGACTGCATTAGTTAGGGAAGCAGAAAAACGGCCTGAGTAGGACCACAGGCCTCTTCCGGCTGGACCAGCACCGGGGTACCGTCAGCTACCCACGACCCCCGCCGCAGGATTTAGAGACTGCTGGTGAGTGGAACACAGCTTCTGCTCCAATCTTTAAACAGTGACAACGATAACAACTAACCCCAGAGATTACCAGATGGCGAAAGGTAAACGTAATAATCTTACTAACAGAAACCAAGACCACTCACCATCATCAGAACCCAGCACCCCCACTTCGCCCAGTCCAGGGCACCCCAACACACCGGAAAAGCTAGACACAGATTTAAAAGCATATCTCCTGATGATGATAGAGGACTTCAAGAAGGACTTTAATAACACACTTAAAGAAATGCAGGAGAACACTGCTAAACAGGCAGAAGACAATAAAGAGGAAGCACAAAAATCCCTTAAAGAATTGCAGGAGAACACTGCTAAAGAGTTACAAATCCTTAAAGAAAAACACGATAACATAATCAAACAGGTAGAAGTCCTTACAGAAAAACAGGAAAACACATCCAAACAGATGATGGAAATGAACAAAACCATACTAGACCTAAAAAGGGAAGTAGACACAATAAAGAAAACCCAAAATGAGGCAACACTGGAGATAGAAACCCTAGGAAAGAAATCTGGAACCATAGATACGAGCATCAGCAACAGAATACAAGAGATGGAAGAGAGAATCTCAGGTGCAGAAGATTCCATAGAGAACATCGGCACAACAATCAAGGAAAATGTAAAATGCAAAAAGATCCTAACTCAAAACATCCAAGAAATACAGGACACAATGAGAAGACCAAACCTACGGATAATAGGAGTGGATGAGAATGAAGATTTTCAACTCAAAGGACCAGCAAACATCTTCAACAAAATTATAGAAGAAAACTTCCCAAATCTAAAGAAAGAGATGCCCATGAACATACAAGAAGCCTACAGAACTCCAAATAGACTGGACCAGAAAAGAAATACCTCCCGACACATAATAATCAGAGCAACAAATGCTCTAAATAAAGATAGAATACTAAAAGCAGTAAGAGAAAAAGGCCAAGTAACATATAAAGGCAAGCCTATCAGAATTACACCAGATTTTTCACCAGAGACTATGAAAGCCAGAAGATCCTGGACGGATGTTATACAGACACTAAAAGAACACAAATTCCAGCCCAGGCTACTATACCCAGCCAAACTCTCAATTAACATAGATGGAGAAACCAAAGTATTCCACGACAAAACCAAATTCACACATTATCTCTCCACGAATCCAGCCCTTCAAAGGATAATAACAGAAAAAAACCAATACAAGGACAGGAACCACGCCCTAGAAACAACAAGAAGGTAATCCCTCAACAAACCTAAAAGAAGACAGCCACAAGAACAAAATGCCAACTTTAACAACAAAAATAACAGGAAACAACAATTACTTTTCCTTAATATCTCTTAATATCAATGGACTCAACTCCCCGATAAAAAGACATAGACTAACAAACTGGCTACACAAACAAGACCCAACATTTTGCTGCTTACAGGAAACTCATCTCAGAGAAAAGGATAGACACTACCTCAGAATGAAAGGCTGGAAAACAATTTTCCAAGCAAATGGCATGAAGAAACAAGCTGGAGTAGCCATTCTAATATCTGATAAGATTGACTTCCAACCCAAAGTCATTAAAAAAGACAGGGAGGGACACTTCATACTCATCAAAGGTAAAATCCTCCAAGAGGAACTATCAATCCTGAATATCTATGCTCCAAATACAAAGGCAGCCACATTCATTAAAGAAACTTTAGTAAAGCTCAAAGCACACATTGCACCTCATACAATAATAGTGGGAGACTTCAACACACCACTTTCACCAATGGACAGATCACGGAAACAGAAACTAAACAGGGACACAGTGAAACTAAGAGAAATTATGAATCAAATGGATCTGGCAGATATCTACAGAACATTCTATCCTAAAACAAAAGGATATACCTTCTTCTCAGCACCTCATGGTACCTTCTCCAAAACTGACCACATAATTGGTCACAAAGCAGGCCTCAACAGATATAAAAATATTGAAATTGTCCCATGCATCCTATCAGATCACCATGGACTAAGGCTGATCTTCAATAACAAAATAAATAATAGAAAGCCAACCTTCACGTGGAAACTGAACAACACTCTTCTCAATGATACCTTGGTCAAGGAAGGAATAAAGAAAGAAATTAAGGACTTTTTAGAGTTCAATGAAAATGAAGCCACAACATACCTAAACTTATGGGACGCAATGAAAGCATTTCTAAGAGGAAAACTCATAGCTCTGAGTGACTCCAAAAGGAAACTAGAAAGAGCACACATTAGCAGCTTGACAACACACCTAAAAGCACTAGAACAAAAGGAAGCAAATTCACCCAAGAGGAGTAGACGGCAGGAAATAATCAAACTCAGGGGTGAAATCAACCAAGTGGAAACAAGAAAAACTATTCAAAGAATCAACCAATCAAGGAGCTGGTTCTTTGAGAAAATCAACAAGATAGATAAACCCTTAGCCAGACTCACTAGAGGGCACAGGGAAAGCATCCTAATTAACAAAATCAGAAATGAAAAAGGAGACATAACAACAGATCCTGAAGACATCCAAAACACCATCAGATCCTTCTACCAAAGGCTATACTCAACAAAACTGGAGAACCTGGATGAAATGGAGAAGTTCCTAGACAGATACCAGGTACCAAAGTTGAATCAAGATCAGGTTAATGATCTAAACAGCCCTATATCCCCCAAAGAAATAGAAGCAGTCATTAATAGTCTCCCAACTAAAAAAAGCCCAGGACCAGATGGGTTTAGTGCAGAGTTCTATCAGACCTTCAAAGAAGATCTAATCCCAGTTCTTCACAAACTATTCCACAAAATAGAAACAGAAGGTACTCTACCCAACTCATTCTATGAAGCCACAATTACTCTGATACCTAAACCACAAAAAGACCCAACAAAGATAGAAAACTTCAGACCAATATCCCTTATGAATATTGATGCAAAAATACTCAATAAAGTTCTTGCTAACCGAATCCAAGAACACATCAAAACAATCATCCATCCTGACCAAGTAGGTTTCATCCCAGGGATGCAGGGATGGTTCAATATACGGAAATCCATCAATGTAATCCAGTATATAAACAAACTCAAAGACAAAAACCACATGGTCATCTCCTTAGATGCGGAAAAAGCATTTGACAAGATCCAACACCCATTCATGATAAAAGTCTTGGAAAGATCAGGAATTCAAGGCCCATACCTAAACATGATAAAAGCAATCTACAGCAAACCAGTAGCCAACATCAAAGTAAATGGTGAGAAGCTTGAAGCAATCCCTCTAAAATCAGGGACTAGACAAGGCTGTCCACTTTCTCCATACCTATTCAACATTGTACTTGAAGTCCTAGCCAGAGCAATTCGACAACAAAAGGAGATCAAAGGGATACAAATTGGAAAAGATGAAGTCAAAATATCACTTTTTGCAGATGATATGATAGTATATATAAGTGACCCTAAAAATTCCACCAGAGAACTCCTAAGCCTGATAAACAGCTTCGGTGAAGTAGCTGGATATAAAATTAACTCAAACAAATCAATGGCCTTTCTCTACACAAAGAATAAACAGGCTGAGAAAGAAATTAGGGAACAACACCCTTCTCAATAGTCACAAATAATATAAAATATCTTGGCGTGACTCTAACTAAGGAAGTGAAAGATCTGTATAATAAAAACTTCAAGTCTCTGAAGAAAGAAATTATAGAAGATCTCAGAAGATGGAAAGATCTCCCATGCTCATGGATTGGCAGGATCAACATTGTAAAAATGGCTATCTTGCCAAAAGCAATCTACAGATTCAATGCAATCCCCATCAAAATTCCAACTCAATTCTTCAACGAATTAGAAAGTGCAATCTGCAAATTCATCTGGAATAACAAAAAACCTAGGATAGCAAAAACTCTTCTCAAGGATAAAAGAACCTCTGGTGGAATCACCATGCCGGACCTAAAGCTCTACTACAGAGCAATTGTGATAAAAACTGCATGGTACTGGTATAGTGACAGACAAATAGACCAATGGAATAGAATTGAAGACCCAGAAATGAACCCACACACCTACGGTCACTTGATCTTCGACAAGGGAGCTAAAAACATCCAGTGGAAGAAAGACAGCATTTTCAACAAATGGTGCTGGCACAACTGGTTGTTAACATGTAGAAGAATGCGAATCGATCCATTCCTATCTCCTTGTACTAAGGTCAAGTCTAAGTGGATCAAGGAACTTCACATAAAACCAGAGACACTGAAACTTATAGAGGAGAAAGTGGGGAAAAGCCTTGAAGATATGGGCACAGGGGAAAAATTCCTGAATAGAACAGTAATGGCTTGTGCTGTAAGATCGAGAATTGACAAGTGGGACCTCATGAAACTACAAAGCTTCTGCAAGGCTAAAGACACCATCAATAAGACAAAAAAACCACCAACAGATTGGGAAAGGATCTTCACCTATCCTAAATCAGATAAGGGACTAATATCCAATATATATAAAGAACTCAAGAAGGTGGACTCCAGAAAGTCAAATAACCCCATTAAAAAATGGGGCTCAGAACTGAACAAAGAATTCTCACCTGAGGAATACCGAATGGCAGAGAAGCACCTGAAAAAATGTTCAGCATCCTTAATCATCAGGGAAATGCAAATCAAAACAACCCTGAGATTCCACCTCACACCAGTCAGAATGGCTAAGATCAAAAATTCAGGTGACAGCAGATGCTGGCGAGGATGTGGAGAAAGAGGAACACTCCTCCATTGTTGGTGGGATTGCAAGCTTGTACAACCACTCTGGAAATCAGTCTGGCGGTTCCTCAGAAAATTGGACATAGTACTACCGGAGGATCCAGCAATACCTCTCCTGGGCATATATCCAGAAGATGTCCCAACCGGTAAAAAGGACACATGCTCCACTATGTTCATAGCAGCCCTATTTATAATAGCCAGAAGCTGGAAAGAACCCAGATGTCCCTCAACAGAGGAATGGATACAGAAATTATGGTACATTTACACAATGGAGTACTACTCAGCTATTAAAAAGAATGAATTTATGAAATTCCTAGCCAAATGGATGGACCTGGAGGGCATCATCTTGAGTGAAGTAACACAATCACAAAAGAACTCACACAATATGTATTCATTGATAAGTGGATATTAGCCCAAAACTTAGGATACCCAAGATATAAGATACAATTTGATAAACGCATGAAACTCAAGAAGAATGAAGACCAAAGTGTGGACACTGTGCACCTTCTTAGAATTGGGAACAAAACACCCAGGGAAGGAGTTACAGAGACAAAGTTCGTAGCTGTGATGAAAGGATGGACCATTTAGAGACTGCTGTATCCAGGGATCCGTCCCATAATCAGCTTCTAAACGCTGACACCATTGCATACACTAGCAAGATTTTGCTGAAAAGACCCAAATATAGCTGTCTCTTGTGAGACGATGCCGGGGCCTAGCAAACACAGGAGTGGATGTTCACAGTCAGCTATTGGATGTATCACAGGGCTCCCAATGGAGAAGCTAGAGAAAGTACCCAAGGAGCTAAAGGGATCTGCAACCCTATTGTTGGAACAACATGATGTACTAACCAGAACCCTGGAGCTCTTGTCTCTAGCTGCATATGTATCGAAAGATGGCCTAGTCGGCCATCAATGGAAAGAGAGGCCCATTGGACTTGCAAACTTTATATGCCCCAATATAGGGGAATGCCAGGGCCAAAAGAATGGGAATGGGTGGGTAGGGAAGTGGGGGGCGCTATGGGGGACTTTTGGGATAGTATTGGAAATGTAATTGAGGAAAATATGTAATAAAAATATTAAAAAAAAAATAATTCAGAAAGAGTAATTTCTGAGAAAAGATGAAAATGGAATTATAACTTAGGAAAAGAAATCACCACCCTGCAGCATTTGAAAGGTACATGTATTCCGGGAAGGCGGGAGAGTGGGCAGCGTACTACAGCACAAATCACTGTGTCGAAGAAGAGCAAGATAAGATTAAGAAAAGAAAAGCTAATTTGAAACGTCAGTGAGACTTATTTCATCCCATTGAAGTATGCTGATGGATTTATGTTTTGGAAAATCTATTTGGCTTCTGGGAAGGTACCCCCACAGGAAGACGCACATAACAGGGCAGATGTGGAATTCATCTTCCGGAGGGGAGAGGCCAACCACTGTGATATGCAGATTCCTGGTACCAAACATCTTCATCACGGTCCACCGCCAGTATTTGGAGCTATTGCCAACCACACAGAAGGGAAAGCCAAGCCCAGGGCTGGGGGAGGATTCCCAGTTCTGGCGAGTTGTGGATTATGGCTACCCCACCCCTCACCCCTAACATGCTCAGAGCTGATTTATAACTTGCTTATGCTAAATTTTTTTAAACCTCAAGCTTCGAAGACTCATAAAGCACAATAAAATATACAGGAGGGAACACACAGGACAAATTCCACTTATAGATGTGCCCATAACCAGTACACACCAGTTATGGCTCCTTTACAACCTGCCAGTCATTGACGTAGGGAGCACATCCAAATGAGTAGGGAGCACGATCAAATGAGTGGAGGGCACAGCCAAGTGAAGTGGGGGCTTTTCTGCTCTAATAACTTCCATGGTTCTGTTATTCAGGCTTTTAAGAAATGTCTTCCCTCCAGTGTGGGTGGAAGGTTTGATTCGGTTTCTAGCCAATCATCTCCAGCAGCAGCGATGGGATGCTGCTGTCACGATGACAATCCATAAAACAGAGGACAGAGAATGTCAGAGATGACCACCTCCAAAGAAAGATGGTGTATCGTGGGCAGCCTGGTGGAGAACACTTCAGGGCAGAAACCTGAGGGCAGACTTCACCCAACAGCTGATAAGGAGCTGAGCCCTCAGTCCAACCTCCCAAGAGGGAAACCAATCCTGTCCACCTTGCTTAGGTGGCTGTTCTCCACCAGGCTTTCAGTGGTGACACCAGTGACGGCTCTTGAGTGACCATAAGGTTGAGGCTCCCCAGCTAAGCTGTGTCTGAATCCCTGCCCCAAAGGCTTTGCCAGGTGATCTACATGTGCAGTGTTAGCTCCAAAGCTGTGGTAAATGGCGATACATCAATAGACAACTAAGACAGCTACACGGGAGTATCTCCCAGTAACCATCCCTCTGTTTATTCAACAGGTGTTTTAAAATGCACCCAGCTTAGTTCTAGGAAACAAAATCAGGTATAACATGTGCTCTGTAGGTATGTGATTACCCTTCGGTGTTGGTGGGGAGGAGGCTAGGCAGGAACAACTAACCATGCAGCCACGGTGAAGGTTTCTGAAAAAAGACTAAGGAAAAACTCCCCAAGGAAGTGACATTCAACCAAAGCTGGAAGGACTCATAGCCCTAGCTCTCCTGGGTAAAGAGGAGGAGTAAGTCGGGGTAGGAGAGACCCTAAGTGCAAGCAGGTAGGACAGCAATGTACAAGGGGACAGCAGCTTGAAATAAGGCTGGAGAGGCAGGCAGGGGTCAGGCCCTGGCTGTAAAGTCTTGGAAGGGTTCTAAGCGAGAGGAGCAACACTGTTAGATCTGTGTGTTAGAGAACAGCTGAAGTCACCAGGTGGTGTTTTAAGGGCTTCATACACAGTGAAGCTCATTCTGACAGGGAGCCACTAGACAGATGGGAGACTAAGGAACTTGCTTGGGATGAGGTTGTGAGTCTAGGCTGGATTCCAGGCAGTGAGTGCCCCTCAGTTTGTGCAAGAGTCCGGGAGCAACCCAGGCAGGTGTTGTTGTTGCTTTGTTTGCTTGTTTAAGATGGTGTCTCATTCTGTGAGCCTGGCTGGCCTGGAACTCCCTATGTAGACCAGGCTGCCTTCAAACTCCTAAAGGACACAATTAATTCCTTGCCAATTGGTCAATGGAAACTTGGAGTTGAATTTAATTTGATTTTGATTTGGTAAATAATATAACAATCTTTCTTCCTTCCTTCCTTCCTTCCTTCCTTCCTTTCTTTCTTTTAGACGATGTCTCTTCTACACCTACTGGCCTTGAACTTGGTATGTAGCTGAGAATGATCTTGATCGTAATGATCCTCCTGCTTCTGCCCCAACCCCTGATTATACTGTGTGCTGGAGAGTGAACCTAGAGCCCACTGTACTCTAGGCAGGTGCCTTATCAACTCAGTCATATTCAGCCTAGTATGTGACTCCTGGCTGAGAATTCTTATTAAGTTCATGTCCATTGTTGAGATCTTTAATTTTTTTGAGCAGTAGACTTCAGTTGTTCCAGGAGGTCTTAAATAGCACACTTTAACAGCCGGCACCCCTGCACACTGAGACACTCTTAAAAGGAAACAGCCCTCAAATCTAGTTAACCACAACCCTGTATAGCTAAGACGGTTGTAAGATAGAATTTAGAACCTGTAATTTTTTGAGCCCTTTGAAGGCTTCGGGGTGAATCGTGCAGATCTTGTTGCTCTTTAAATAGATGCTCTCCAGCTGCAGGCAGCCATGAAAATCAGACAGCCCAATGTGAACTATCCTGTTGAATGACAGATCCAGACTCCGCAATGACTTCAGCTTCCACAGTCCTGCGAAAAGGAAACGCAGATTAAAACCTAAACTGCTGCTATTTGCTGCTGCGTGGCGTGCAGTGAAAACTGGAGATATTAATGGCTCTCGAGTGGGAAGTTGTCAGAGTGTAACACTGTGAAAAAAAACAAGTGGTCTTAAGAGAGACCAGGGCCAATTAGCATGTGAACTTATTGAACAAGAAGGGGAAAAAAAACCGAAGTCAAAGTAGTATAGGCTATCATCAAAATGTTCCTGGTGGGAAACACATTACAAGCATATGCAGGTATGTATTTTGAGTAGGCAGAAATAAGGAGGTGAATCAAATTATTAATACTCATTACAGTCTGGTGTAAGATGCCTGAGGGAGTGGAAGAGGGATATGGAAAAAGCTCTTTCAGCTTTATGTTCCTTGGTTCTTTCTTTCAAATGATCATGTGCTATTTTTATCACAATGTACTTATTATTTATCTGTTGTGTATTTGTATGCTCGTGGTGCGGTGCATGCGCAGAGGGTAGAGGATAACTATCAGGAGTTATTCTCTTCTTCCACCATGGGGGCCCCAGGATTGAACTCAGACCATCAGGTTTGGCTGCAGGCACCTTTTTTTTTTAACCTGCTAAGTTGTTTCAGTAGTCTAGTGTGTGCTCTTTTTAACTAAGAATCAATTTTTTAAAAAAATCAAACCATGATTAAGTGAGGCAATTAACAGATGTTTGTTAATTTGGTTAACTGTGAGTAAAACCGAATGATATCCCCGTGTTAGGACAGGGAAAAGTGATTTAGAGGCTTTAGTGCTATAAAAATGAATTCTTCCAATTTTGAAATTCCCTTATTCAGTTTTTAAAGCTTTTTAAAAATAAAAGATTCTCATTGTATATATTCATTCTGCATGGTCCTGTATTATATAGGAATATATTTTGTGCAAGTGTATACTGTATGTTGAATATTCACCCTCCCATTCCTCCCCGTTTCTCCCATTTGTTCTATTGCAGAGTTCTTATAGGGGCTATTTTTTTAAAGCTATTTTATTAGTTCTTATACCGCTACCTCCTTTCCAACCTTTATCTCACCCTAGTCCCTTCCAATCCTCCAACGCTAGCTAGGAGAGGGAGAATGTTAGAGGGGAAAGGGGGCGTGGAACTCTCTAGACTACTTCCTGCTGATTAGCGATTTGGAGTTTCTTGGGGCCACTCCAGTCTTCATTGAGATTCCCCCACTTCTCCCTCTCAGCTCTTCGCTCAGGAGCACTCGACAAACTCCAGCAGCAGAGACCGTGATCAGAGGGGCAGCAGACTCCACAGGCTCTCCCATTTATAGCCTCTCCAGAATCCCTAGAATTCAACGATCTGTAGCTGGCAAAAATCACACCCCTGCTAGTGCACGAGACTAATCGCAAGCACCTGCTCTGAAGCAGCCTCTTATCCCACACTAGGATTAAAACAAGAACATATTCACAGAACATACCTGGGTTTTAAACAAACCAAAATTCTCACCACCGGTTCTGATTGTACTTCCACGTCCCACACATGCACATCTTTGTTTTTAACCACATCCATTCTCATAACTGGGTATCATTGGTATTATAGCTATCCTTAACTATTCTTAGATTTTTTTTTAAGGCAAAGAGATTGCAGGTGGGCTTTGCTTTCCAGCACAAGAATCAGACGGAGGTCTAGCGTCCGCCTTCCTGTTTCACTCTGTTCTGGGAAGTATATAGAAGTTCCGGTTGGCACTGAGAAGTTAGACAGAGAACGAGGTGCCAGTCACAGCAGCCTTACAAACTTAATTCCTGTCTCCCAGGAAGGGGGCTTGTAATTTCACATTTTCTTCAGCACTGTTCTCAAACAGCAGTCTTTAACGTCTGTGTAGCAGATCAAGTTGGTTCAGTTCCAGAGGGTTTATTTCCTGTCTACTGTCTACATGGTATTGATGACAAGGCTGATTATGAAGAGAGAGGGTAACATAACTGAAATATGTAGCTGGGCTTTGCTACTTTGTGGGTTCTTTTTTTTCTCCACTCTTTATCCCTCTCCCCAGTTTCACTGCAATCTTTTAACGAGCAGAGAAAGAAGGATAGGAGAGAGAGAGAGATTTATCTGTGAATCTAACTTTTTTGTTCTTGTTTCTTCTTTGAGCATGACTAATAAATTACAAGCTGCAACCAAACCTACCCACAACCAACAACCAACAACTCCATCTATATGAGCCCTAGAATTTCTATACCTTCTCAAAAGTTCCCAGTATTCCAAACATCACACAATCACAGAAACTATTGGCAGCTGGCAAACCACACCTCTGTGCTCTGTTAGAGCACAAAGCAAATCATAGTCAGCTGCTACCAACGGTCTGAAGCAGTCCCATATCCCCACACTTGGGATCAAAACAAAAACATATCCTTATAATAGTTCTCTTTTTTAAAGAAACCAAAGTTTTAGCATTCTCACGACAAAAATGTCTGTACCATGCAGTCATATGTTCAATTGAGTTGCATAGATTAAACAAGAGAACTTTAAATTAATAAATGTATCAAAAGATTATGATGGAGGCTCTTGGTACTGATGACAAATCCTTACCCTGGAAGCTTAGTATGGTGGAATAAGACATGTAGACAAGAAACATTATTTGTTAGACAGAATGGTTCATCGTCTACCACACCTCTATACAATTGACTGCTTGTCCTCCTGACTATCACATGTTCAAATCTTCCCTGAGCAGAATGAAGTGAACTCTTGTGATGCTTGGGATATAGTGTTTGGCTTACACAGAGATCCAAAAGTATCTAGCTAACATTAAGGAGTCAGTACAAAATCTTTGTCTCTGGCTTCTCTGGAAAGATTAGGAATTCTGGCTTGTGTAAGACACTAGGCTGGAACTGATTGAAGGCTGCCTGCTTTAGATGGGGCATGAGCTTGTAGAAAGCTATCGTTTCTTTGAACTTGAGAGAGAGAGAGAGAGAGAGAGAGAGAGAGAGAGAGAGAGAGGGAGAGCGAGGGAGAGGGAGGGAGGGAGGGAGGGAGAGAGAGAGAGAGAGAGAGAGAGAGAGAGAGAGAGAGAGAGAGAGAGAGAGAGAGAGAGAATTGGTCAAGAAAACTATATCAAAAAGTGACGAGAGAGCCAAAGCTGGTATTACTTAGCACACATGTGTGTGAAATAGTTCATTACTTTGTAAACGTCTGTGCCTGGAGTCCCTGTGTAGTGCCCTCTGTGAAGGGACACCAGTGTCCCTTCTCCCAACTCTTCCCAATTCTTCACTCAGCTCTCTTTCTCTGCTCTATTACAAGTGCCAAGAGGCATTTGAACTGAGAAGGAAGGCTAGTTGTCAACAACCTCTAGAGTTGAACACAACCTTTAAAGAGAACACATTTCTTCGTGCAGAGGATATTCCTCCATATTTAAATGTGCAAACATATGGGACTGGGAGGGGCATGTAAGGCAGCGTTGGGAAGAGCACCACAGGTTCTCTGACATTTCTTGTGCTTGTCTGGCCTATTTAGAAATGTGAATTCATGCTTCCTAAAATATCCCAATGCTTAACTGATCTGAATAAGTTTCTAAAAGCTAAGGAGAGGAAGAGCTGTGAAGGACAGGAAAAAAATTATTTGAAGGTCCTGTTAACTGTGCACTCTTTTTTTCTTTTTCAAGACAGGGTTTTTCTGGGTAGCTCTGGCTGTCCTGGAACTCACTCTGTAGACCAGGCTGGCCTCAACCTCAGAGGTCCACCTGCCTCTGCCTCCTGAGTGATAGGATTAAAGGCGTGTGCCAGCCACCACAGCCCAGCTAATTGGGCACTTGTTTATACTCTAAGCACTTCAAAAATCTTTCACTTTCAATGTTTATGGAGTCCCAGGGTTTCTTGCTATTTACAAACAAAACACCAAGGCAAGAACTTTTCCAGTGACAGGGTAGAAGGGTCTGGGTCAAAACTCGGATCTCTTAACTATTCATGTCCTTGTATCTGTGCCTCAAAACTGCGCACAAAAACAAAACCGGCATGAGCAGATACCGAAAGAACTTGAGTGTAAAAAGGGGAGAAGACAGGATTCTTTAAGAACTCACTGGTGTCTTACTGTTCTATTGCTGTGAAGATACATCATGCTCAAGGCAACATAAAAAAGAAATGCTTATAAAAGAAAGCATTTAATTGGAGGCTGGCTTCTAGTTCCAGAAGTTTAGTCTTTCATTATCATGGCAGGGAGTAGAGCAGTGTGAACGCCAGAACAACGCTAGAGAAGTGGCTGATTGCTCTACATCCAGATCTACAGTCAGAAAGGACTTGGGTCTGGCATGGGCTTTTTAAACCTCAAATCCCACTTCCACTGGCACACTTCCTCCAACAGGACTGCACCTTCTAATCCTTTCAAATAGAGCCACTCCCTGCAGATCCAGCATTCAAATAGATGAGCCTAAGGGCCATTCTTATTCAACCTACCACATTCTACTCCTAGGTCCCCGTGGGATTATAGTCTTATCATAATGAAAAACTGCATTCTGTCCAACTTCAAAATCTCCATAGTCTGTCACAGTCTCAGTACTGTTTGAAAGTTCAAAATTCGAAATCTCTTCTGAGAGTCATGGCAATCTCTTAACCCCTGTCAAATCAAAATGAAAAGTCAGATTACACACTTCTAGCATTCAATGGCACAGGATTCAATGGCACATCACCATTCCTAAGGAGAGGGGGGCGGGGGGAAACACAGTGAGGAAATACTGGACCAAAGCAAGACCCGAAACCAGCCCGGCAAACTCCAAACTCAGCATGTCTGTGTCTGATGTCAAGGGCTCCTCAGATCGCTAACTTCTCTTATCTTTGTTGACTGCAACATACTGCTTTCTCTCGGGCTATTTCCACTCCCTGTTAGCAGCTCTCAGCGTGTATCCCACGACTCTGGCATCTCCAACATCTTGGGGTCTCCAAGGAAACCAAGGTTTTGTTTTCACAGCCTCACCTAATCTCATCCCTGGGCCTCCGTGCAGGGACACCCCTGACGCCCGCCTGGCTTTAGCAGCTTTCCTTAGCTGCAGAGGGAGATTCCATAACTTCTTTCTGTATCCCTGACTCTTAAAGCCAGAACCACATGGCCAAAGCTAATAAGTTCTGCTGCTTGCTGGGGCTGGAACGTGGCCCCTTGTTCAATGACATCTGCAGCAGCTTCCTGCTGTGTGGATGGTCAGCTTTACTGCTGAAACTTTCCTTTAATTCTTTTTCATAACTTGAAAGCTAAGCTGGGTAGGGTCTTGCTCCGAGGCCACCACTTCCTTTACTCCATTCAGCATCAGGGTTTTCTCTGAACTTTTGATCTCCTTGAGCATGGATCGAGCTCTGTTACCTTTCCTGGTGCTCTCTTTCTCCTTAAAGTGTACGTTTTGCATTTCTCCTTGTCCCATGCGCTCCTTTTCACTGCAGATCTGCATAAGAGTCACCACTAGTAACCATGCGACACAGTCAATACTAGGCTGTCTTGAAGTCTTTTCTGCCAAGGCCATTAATCCAAAATGCTGCGGTTTAGCCTAAGGCAGATTCTTATTTATTTATTTATTTATTTATTTATTGGACAAGGGCAAAAAGTAGCCACATATTTGCCAAAATATCACAATGGTCTCTAAGCTGCTTACTAACACTCTTCCCTTCTGAAACGTCTTGAGCTGGGCTCCCACAGTTTCCCCTAGCCCTGTCTTCTGTGTTCTTGCTAGGGTTGTCCATTTAGAATAGGATTAGCCCCATTTAGAATGTCCACAAAGTCCTAAAGTCTTCCATATTCCTTCAAAAAACAGCATGATCAGGGCAATACCTCAGGGTCTCTGATACCAACTGCTGTCTTATTTTATTATTTTATGTGCATGATTTTTTTTTTGCCTGCCTCTGTGTATGTGTATGTGTGTGTCTATGTACATCATGTGCATTTCTGATGCCCGTGGATGTCAGAAGATGATGTTGGGTCCCCTGGGACTGGAGTTATAGATGGTTATGAGCTGCCATTGCAGGTGCTGGGAATTGAACTTAGGTCTTCTGTGAGAACAACAGGGCCCTTAACCTATGAGCTATCACTCTAGTTCTGGATGGATCATTTTATATATGCCAAGTGGATCAAACGTTTTGATTAGACTATCACTTCAGCTAGAGTCTTACTGATAGCTTGTCTCCTTGATTTATTGATGAGGAAATGTTGAACTATGTCCCCCCCAAGTATCCATATGTTTCATTATTAAGAACATTTATGTAGGATTATTACAGGTTATTATTATCGTTAAAGAATTAGCCTCCTTATCACTCTGTAGTACTCTTCTTTATCCTGATAATTTTTCTCATTCTGAGGCTTTTGTCTGGAATCACTGTGACTTCTCTGAGCTGGGAGGTGGCTCGGGGGATAAAGAGCTTCTGTGAAAGCGTGAGAACCCAGGTTCAGACTCTCAGCACTCTCATGACAGCCGTGCATGGTAGTGTGAGCCTGGAACCCCACTGCAAAGAGGCAGAGACATGTGCGTTCTGGGAGCTTCTGGCCATCGCATCTAGCCAAGATGGTGAGCTCTAGGTTACGTGAGAGACACAGACTCAAAAAATAAGGTGGAGGGCTGGAAATACGGCTCAGTGGGTAGAGTATTTATCATATAACCATGAAGACCAGAGTTTGGCCCTCATATAAAAGAAGTCAGGTGGTGGTGGTAGGCCACCTACAAACTCAGTGACTAGGGGATAGTCAGAATTTCTGGAGCAGGCTGGCTAGGTACACTAGCCAAAACAGACCACACACACACACAGGTTCAGTGAAAGACCTTGCCTTATAGTGGAAGGTGGAGATCCTTCAAGGAAGTCACTTGTCATACTTAGCATTAGCTGCCCACTTGACACATCCTAGGAGGGTTTGAATTGGTTACCTGTCTGATCAGGTTGGTGTGTGGACAGGTCTGTGAAGGATTATCTTGATGTTATAGGATAGGCCAGACCATTCTTGGCAGCACCATTTCTGGGTAGGTGATTTTTGCTCATGTAAGGAAGCTAGCTAAGGACAAGCCTTGAAGCCGGCAGCATTCATTCCTCCGTGGTGTCTGCATTCGGATTACTGCCCTGTGTTTCTACCAGACGTCTTCAGTGTTGGACTGTGACTTGGAAGTTTAAGCCAAATGACCTCTCTTTCTTAGGTCACTTTTGGTAGGTTTTTGTTGTTGTTGTTGTTTTGTTTTTGTTTTTTTGTTTTTTGTTTTTTTTATCAAAGCAACAAAATAAAACTAGAACAACACTCAGTGGCAAACTCGGGCCTTCACATGCATACACATACATGCGCATATACCTGCATACTTATGTGTGCTCACACATAGTACAAGCATGCATTCACATAGACACATGCATACCTCATGCATATACACATAACATATTAAGATGGAAAGCAATAGAGGAAAATACCCAGAATCTATCTATCTATCTATATCTATATCTCACACACAGACACACACACACATGAATACTTTCCCTTTCTTTCGATGAGTGTCTATCTAGTAGTTTATCTCTCTCCACCCAACTTCATTGCAGTGTTTAGCCCCTCCCCCATCGTTGCCTATCTGCCAACAGGTCAATGATCAACTTTTACTCATCAATAAAAAAATAACAAGAATTTACTATTTATGATAACATGAGTAGCCACCAAGATAATTACACTGAAATAAAGGTGCTGGACTGAAACAAAAGTACACACAGATGCTCCGTGATGTATAATGATCATCCATTTCAATAAACCCATCATAGGCTAAAAATATGATGTCAAAGTGACTTTAATATAACTAACCTACCAAACAAAATATTAAATTATTAATATTATAAACACTAACAGCTTAATATGCAGTGCACAGGGTCACTGGCTATTTACCCTCACCATCAAGAGGCTGATTGGAAGCCATGACTCTGCCACTGTCCAGTGTCATACAGAACTATATATTATGTATCAAAGGTCTCAGGGGAACAAAAATAAAATGCAAAGTATGTTTAGGCTTTGTCTTTTACTGTCTATTGAATGTTAAATACAGGCCCCCAAGACCTGGAGTCTGCATATAGCCCCTGTGACCCTGTCCCTAGTTAATCCTGATTGGTGAATAAAGATTCCCACAGCCAATAACTGGGCAGAAGAAACATAGGTGAGGGTTAGGTTTCCTGGGCTTGGGACCACAAAGAAGAAGAAGGTGATGAGAGGAAGGAGAAGAGTCAAGATAGCATGGCCCCGAGGGCTGCCCAAGGGCAGTCCAGATGGAACTGGTAAGTAATAGCTCTGGGGTTATCAATAGGAAAGTAAAATCTGATATCATAAAGGGTAGTAGACAGCTGCCCAGCTATTGTGCTGCTCCACCTGTACTGTATGACTCCATCCATATAAATGTGAGCTTACAATGCAGGAGGGAAACCAGCCTTTGCTCGAGTTGGGGGGCTGGTGAGATGAAGGGGAAGGCAGAGAGCACAAAGGGTGTGGAGAAGCGACACTGTAGTGATGGCTCTGTCCTATCTGGAGAGGGGAGACGGCTTGCTTCCCAGGTCAGAATGGCTTACCATTCAGAGCACAAGAATGCTTCGAACAAGCAAGGGTAGGGGCCTCTAACACTATGCAGGCCCACACAAACGTGAACACGGCAACATGGCAGCTGAGAAGTACCCTGAATTGCGCACAGATCTTGAACATCTGCGGATCGTCTGAATGACTTTTAATATTCTACTGTACCTGAAATCAAAGAAGCAACAAGGACAGAAGAGACTGGGGTGAGCCCCACAGTAAGAGCTACAGGGCTATCCATCCATTAGTGCCAGAGGGAGCAAACACTCTCTGGCTCTCTTCCCCTCTTCCTCCCCCCTTTCTATGTGTTCATGGCTGGCCTCCTCTACTTCTCTACATTCTCCCCTCTTCCCCTCCCCCTCCCCTCCCCCTCCCCTCTCCCTTTCCTTCTTCCCCCCTCTTCCCCTCTTCCCCTCTTCCCCCCTCTCCCCCTCTCTCCCTCCCTCTCTCCCCCTCTCTCTCCCCCTCTCTCCCTCTCTCTTCCTCTTTTCCCCTCTCTCTCCCTCTTCCCCCCCTCTCCCCCTCCCCCTCCCCCTCTCCCTCCCTCTGCCTCTCCCTCTCCCTCCCTCCTTCTCTCCCTCCCTCTCTCTCTCTCTCTCTCTCTCTCTCTCTCTCTCTCTCTCTCTCTCTCTCTCTCTCTCTCTGTCTCCACTATCCCCTCAACTCCCCCATGCCCTAAATAAACTCTATTCCATACTAAAAAAAAAAAAATAGGGAGCAAACAGTGCTAAGCTATTTTATATGATGTCACTCTGTATTCCGGTCTTTTCACAGTGTCTGTGATCTTTATGACCGTGTATACACTTCATACTCAGAGATAAGACTTTCTTATGTTAAGTGAGTTGTTTATGGTCACTAAGTAAACAGAATGTAGTAAGACATTTAATTCAACTTCCCTTATAAAGCCAACCCAAGAGTTCCCAAGAAGGGTAAGTTTCTTGTGACATGGGATTTAGTATCAGGAACCTCTTCCCACTTTAGGAGATTCAAATTTTGTTTTGTTAAGGTACTGCTATGATTTTTACAAATGATCTTGTCTGAGTAAGGTCTCCCAAGACGGAGTTAGGCGATTAGAGTAGCCCATCTATGTTTCCAGGGTGCATTTCTAAGTGGGGAAAAATGTGTTCCTTATTTGAGCCTCTGATGATGGGTAGGACAGTGAACAAAGCTGTGCTGTGCTGGCTGGCCCTGGGACATCCTGCCACAGTTAGATTCCATGTTTTCAGAGAGGAACATTTGATGCTGAGAAGAAAACTCAGAAGTGACTTTGAGGAAATGGAATTAACTACAGAACTTCATTCTGATGATTACCTAGGCTAGGAAGGAATGGAATTGAATCATCCAGCATCTAAGTAGCCAGAGACAGTCCTACTCTTTCCTGGAAATTATATTCAGGTCAGTAAGTAAAGGGGTGGAGACTGGAGTCTAGCCACCACCTCAGTGTCTTTGAACTATGAACTTCTGCATGCCTTTCCAAGTGCTCATGAGATAACCTAGCACAAGGCCATTCTGACATTATGGCTTCATGTTCCAAGTACTAAAAACTGGAGTAGTGTCTAAAATGATCCAAGGTGAGGCATTTTATTCAGTAGGTTCTCCCTTGTTGTGATCAAGGTGTATAAGAGACACAAAGTCTTGTCCTCTTAGCTTAATGTTGTCCATATATTTTATGTCTTTAGAAACTGAATTGATTTTGAGAACAACGGTTATTTATATGTCTATAATCCAAATCCTGTGGGTAAAAGAATACAGAAGGCTCTTGTTTTATAAGACACTGCATTTTCTTTCTTGCTCAATTCTGTTCATTTCTAATGTCAGCTCTTATCTCACTGCAGCCCTCTGGTTTCAGAAACTTGGGGTGGGGGTGGGGAGCTAACGTAAGGACACCAGTCTGACCTGTCAGCCTCCCTGGAACCACAGAAAGGCGTTTGCCCCAGCATCTTCACTCTGTACAGCTTTGAAAATACCACTTAGTGAAGGACTTAGAGGCTGACCCCATTGCTTTAAAGCTCTAAAGTACCATTGCTGTGGCCTGGGTATGTGGCCCAAGACGACATTGTTACAGGCTTAGTCCCCAGCTCAGAGCTACTGAAAGGAAGGGGAACCTTGATGAGATGGTGCTCACCTGGGGTTTGAGGCCACTGGGGACATGCCCCTGATGGGACTGCTAACGTGGAGTTCTCGTGCTCCCTCACTGCCCGATGCCAGGAAGTCAGACGCTTCTACCAAGGGCTTCTGTCCTGATGCTCAAAACAGGTCCCAGAGCAACAGAACCAGCTGTCATGGGCTGCAAACTGTGACCTAAAACTTTCTTCTTTGTAAGTTGTTCATCTCAGGCATTGTGTTAGAGTCATATAAAACCCAGCATGCTGATTTTCAGGCTATTAAATGTTATTACTTAACTTTTAAAAAGTTAATTAAGTTAAGCTATTCGTAAGTTATGAATGGTAGGTAGAAGTATCATTAAGGTTAAATTAATGTCTGGCTTCTCTGTTGTATTGACCAGCACCTGATCAGGGTGCTTCCTCAATATAAAGCTTATTGGTGGCATCATAGCTGACTCAGCAAGATTACCTGACACTAGATTAATCAGTGTGATGCTGTAACTTTATAATAATGGGCTTTTCTGAGTGTCACATAAACAGGCACTATTTAAAGACACAGGTCACAAATTATGAAGCCGCGTACGCTACATGGCTAGTTGCTTGAGAGCTGCCTTCTGCAGCGTTTCTCATTTATTACTGCTCGGGACCAGTAAAGCACAGCTAAGTCGACACACACAGCACTCTGCTCATGAATTAGAGTGGATTATGGATCCCATCCATGACAATAACTACTGAACATTTTAAGAGACAGTTGGAGGTTTAGAGAGAAGCAAATGAATCATTTATTTCTAAGTGTGCTGTTGTTTTCAATCTGTGCCAAGAGAGCAATAAAACCTAATATTTGCAGATCATTTTCAGCTTTCCAAACTATCTTTACGTCTCTTAATTGCTGCCACGTACTGAGTGTGACTTATTACATGGCAGAGGCACGAAGGATCCCTTTACACTGAACCTTAACAATTTGAATAAAGCTTATGGCGCTTTTGATTTATGATGCATTGAGATACTTTATATTATTATTATTATTGTTATTATTATTTACAATGGTGCCCCACGACCACTGGTTCACACATTCAGTATTGTGTTCGATGTTACATGAGATAGCTACCCAACGTTTTATCAGAAAACGGACTTTGTGTTCCATGGCTTTCTTCAAGCTACCTGCTAATGTAAGTGTCCTGAGAAGGTCTAAGGGAAGGCGGGCCAAGCATCAATGCCTGGTGGATAATGTACCTGGTTAGTTTCTTTTCTGTTGCTGTGATAAACTATCTTAGTAAAACCAACGTAAGGATAAAAGGGATTTGGCTCACAGTTCCACAGGACCGGAGCTCACCGAGGCTGGGGGAGGGGGCGTGGCCACAGGCAGGGTGGCGCTGGAGCAGGCAGCTGGCTGAATACCTTGCATCCAAGCTTTGAAACCGAGAAAGAAAGGCAAGGGGCCTAAACCCCGCCCCAGTGATGTGCTTCCTTCAGCAAGATTTTTGTTTTCTTTAAAAATTTCTGTGACCTTCTCAATCAGTGTCACCGAAGGACCCAAGTGTTCAAACACATGGGCCTTTGGTGGGAGTCATTTACTATTGGAACTCCAAGAGGTGTATATAAATGCATTTTGACTTGCGGTATTTGTGACCTGTGATGGGTTTATGGTGATTGTAGACCAGGGAACATCTGCATTATCTAGACGCTATCATTAGACCTATGAGCAGAAAAGCAAGAGAAAAGGGCAGGTCCGAAGTTGGGACACACCCCAAGCGGCACCTCTCACTAACTCCTCCCCTCGGAGATGGGATTCAAGGTTGTGTGGCCTACCCTAGTCAGAATCAGAGATCCGCAAGGGGTGTTGCAGGGCACCAATCTGGGGCAAACTTCAAGTGTATGTGGACTGCAGGCCGTGAGCTCACATCACGAATGGACAGGATAAAATGACTAATGTCCAGTCAGAGCCACACATTACCTGTGCGGTGTCCGAATCCTTCCTGTCTTGAAGGCATCATTTGCCAGAGTTCTAACAGAATTCCAGAGGCAGGAGTGACTTGCTTTGTTTTTCTGTTGTTTTCTCTACAAGTTTACCGTTTCCTCTCTTCTATTCTTGAAGCCAGAAGTTTAACCTCACAAGGAAGAAGCCCATCTCTATCCTGGACCTTTGGCCTTGAAGTGAAATTATATTGGTCCCAGCTCCCTGGAGAACACACTGTCCCCAGGAGGGAGAGACAGATCTTTCTTTTCACTGATCCTGTGAGCTATCTCCCCTCTCCTGCGCCCCTGCCCCCAGTTCCTTTTTCTCTCCACTCCAGGAGACAGCAGGGCTGTGCTATAGTTAGTCCCAGGGAAAGCTGAGGCAGAGGAGTACCGAACCTCAGAGAAGGGAATCGCCAGGGTTTTTCTCAAAGGGCTTTGAAGAAGCACAAAGGGAAGGCTTTTCTCCAGACTGAAAGTCTGATGGGGGATGTTCTCTAAAATTCTGCCCCAGCTGAGGAGCAGGCCTTGGGATGGGAAGAGGAGGGCTGGTGTGAGGCTGTTTTCTGTACCCCTGAAAAGACCCTCCTTGGGGCTCTGAATCAGAAACTCCCTTGTTCCAGAAACCTGAAGGGCGCATCTCCAGGGCCCAGGTTAAGCTGCAGCAAGAAATTCTGGTTTTGGTTTCATACTAGGAAGTTTTACATGCAACTATATAATATTGAGATATTCCTGATCTAACATTTGGAGGACAACTAAAAAGGCAAGATACGTTTTAAAAAGAAAAAAAATTGTAAATATGGTAACATGTTTAATTTAAATTATATTATATATTAAAAATACCTGTATTCATGATTTCTCACTGCTTGCACATATTAGTAAATGTATATAGCAAACAAGATAAATAATGTGTAGCCAGGCGTGGCGGTACTCATGCTTATCCCAGCACTTGGGAAGCAGAGGCAGGCAGATCTCTGGTCTACATAGGGAGTTCCAGGCCATCCTGGGCTACAGAGTGAGACTCTAGCTCATCAAACAAACAAACAAACAAGCAACTGCCAAAACCTAAAATATCAGAGATCCAGCATCTAGATACGCCCGGGTGTTTCTTGACAAACTCACACACTATTAATTCGAGTGGAAAAGTGGGACATTATGCGGCACTAATTGAAAGTTCCGCTCTGGTAGGCGGTGCCTCTCGCCTTTATTGTATTTGCTCGGTCGCCGCTCTGCTTTTTCAGCCGCTCCCTTGAAACTGAACATAAATACAGAACTCTTGTTGACATAAAACACCCGTGCCCCACATATTCTTTCTCTGTCTCCTGTATCCTTTCACATTGCTCACCTTTAGGAGTACCACTGAGTTGATTCCTTTGAAGGATCAGCACCTTTAGCCTGGGGAGCCGGCTGTGGGAGTGGCCTCCGTGGCGCTTTTGGTGCGAGGAAGGAGGCAGGGGCAGATCCAGCGAGAGGGAGTGGATAGCATTGTTGCTGAGGTTTAGTGTCTCCAAAGCCCGTAAATGCACGAGAGGGCCGAGGGTCACTTTCGATATGCGATGGTGAGTGCGGTCCGGAGGTTTTACGTGCTGTTCTTTTTGTGTGTGAGGCTGGAAGAGAACTCTAAAAAAGTAGACACTTCTATCCATGGCGTCTGTGTTCTGTGACACGTGCCTGATAGAAGACCAGTTTGCCAGACGATCCTCATTCCTCTGGTACTCAGGATTGAAGGAAATACTGCTTTTTCTTGATGGGTTTGTCACTGTTTCCACAAAGCAAAGACCTGTAACTAGGAGAGTAACGCTGACGTAGAAGTCTCTCATAATGCCTGGAAAAAGATAAGCAAATCAGACCGTTCAAAATAACGCGTAAAAGGAAACAGCAAATCAAAAGCAGGAAATTGACTCTCTAATTGAAGATTTAGAAAACATGCTTAATTATCAACCGAAGTGAACATTTGAGTTCTTAGAAACTGGGTTCTGAAAAGAAACTACCCGAAAGGTGTAACTGTAGACTAAGATGACACGGTGCACGTTTAATGGAAAGACCTCCCTCTGTCTTCATGAAATCCACATTGACCAAAGCCTTACCTCCTCTGCCTTCCCAGTATACTCCAGCCTGTGGTCTGCTCTCTAGTGAGTCCAACTTCCTCCTGCAAAAGCCTCAGCTCTGTGTCACCAGCATCGGGCAAAGTCTGCTATGCTTATCTAGAACACCGTCATGTGGTTTATACCATGAATGACTGCAGTCTCACTAAAGCAGGAACCTCAACAAACGAACAGAAAGTGCAATCACAGACCAGGCACTGGAGTCTTTCCTGACTAGAGCCACAAACTTTATGTTTATGGCTTTTGCTACTTTTCACACAATTTTAAACCCTTTTAAAATGTACAGAAGGTAAATAAAAATGGTCATGAAAAGGGCGTTCTGCACCCAAGCCATGAGGTATCATAAAATATAGAAACAGTGAGTCTTTACCCCCCCACCCCCCCACTCTTGGGAAGCAACTGTAGGTTTTGAAAGCAGTGTGCACATGTTACAAAGGCAGTATGCATGCAGGAAAGCACCTGCAAGAGGTGGGGGGAAATGGATTTGTGAGATTTGCTCTACGCTAAACCCTGCAAAGACAAAGAAAGAATACAAACAATTTTTCTCAGCCACAAATCACACATTCCTGCCTGGTCTCACTGTCACATCTGAAATACTAGAATAGCTCTGCTGAGCTTCCTGCCCTCCTGCCCACGTTCCTCTCCATCATAGGTAAGTCCAGGGATCATTCTCCCCCCAACATTATTTTCCATATGCATTTTTCTCCTTCGAAAATTTTAAGTGTCTCTTTAATTGCCTACAGTCCAAATTCCCAAGGTAGGCATTCAGAACTTTCCATACCACAGCTACCTTGATGAGCTCCTCTTGCAGGGCAATGGCGAGCTGTGGCCTGGGCTAGGGATGCATGTGTCTACCTTACAGTAAAATGAGTTTTGCATCTGCCTCTAATCCATGGTCAATGCCACTCCCCTCTACAGTCTGAAGAGTGCACATCCGTCAAGTCTCATCTCAATTTGTAGGGTCTGAACCTGTCTTTCTCACAGTAGCCAATGCTTTCTTTGCCTTTGCTTTCCCGATATTTTCAGTAACTATTGAGTGAATGTATTCAGTTCCACTCAGCTTGACAGGATGTCAATGCCATCACACATTGTTAGCACAAAAGCGAAAGGAGAGCAAGTAGCTTGCCCCCACTCCCGCCGTGTGCCTCCTAGAGTTAAGGCTCTGGAGCCTGTCACTGGCTATGCTTTCTGCATGAATGAATGCACAGAATGAAGGACATTCTCACTGCAACTTCTAAACTTTTGTTTCATGCAAGGTCAACTCTCCCATCTCTCAGAGGGCATCTAAATTTAGGTACATAAACTGCAAAGGTGCCCTACCTACGGCAAGGAGTAAATCATAGTATACCCCTTACGCAATACCAAAAGCTGAATTCATTTTCTTGGTCAGAGAGAGATTTATTTTGACGCTAACGCTGCAATCATTGTGCATACAACTGGATGTCAAGCTAATGTAATAGTAGCAAAAAAATTACAGCGATCATACTTATGCACATTCTTTCAACACTGAAGAAAAAAATGGGGTTCAAACATACATCTTAAAAATGGGATATAAATGAAAGGTTTTTATAGTCTGGCCTTTTTCAAGGTGAAGAGATTGATACGTGAATAGATTTACATTAAAAACAGGCAGATTAGTATAATTTTATGTCTGAGATGAAAAGAAACATTATATTACGTACAAATGTCTATGTGAGGTAAAAACCAAAAAACCAAAAACCAAAACAAAACCAAACCCAGAAAACAAACAAACAAACAAAAACAAAAACCCAAAAGCCCAAACCAACCAACCACCCACCACCACCACCACCACCACCAAACCCCACAAACGGGAGAACTCCAGAGGAAAGTACAGGTAATTAAGTAGAAATTGACTTTTGAGACTCGTTCGGGTTGAAGTGTGAGGAAGTAGAAATAATTGGAGAACGTGTAGTCAGAGTGAGACAGAGAAGGTAACAGGAAAAACGGAAGTAGAGAAAAGATGAAGATGAATTCTTCTCTAAGAAATTGGAAAAAGAAAGGGGAAACGGTGGATAGAAGCCCTTCCTGGGGCCTACCTGAGGGTCCTTAGGTAGTTTCTAACTGGTCTGTCTCCAGCTGAGCCAGCCAGGGGAGGATTTTAAATATGTGCCCTTGAGACTCCTCCCACCTTACCCAGCTCTGCAGCCAGCCCAACCCTTTCATCTCTGGGCTCCTCCCTTACTGAGTCCACACCCTTTCCTCAGCCACTCGGGGAGAAGCCTTCTTCTAAGGCCCAGAAGGTGAGTATCTAAACTGAGATTGGGCGCCTTTCTACCTCTGACTGCAGAGAGGTCGCATAAGCAGGTCTCGATGCTCCCGTCTCCAGCCATATTTAGAATCTGTGTGTTTGTGTTAATGTAGATGCTCATTAATAAAGTCACGAAGAAACTGACAGCCAAGTTCACAGAGCTTTATTGTAAAGAGAGGTCATCAATTTGAAATACATAGGTATATTTTTGAGTGGCATAACTTGTAACCTTTGCCCCTCTTGATGTCGTTCAAAAGATTACCATGACCAGCACTTTAGTGGTCTCCTCCTCATCAAGTTAAAAACAAGTTTTTTTTTTTTTTTTAACTCCTTTAAAAAAACAAAAAAACAAAAAACAAAAAAACCCCACAAACCACTCATCCAAACCAGGTAGAAATTCTACCTTTCATCACCAAAACTATCACACAACGTTTATTTTGCTTCTGTCACAGTGCAAGAAGACTGCCACCGAAGCATATTTTAAAAGGTTGCCGAGTCGGCAGGTAGCTCTGCTTTGTGTTGTGTATCTCCCCACCCCCCAACCTCTCACTGGACAGTCTGGAAGGGGTCTTATTTTTATTTCTTCTATCTCTTTGCATTGATATTCACCTCTCGAATACTGTCTGTTAAATGTGTGTTTGCTTTCCTCCCTGGGTCCCTCCTGCACCTACCTTCCCCAGGGCTGCAGTAAGTCCTCTCAGTGTGCTATGTTCAAACCCGAAGAAATGAACACATGAGAAGGCACACGCCCCCTGGTGGCCAGATTTAACAGTGCTGCTTCACTGTGCACCAAGCTCCATTTCTCAGCAGAGCTTTCAGGTCAGTGTGTCAAGAGGGTCTACCCAAAATGCAGTCTAAAATAGCATACCTAGTAACCACGCGCTTTACAGAGCAGCAGGATATGCTCAAACTTCAAAGTGCTCAATGGGGATGTATCAAAACACAAGTGTTTCCCACAGACATAAAAATACACTTTTTTTTTTCTCATGAATTGTATTTAGTAAATAATACTTTGTAATATAGGGTTCTGTGGATTTAGTAAAAATATTTATTTAAAGAAATTCTCAAAACAAATTTAAATAGAACATGAAACAAATGTACAATTTAAAAATACACTGAGCATGGAAATGAGAATTCCAAGTGTGATTTTTCTGAGCATTATTTAGTTATTAAACAATACTTGAATATATCCAGAGGTATAAATTGCTCTCTTTCTTTACATCTAAAATCTGCACTTAGTGTCAGGTCTCCAGTCAACTCTCACCTTAGCCTGAGTTCACAGTCTATAAGGTATTCCGTTTTCTCATTTGACAGAATTGTGACAACATTGAACACGAATTGTTTTATGTACTGATTTCTTATCCGCACAGTTCTAAGTGACCATGACAGATTACCAACACCCTTCTCTGTAGCTAGGCCCACGGTGCCTCCCTACTGTCTACTTTGGAGCTATGCATTATTCTTCATCCCCAATCCCATGTTTCTTAGTAATACCAAGAAATTCCTTTTAAATCAATTATAAACTGTGCTATAAGAATCAACTGGCTTGAGGGCTGCAATTAATTAAAATGAGACTGAGGTGAGGAGCAGAGATCAAGGTTTTATACCTAGCTAAAATAACCTGCGTCATCTCTCGAGTTAGCACCCTTTATTCTCGTGTATATTAATTTCTAGGCACACACAGAATTCTTTTAAAGGGTGATGCTGGTATAGGACACAGGAGGAACAACCTCTGGACAGCAGGATCTACTGAGGCCTAAGCTTCCCTCCTTTCCACTGAGCTTCCCTAGGGTTTAGGGAAAAGTATGCCAGCTTCTCTATAACTCATTCAGGTACTCTCACATGATAAGCAGACGAAGCAGATCTGTCTATTGAAAGACATCTTAGAACTGGCTCAAGAGAGTTTAAAGTCTGACAGTGATTGGTCGTTTTTCTAGCATTGGCATTTTAACTAGAGCAGCACACATGCTTGGCTTTTTACTGTTAGGTGAATTAGGATTAGGTTTTGCCCATCCTTTGAGAGTTTTTAATAGTTGAAAATTCAGTGTAGATAGTAAAAAAGGCAGAGACACATTTGGAATCAGGTTTACCTGGGTTGGAATTGTACTTGACTCCCAACCCTGTATAGTATGGGGCAGCATCCTGAACCTCCCTGACCTTCAGTTTCCTGGTGGGTAAAGCTGGGATCGAAGCCCTTGCTTAGAGAGGTGCAGTGGGAGTCAGAGAGATCAAGTGTACAGAGCCCAGGACAGTGCTCAGCAAGAAGAGGCCTGATGATGATGGCTTCTGATGCTCACGCGAGTGAGAACTGTGATTGCGTTTATCGTCCACACACTGTAAATACTTACATGTATCATTATTTCAAGTAAACATACCATGACAGTATTTTCTTTAGTGCAAAACTAAGGAAGCATAGTTTCTTACAAGATAATATATGGAAAGCTCTTTAATGACTTGTTTGTGAAAATGTGGCTTTGGGTTAATGCATTAAAAATCTGTGCCTTCCCCTTTAAAAGCCAAAGACAGTGTCCCTGTCCCTCCAAACATCTCTAGTGGATCTCTCCCTTTAGAATGACCAAGGCTTACTGATGGAGTGTCTCAACCACTTGAGCCCTTTGTCCTCTAGGACAAGAGATAGTAGAATGTTAAAAACACTTCAAAGATTAATTTTATTTTATTAATTTCTCATAATTGTTTTAGAGAACTGTTGTTTGAGTATCAGTGCAACTTACTAAAATGTATTAGAATGTAGGCACTCAAAATCCCTTAAATATGGAGAGTACATAATAGACACAGTGGTGCTCCCCAGGTAAAATAATTACAAGTTATGGCAAACGCTGTACAAACATGGTTCACATGCATTCTTAAAAAGGGGAAGGTCAGGTTAGATCTGAGCGCGCTGAGCCCTGCGGAAGCACCGTCTAATGAGTGTTCCCACAAGGGTTGTCTGAGACCTGGCAGCCCATGTTGTGACCTGTTACTTGTACTTTGAAGAGCGTGCCATCTGCACACATGCAGAGCTTGTAGCGCACCCAGTCACCACTCCCCGACTGGTCCCCGCTGGAGGAACTGGGCAGGCGCGTTGGGCTGACCATCACCGTGCCGTTGAGGATGATGCTGTTTTCCTATGGGAACAGTAACATGGTTCAGTCACATCCACCAGCGGGCACGGAAGAGAGACACTAAACTAGACAGGACTTAGGAACGAGCAGGAGGAGGAGTTGGCAGTCAGGGAGTAAAACCACGATCAAAACAACTGTGGCACAGCAAAGTCACAATACACACAAGGATTCAAAGGCCACCCCTCGCTCAGTCAGCCCATACTGTACATCCACAAACCTGCAACACAGCACGCCAGCACGAGTCAAAATCACAGCCTGTGCACAAAGTCTTGGGTAAGTTTCACTTTTTGACTCCAGAGAATTTTTACTTACTGACTGATGTTGATATTGGTTGAGGGAAAAGAGTATTTTTCTCTTATAGGAAATTAAATTTAGTTAGTAGAAATTCAATTAAATATTAAAACTATGTAGTTTATCAGACTAGGCCTTCAGAAAAACTGAGGGTTCCTTATTTAAACTCATAGCTACAGAATCATTCTCATCTGTACACTCTTAAGACCGTGTGTGTATGTGTGAGCGTGAGCATTTGTGTGAGCGTGTGCACACATGGAGCTCAGAGGTTGAACATGTATGCCTTTGTCAGTGGCTATTATACTCCTTATTGCAAGGTCTGTCTCTGTCTCTGTCTCTGTCTCTGTCTCTGTCTCTGTCTCTCTCACTGGACTTGGAGCTCAGCAAGTCAGCTACTCTGTCTGATCCGTCTGCCTCTACAGCCTTAGCACCAGGATTACAGGCTCGAGGCACAGTCATGCGTGGCTTTTTACTTGGGTGTGTGATGGTTCTGAACTCAGGTCTCCATGCTTGTTTGGAGGCACTTCTCCAACGGAGCCATCTCAGCCTCCCAAGAGACTAGTAAGTTTCTTCTTGTCTCCCCCCACCCCTTTCTTCTCTCCCATTTAACAAGTAATTACTAAATGCTGTCACCTGCCAGACAGCCACCCTAGGTACTGGGGAGATGACAGTGAACACGCGGCTCAACAGCCAAGTTTGTTCCTATAGAGTGCTGTTCACTGGAGGGAGGCAGCCATGTTTGTTCCTATAGAGTGCTGTTCACTGGAGGGAGGCAGATAATAAGTCAGCACAGGAAATTCTAGGGCATGCGGGGGCATAAATGCTACAAGGGAAGACAAGCAGGGTGAACAGAGGGTGGGTGGCTGAGGACTGAAGTTTACACAAGGTGCCAGAGACAGTCTTCCTGATAAGGTCGCATCCCAACAGAAGTGGAGGTGTGAGTGAGTGGGGCATGTGGGTCACTACGGAAGACACTCCAATGGAGGCCACAGTGAGGGTGTGTCTTATGTAGGTTCAGGGTATAGGAAGCTCAGAGGCTAAGGGAAAGGGGCACAGTAGGATTTGAGACGAAGAAATAGTGGGGGCAGACCTATAAGGCTGGGGCGATAGACTTAGGGCTTTATCTGGAAGCTCACTTAGAGGGCGATAGCGATGGGTCTTTTTAAAAGGTCTGAAGCAGGCGCTGTGGCACAAATCTATATCCCAGTATTCTGATTCAGCACTTGAGAGGCAGGAGGATTTGAACCCAGGCCAGCCTATGGTACAGGTGAGACTCCATCTCATAGAAAATGTTGGTGGCTACAAGTTTCTGGGTAGAGAAGCAGCTGGTATCTAATGGACGAACAGCAAAGGGGAGCCAGCAGGCTGCTCCAACAGTCTAGGCAGTGCAATAGCCTGCGCACAGATGCTGCATTGGTGAGAAGCAGCCGGGAGGGGGGGGGGGGGCTGCAGGGCCCTGCAGGTGGAGCTGAGCTTTGCCAGTGGCTGCTGGGCAGAGCACAGATAGAAATGCACATCTGCCAAGGAGCCAGGACATCAGGATGTCACACTTGAGGAGTTCAGATGCCTGTGGGTGTGGAAGTGGGGAAAGGAGGCAGGCAGCTGGACTAGAGAACCCTACTGAACAGGAAAAGCCAATGCAGAGGTTTTAAGCATGGGGGTCCTCACTTTAGGGAGGGGCTTAAGACTATCAGAGGGGCAGAATGGTCACTGCTATGTACAGGCGTTTGCCTGGAACATTTAGAATAGAACCATTTCATATTTCAGAGTTTATTTATTTTGGAATACCAGCATGGATTTTACTGGCAGAACATGCAAATTTTCAGAACAAAGCACTCAATATTATTCTGAAAGTTGCATGTGGGAGATGCAGCGGTGAGGGCTGTTTCAGATTTTGTTTCCATGCTGCCATCTTGTGGTCATTTAGTTTTACTTTCTTGAAAATATTTCTTAAAGCGCATTCAGTACACAGTGTTAACAGTATTTGTGTACTAAGAGTCAGGAAAGGTTGGTTTGAATGTTCTTCATCTAAGAGCATTGGGAGATATCTGAGATAATGTGCATGCTGCCTATTCTAATTTGATCATGTGCACATACATCGAAACATACAGTGTTCCACAGAAGTAAGAATATTACATGCCAATTAAAATAAAAGTGAAACTTAACATTTAGGAAGTAGTGTGGCAAAATTATTGCTAATGATTAGCTTACACTCGAATGATCCATATCAACTGACTTACAAAGCTGAGCATTTTTCAATAAAAATTAGAAATTAGTAGGTATGAATACTTCAGACTATTTCATGACCTGTCACACTGACAAGGCAGAGTGGGGCAAGAGTTTCCTGGAGGGCAGAATGAAAGATTCGGGTAACTCACACTCGTTCTCTACACAAAGGCCTCAGATCTCCCTTCTCTGACCTTCAGTGTCAACTGCAAGCCTCAGGCGCGGCTGCTTGTCATTCCTCAGAGAGTGCCCTACCACAGAGCCGTGGAAACCTCCTCAGGGAGGCTGTGGTGCCTTTGGCAGGAGTTATAGCTTATGCTCATCTTATCATCCAGAGATGGGATTAAACACGCTGGAGAACTGTCAAAGTGAAACACCTACTTTCCTTCCTAAGATTTATTATTTCTAAGAATGACAATACTGAGCTTATTTTGAAATGGGAGAATGACTTCTAAGTGCTCAGGTTTAAGGCTGCTAGTGCCATATGCTCTTTGGTAGCACAAATTTCCTCAGCCCTAGGGAAGCAAAGATGAGCAAGGTGCCCAGGGGCAAGCAGGTAACTTCATTGCTCCATTCTAGCTGAAACTCCAGGCCAGGAAGCAGGGTGCAGGCTGCAGCTGCTCTGTGTGAAGTAGGAGACTGACTGAAGCTTTGGGGAGACCTGTGAAGCTGGGGTAACTGTCACAGTGATGACAGACTTTCTCCCTCACAGCTAACAGGGGTCAGATAAAAGCATGTGACCCCATTCAAGTAGTCTTCTTACAGCTTTGGTCACAAAGCTTGGAAACGAACAGGAATAACCTACAGTGGAACAACAGCAGCTATGTCAGGGACACACAGTTTGATCTCCTAGAATTCTCTATCAGATGGGCTGCTCGGGTTATGGCTTTTCTCCTTTTAAAATAACAGAAAAATGCAAACAAGCACACTTACAAATCAAATCACCTGTTATTCTACCACTCTTAGCTAAACATTATTATTTTACTCTAGTCTTCCAGATTTTATAAACTGCACATGCTCTGAAAGAAATGAAATATCTTATAAATTATTTTATAATTTTCTTTTATTTCACAATCCATTTTGAACGTCTCATCATGAAAAAAATCATTTCCCACACACTACTCCACATGTAATTATATACTATTCCAAAATTAATTATCTTAAATTCACACAGGAAAAAAAAATACTCACAGCCTTTAACTCCACATCTCCTCCCATGTGAAATTCAATGGTTTTGCCCATGATGAACACGCCTTCGTTGCCTCGCACAATTGCACGCCCGTCAACTTTGATGTTTAAGTCACTGGTAGCATTGCTGGTAATCTAAAAATGAAAGCACATGCTAAGGAGAGCTTGTGGGTAATGAGAGAATCGTTATCATAGAGAAGGGGGTGTCTCAACTCTGGACTATGCAAGGCAGGCTTATAATTGTGGGGATTAACACAAAGAGAGGACTTATTAGTGTGCGTGCAGGCTAAGGCCAGGGCTGCAGCCCTCCAGTGGTCTGGAAGTCAGGTTTTTCAGGTGGCCTAAGTCCTCCCCCTGGGAGAAGCTGCTGACAAACCCCCCGTTAGCATTGAGAAAAGAATGAACCGGACCCTTTCAGTCGACGCTTTCTGAACGTTCAAACTTTTCACCCCACTTGGCAGCTGAAACTCGTGAGTCTCATAGTCCGTGCTGAACAGGATATTGTGTGTCCTTGGGTCAAAAAACTGCATCCCGATGTCGCTGGTGATGGAGGTCTTGTTCTTTTCAACACTCAGCTTGGTCGTCCCTTGCTGGAAGACAATCTTGGGGAAAAGTGCTTCATTGTGAGTCTGTTCTCAAAGGATGCGACAGACAAAGTGATGGAGACTATTGGGTTTAAGAGAACTACAGAGCAGTAAGGACAGAATCTGAAGCGACAGTGAAAGCCAAACCTCAGATTCCTTTAGCTGCACCTGTTCTGGTGCAGCTCTGCAAGACTCTGCATGATATACAGCTTTAAAATGCAGGTCTGTACAGTCCTTTGCTCACACATGACCCCCTGTATAACAGCACAGGTCACAGGGAACACGGCTGGGCCCTAAGACAGTCACGGCGGAGGTATGGAACACCCTGGAGGTTTCATTGGGCTAAGTGCTGTGTTTTAGCAGCACCGGGCCTTGTCTGCCACCGAGTAGCATTTCTCTTCCTGATTCCCGGAACCTGGGCTTCCTGACCTGGGAGGCAGCTTTTACAATGGCTTTGTCATCTGAAGAGAAAACAGTGACCTACAAATTCTTACACCAGTGAGTGCTTCTCCTGGAAAAAGATCTGGAATGTTGTGTACCTAACTCTAGCAAGGTTATAAAGCCAACAATATTACTGAATGTCTAGTACTTATGACAATGGATAAGTTTCTGTGTTAATGCATATTTTAAAAGAGAAGACACCAATTTCCAGCTTTCAGCTGTAGGATCTCATGAGAACTGCCATCCATGCCCTCCTCCTCCACACACTGCCCCTGGTGTGGAAACTTACTGGCTGGTTGTTGCCAGTGATGACCAGGTTTTCATTCCGCCGTCCTCCCACTGTGCTCTTATAAAGCGGGTGGATGACGCCCATGTCGGACACTTGCTTGAACCTCAGCAGACCGCTCTCGTGGAACTCCATGCTGTCACATCCATTTGGCCCAATGCGGATCACCGCCCAGATGACAAGTGTAATCTGAAAGACAGGCATGTCTGCTCTTACGAGGCACACACCAGACACACCCGGAAGCCACCAGCAGCGCTCTCCGAGTGTGTGAGGTCTCCGGACATGTTTAATCAGTGAGATGGACACACTACCTGGTGGTCTTCTTAGAGGATGTTTTTATCAAGACCCTAAGCACACAGTCGAGAGCCAGGCATGCCAGAAGGCCCATCATAAATGGCAGCGTCACGTCACTGTTTCCTCTTCTCCCCTCATTGGTTCCCCAAGGACAACCAACCAGGCTCAGCAATTTAAGCTATTCCATCTAGACTCTGTCTCCATATTCATCCATAAGGTAGATTGTGTTTCTTCCTTTACCGAGTAAGGCTTTCTCTGTCTTTCTATTTTAGCAGATGGGAATCTGGGCTCACCATTATGTCTTTTCTCTATCAACTCCAGACACGTTCCGTCAAATCTATGTTCAGCATTTACTGATTATGACCATGTTAGAATTATTCACCATCATACCAAACACCATACTCTAATTCTTTTTTTTTTAAATATTTGTCTTCCTAGTTCAATATTTTCTTTTATTTGATAAATTGAACTAAATCTCAAACACTTGTATATTTCTGCAACTCTCTCAGTAAAATAAATGTTCTGCAACTCAAGCTACTCAGACGAGGTCAGTTCTGCTTTCTCCTCTAGTTACTTCTCCTGGACCTGGTCTTTTTGCTCCGCCAGGGACTGGCCAGTCTCTGGGCCACCCACACGATGGACCTGTGAGCTTTCCTTTCTCCAGTGCTTTCTCACACATGAGACGGCCACTTCCCTGTATCTGCGCCTCTGAGGTTCCAACCTTAGGGCTTTCTTTTGGTACCATAGAGGCTTACTTAGAAGGAAAAAGGTTTGGCGCATGCGTATGGTAAGACAGCCTATACTGTCCCTCATGTATGTGAGACAATCTGGCCAGAGACGTGTTCCTGAGACCTGACCTCTGACCTCTGCAGGCCACGGCTTCACTGCCTTGCTCTTCCCAATGCTCACAATAGGTCCAGGACCACTCTGTGCTTTAATTCTTCCCGTAAAACACGTTTATCACCTCTCTAGAAAAGTTTTAAATAGATTCTTTATTTACAATTTCCTTAAATTTTACAGTGATAGCGTGGTCTGTCTGTTTGTCTCTTCTTCCTTCTGCTGCCTTCTCTTTTAAAATGTATCATACTGAGCCCAGACTGGTTTCAAATTTTCTAGGGGATTTTTTCGTTTTTCTTTTCTCTCCCCACCCCTTTCTTTTTTTAAGGCTGGGACAGGGTCTCACTCTAGCCCTGGCTGTCCTGGAATTCACTCTCTAGAACAGGCTGGCTTTGAACTCACAGAGTTCTGCCCCCTGCCTCTGCCCTCTGCCTCTGCCCCCTGAGAGCTGGAATTAGAAGATTGTTGCCATGACACTGGGCTTTGGAGAATGTCCTTAAAATCACTTTATCTGATTTCTCTCCTTCGATGCTTTCTCTGCTCTCATTTTCTGAATCTCCATTTATTAGACTGCTTCCAGAACGATGCTTTAACTTTGTAGGACTCTGTGGAAGAGCTTTCTTTTATTTGTCCAGCACCTACTCACCCATCCGTGTATGTGTATATGTCACTTTTTAAAGGTTTGTTTATTTTTTGTGTGTATGGGTCTTCTGCCTGCATGTATTCTTGTGCACCCCATGCATGCAGTGCCCTCAGAGGCCAGAAGAGGGCATCACATCTTTTGGAACTTTTCGGTTGTAAGCTGCCATGCAGGTGTTGGAAACCAGCAGCAGCATAAGTGAATTTCAATGACTTCTTCATTATTTAATTGAATAATGCCATTTGAATGTCATGTCACTTTTGTTTCATGGATGGAATATAATTTTTCTCCAAAGAAGCTGGTTTTAGTTTTAAGGAGTTCTTTGTATTGTAGCTTCCTGAGATGGGATCCCATGCACTGCAGGCTGGCCTTTCATGCCCTATGTGGTGGAGGCCAGCCTTGAACTCTGGATCCTCCTGCTTCCAACTCACAAGCACTGGGTTCCAGGCTTGCAGGGTCACAGAGGACACCTGGTATGGGGCCCATGACCTACAGGCTTCCCAGGAAGGAAAGTAGGCTTTTTTTTTGTTTTTGTTTTTGTTTTTGTTTTTGTTTTTCGAGCCAGGGTTTCTCTGTATAGCCCTGGCTGTTCTGGAACTCACTTTGTAGACCAGGCTGGCCTTGAATTCAGAAATCCGCCTGCCTCTACCTCTGCCTCCTGAGTGCTGGGATTAAAGGTGTGAGCCACCACGCCCGGGTGAAAGTAGGCTTTTTACTGGCCCTGTCAAGTGTCACTGTCACATGGTATTCTCCCTCTCCTGGGAGGGAGGGGTCCTCCATCTCTGGCCTGCTTGAGGCAGCTGGAGGCGGAGGATGAAGGTAAAGGACTGGAGGGAGTGAGCTCTGTGCTCAGTCAGGCTGCCCGCTTTCAGGATGGAAGCTCACTCATGCAGCAGTCCAGGGTGTTTGGATATAGATGGTTTAGCTGTGGTTAGACGGAGAGTCTGCTTAGCTGGGAACGAGGCTCTGGGAACTTCACGAACTCCAGATTTTTCGCACAATGAGTCTATTTCAATCATCCTTTTGATTCTGACTGGTAAGGCCCTTGTCCTCTGGCTTCTGTAAGGCACTTTACCAATACAGGTTGTGACCCTTCACACACACACACACACACACACACACACACATTCCCTCCTGATACGTTCTCTGCCATTCTCCCTCTTCTTTTGTCTTCATAAATTATGCCTTAGGATTTCGGCTACTTCTCACTCCCTTCAAATATAACTCTGTTTCCTGACACTGTTACTTTAGAGAAGGGGATTGAAATGCCTTAATTCAGCCATCCTTGCCAGAAGTCTACAATAAAGCAAATGTATAAGGCACAATAAATTTAGAATGACCAGGAAAGCTATTTATGGTTTCTTTAAACTGTGTGACAGCTCTAACCTCAGTGGGGGGTTAGGCACAAATGTTTTGGAAGAAAACAAGGCCTTCTCAAGAACACACACACACACACACACAGACACACACACACACACACACACACACACAGAGAGAGAGAGAGAGAGAGAGAGAGAGAGAGAGAGAGAGATGGATGACCGGCTCTCTTTTAACAGACGGTATCATTCATGGAGAAGCTGGTGCCAGAGGTTCCAGGGTTAACCACCAGAGTTACAACGTCATAGTAAAAAGCCACTTCTTCAAATCATTAACCATCCAGGGGAAGGCACAGGCTAGGGCCTCAGTGAGAAAGGGCAATGAAGTCACGATGAAGTTTTCTTCCACTGACTTTACATAGCCTTTATTAAAAGGCTTTAAAGGAAAAAAATCAAGGTTTTTCTAGATGAGATTAATATATGGATATATCTTACTAGTTTTTTCAGCTTTATTTACTTATTTTTTGTGGGACTGGAGAGAGAAGCCTATTAGGTTTTTTTATGTTCAAGCACTAACTCAAGTCCAACAAGAGATAAAAAAACACATATAGATAAGCAGGAGATGACAGACTGTCCCAAAACACAGCACATGAGCAGAAGATAGGACTGTCCCAAAATAGAGTATGTAAGCAGAATCTATGCCCTCATGGCAAAAAGATGAAAATTTCTTCCAAGGTACCTCCAGAGAGAGGACAGTGTGTCACATACTCACGAGTAGATTGATGACGGCCAGGATAAACAGGAGGACGATCACGCAGATGGCTAAGTTGCCCTTTCTCCCCCTCAGCCCAGTCTTATGGAGCCGGTCCTCATCGATTGGGATATACCCAGCTTTGAAATTGCTGTTGTGCTCTTTGTTAACATTCCTCCGCTCCACAGCCTTCTCCCGCATGGATTTCTTCACTGGCCCGTTGGACCCTTGCTACAAACAAAACAGAATGCAACAGCTCTAGTCTCCTTTTCATGAGTTTATTAAATTCAAATTCACAATTAAAGAAAAGCTGAACTGGTTGTTGGTAGATGTCCCATCAATAAGTTGCAAGTCACACTGAATTGCAGGTTTCAGTGTTACTGTCATATAGCACACTTTCTCTCTGCCTTTGGTCATCCTACTGTCAATGTGGGTACAGCGCACTTCTGGGCAGAGTTGATGCATACACATTTCAGTGGACAATATTATCTTTACTAATGAGTGCATACACACATGCACACACATGTATACACACATTGCAGTTGATACCATCTTTACTAATGATTTGTTAGATTTTTACTCATATATTTTTTTACTTACGTGATTTTTGCAATGATTGACAGAGATTGCTACTTATCACTCAATGGGTTAAAGCCTATATCATTCTAGATCAGTAATTTTCCATGTGTTCAGGGGCAGTTGCACAAGGATGTATGTTTAGGAGGGATGTCAACTGAATTCTCTTCAGGGTCTGAAATGTCAGACACATTTTAAAAAACAACAATAAGATTTGTTTTTCTACTCCCCCACTCTTTTGAATGAACGCTGGTGTCTCCAGAGGCCATGTCATCGTTTACAGTGACGTCATCACTCTAAGAGTTAATGAAGTATTTGCTCAGGCATTCCTCTGTTTTTACAACTTCTCAGGTTAGTTTCTAGTATGGTAAATACCAACAGATAGTTAAGAGGATATATAGAGTCTGGGATAAAAAAACAAAACTTGAGAACTTCCGATCTTGACCATAAGGGTCATTAAGCAAACGTGTTATGTAATAGAAACACAAAGGGACCAGCAGGAATGGTTATTGCCCAAGTTCCACGCGTTTTTCAGAGCTCCGAGGCTATGCACTTATTGTAGAAGACAATGTACGAAGAACCATCATACTTAAGCACTGACACAAGAAGCTGGATGTGAGAGAGGAGGACACGATCCTTTGCTGTACACATTATGGATCTGCATTGTGTTACAAGGCATATGCAACCTATCATGTCAGGGTGCCCATGCCCCAGAGTTCAAACGGGAGAGTGGGGACACCCTGGAGTTGGTGGGAAAATGAGAGGAGTGGGCGGGTCAGATATGGCAACACTGGGAGAGAGTGGAAGGAAGAGCTAGGCTGAGCCAGTTCTCAGCGGGGTGCAGGCTCTTTCTTTCTTTCTTTTTTTTTTTTTATTTCACCATGGACTTTCTTTTTTTTATTTTTAATATTTTTTTATTATATATTTTCCTCAATTACATTTCCAATGCTATCCCAAAGTCCCCCATACCCTCCCCCCTAATTCCCTACCCACCCATTCCCACTTTTTTGGCCCTGGCATTCCCCTGTACTGGGGCATATAAAGTTGGCAAGTCCAATGGGCCTCTCTTTCTAGTGATGGCCGACTAGGCCATCTTTTGATACATATGCAGCTAGAGTCAAGAGCTCCGGGGTACTGGTTAGTTTATAATGTTGTTCCACCTATAGGGTTGCAGATCCCTTTAGCTCCTTGGGTACTTTCTCTAGCTCCTCCATTGGGAGCCCTGTGATCCATCCAATAGCTGACTGTGAGCATCCACTTCTGTGTTTGCTAGGCCCCGGCATAGTCTCACAAGAGACAGCTATATCTGGGTCCTTTCAGCAAAATCTTGCTAGTGTATGCAATGGTGTCAGCGTTTGGAAGCTGATTATGGGATGGATCCCTGGATATAGCAGTCTCTAGATGGTCCATCCTTTCGTTACAGCTCCAAACTTTGTCTCTGTAACTCCTTCCATGGGTGTTTTGTTCTCAATTCTAAGAAGGGGCACAGTGTCCACACTTTGGTCTTCATTCTTCTTAAGTTTCATGCGTTTAGCAAATTGTATCTTATATCTTGGGTATCCTAAGTTTTGGGCTAATATCCACTTATCAGTGAGTACATATTGTGTGAGTTCCTTTGTGATTGTGTTACCTCACTCAGAATGATGCCCTCCAGGTCCATCTGTTTGCTTAGGAATTTCATAAATTCATTCTTTTTAATAGCTGAGTAGTACTCCATTGTGTAAATGTACCATATTTTCTGTATCCATTCCTCTGTTGAGGGGTATCTGGGTTCTTTCCAGCTTCTGGCTATTATAAATAAGGCTGCTATGAACATAGTGGAGCATGTGTTCTTCTTACCGATTGGGACATCTTCTGGATATATGCCCAGGAGAGGTATTGCTGGATCCTCCGGTAGTACTATGTCCAATTTTCTGAGAAACCGCCAGACTGATTTCCAGAGTGGTTGTACAAGCTTGCAATCCCACCAACAATGGAGGAGTGTTTCTCTTTCTCCACATCCTCGCCAGCATCTGCTGTCACCTGAATTTTTGATCTTAGCCATTCTGACTGGTGTGAGGTGGAATCTCAGAGTTGTTTTGATTTACATTTCCCTGATGATTAAGGATGTTGAACAGTTTTTCAGGTGCTTCTCGGTGCAGGCTCTTCTAAGTTTATGTTCTGTTTAACTGGGCGTCACTGGAGGTTACTGTGTGTTTTGGCATGTTGAACACTAGGTGAACACTTTACGAGGTCGGCAGGCTCCTGCCCATAATGTGGCGATGGAGGTTTGAGGTAATGAGGAGATAAACTAGGGTGGGCTAGAGAGACACATGGAGGGACATGTGAAGTAGAAGATGTGGTAACCGGCAAAAGTGTCACCGTACGTAGATGAACTTTTTCCTGGGGCAGTGGCTCTGCAACTGCTGTGCTGCTGCTGCTGGTGGTCCCCTCATCTTCCTCTTCCTCCCTAATTCTCCTCCTAATTTTTCTCCTCCTTCTTCCTCCATCTCCTCTCCATCCTCCTTCCCCAATCTCTTCCTCCTTCTCTTCTGCGTTTCTTTCTTTTATCTAGTGTGTGAGGGGCACATACACCATGATATATGCATGTGGAGGTCAAAGGACAACCTTTGGGAGTTGGGCCTCTCATTTCACCATGATGGTTCTCGGGACTTAACTCAGGGACTAAGTTGTCAGACTTGGTGGCTATCACCTTTATCACTAAGCCATCTTGCCAGCCCCTTCCGAAGACATTTACATTGAAGCAAACTCAAGCTCCAACTGAGACCTAGCATAGAGGAGCTGGGGAAGAAGATACCAACATCTTCCTTTGTTGATGAAGCTGGGGAGAACCTTTAAGGGGAAGAACTGCCAGGACCCAGTGACTGACACAGTGGGGCCTACGATGACTCCCAAACAGAATAGATTACAAAGATAGTGGGATTCCCAAATACAAAAGCAACCTTTCATGTTCGAATTACAAAGTTGAGGGAAGCTGACCATTAAGCCCAATGCTTGTTTCTCCTTAGCTCTCTTCAGGCAGGCCTGCTCTGGTTAGGGTAGCCAAGTGCGCACACCACTGTAACTTTTCAGTAGAATAGAACCTCAGAGCATCAAGATGCATGCACAGAAGAGCTGAGACCCCTCTAACCCAGAGGCTGTAAGGGGTAAACTAGGAAAACCAAGGAATGGCTTCATTCCCAACAAGTCCACTTGCCTATTGTCACAGCGGACTTCGGTGCTTGTTTAGCAGATTTCAGGTCTGTTTTTCATACCCCCTAGAATGAGTCCTCCAATATTTAATAGGTCTGTCCCTAAAATGTTAGCCACTTAATAAACTATTCCCCCGTTGCATATCATCAACTTCACTCGTTCACTTTCTCCCCGCAGTGATTTCGAAGAAATGAAACTTTTTTTAAAAGAGAAACCAGCTTACTGGTTATTTGCAAAGGGAAACAACAGTAAAGAAGTGACTACAAAAATAGCTTTTTATTATAATAAGTCACTTTGGCAACTACTTGCACGAGCATGTGTTCACACACTTCACCCGTGCACACACACATATGTGCATGCTTAAGTTACAGCTTGATATCTGAAGGGAAGCCTTTAAACTATTCTAGGCTCACAACGAAGACCAGGAAACACTTGATAACGCATTTCTTAAAAAGTAATCTTAAACCCACTAGTCACGGGTCAGTTTTATATTAGTGTCTGAATCTCCGAGAAACCACAGTGGGCGGGGAATGGCAGAAGCAAGACCTGGCCATGATCCACGCCAGGCAACAGCTGACCACCACTTGGCTGGCATCGGGCAGCCTCCCGGCCCCGGCTGACGTTATTTTTATCCGCATGGTTTCTGGCTGCGGAGAGGCACGTCCAGGCGCAGGCTCCGCAGGCCATGACCCGTGTCACTCCCGCAGAGGGACAGCTCCGCTCTCCGGCCGGCCGGGAGCCGCTGCCCAGGGTCCAGCCCGGCCTTCGCCAGCATCTTGGCTGCGGACAGCTCCCGCCCTGCGGCCCCGCCCTGCCGCCTCGCTCCGCCCCAGCCCTCGCGCCCTCCCTCGTCCCCGCCCTCTGTGGGGTCGCCCCGGCCACCCGGCTTCCCAATCCCTCGGCCGGCCGCAGCGGGCTCACAGACCTGCTCGGTTGCCGCCGCCGCCGCCGCCGCTGCCGCCATCTTGGCCCGCCGCAGCCCGCGCTTGCGCTCTGGCACTGGGGTGGGGCTCACACCGTCGATGGCCACGCCCTGCCACGCCCTCGCCACTCCCCCGAAAGAAATCCAGAGTGGACAAGAGTCTGTGTAGGTTCACATCCTTGCAGGGCGGTCCTTCGCGACCGTGAGTCGCCCGCGGGTTGCATGGGTGTGGCAGGGATCTCTGGGGCATCCTCAAGTTCTTCCGAAAGGACGCCCTCAAAATCCAAAACATGCCTTTACCTTACATCAACTCCCCGTCTTGTCTTGGGATACTGTACTGTCCTGAGCTGTGACAAATTGCAAGGGAGAGATGTCTTTGAGTGTACTGGTGGGTGAGACTTGGGTGCAGATCAAGTGGAAAACTTTAGGTAGCTTAAATCAAACTAGTCTCTTCCCCCTCAACTCCTCCGGAAGACTGTGAAGTCAAGTCTGGCACTTTCTTTGAGGCATTAGAGGCAGATTGTCCATATAATATTGGAGACTATATTAGGTCCTTAGGAACCTAACTTGACTCACAGTGAGCACCAGGAGACACTCAGGTGCACGTTGGTTGCTCTCTGCACCGATTAAGTTGAAAACAATAGAATGAGTAGCGTCCTAAGTTCAAGAACTTCTCAGATCATGAGTAGTTTCTACAAAGTACCCTAGGCCACCCAAGGGAGATGTCTGATTCAGCTTTTTCTCTCCAGGTGCTGGGTCATTTTGCTCAACTTCCCTGCTTCGCCTACTTCGGATGGCTGGCTGGCTGTGGAGTTAAATACTCTGACACACAGCAAATGTCTCCCAACCTTCCCCCTCTCTCATGCCTGATTTCGGATATAAGCTGTATCTATGTGGTCCTGTCTTCTTCCCCAACTGCTAAAACTGCCTGGCTCTATCACTGGGACGAACCTGCATTTTAGTCAGGAAGACTATATAAATTACAACCCACAGGTTTGAGAATCGGCGGTGTCTGGGTGATAGCTTGGCTCTGGTCCCATTTATCAACTTTGACAATAAGGCTTTTGACTGCTCCTGGGTTCCTGTGCCTCACTATTCACGATGCTCAAGTCGTTTCCTTTTTCTCTGACAGCTATACTCCTTTGTGTCCCCCAAGAACCCACCAAATGTCACATTCTCTTCAAAGCCCCCATACGCTGATTAGCGCTACGAGGTTCTCTGTTTCTAATCTTGTGTCAGTCTCAATCACTCACAATAATGGAACTTATTAAATGTCTTCCAGAGCTGCCTGGCACTCCAGATTCTAAGCAGATAAGAAGCCCCACCTTGCTTTTTTTTTTTTTTAACATGTCTCCACATAGGTACTTTAATAATGGATTTTTCTTAAGTCGGATGGACCTTGACTGTCTGAAAATGGGTCTCCTCTCCTTGGATTCCTTGTTGCTGAGGTGTTACTGACAGGTCACCCACTTGTTCTCCATTGCCAATGTGTCTTTTGGCTGCTGTTGTTTTCTAAGATTTGATATTATACGTGTATGAATGTTTTCCCTGCAGATATGTATATGTACCACCTGCATGCCTGGTGCTGGTGGAGGTCAGAAGAGGCTGTTAGACCCCCTAGGACTGGAGTTACAGTTATGAACCACCAAACATGTGTAGGGAACCAAACTCAGGTCCTCGTCAAGAACAGCCAATGCTCTTAACCTCTGAGCCATCCCTCCGACCCAGCATAACTGCCCTCTGAAAAACCCAACAAGCAGCCAAAAGAGTCAGAGGCAGATATTTGCACCTAACCAATCAATGGACAGAAGCTGCTGAGCCCTGTGGTTGAATTAAGGTAAAGCTGGAAGAAGCTGAGGAGGAGGGTGACCCTGTAAGGAGGACCAGCAGTCTCAACTAACCTGGATGCCCAATATCTCTCAAACACTGGACCACCAAACAGGCAGCATATACTAGCTGATATGAGGCCCCCAACACATATACAGCAGAGGACTGCTGGGTCCCGGTTTGGTCAGAGAAGATGTACCTAACCCCCAAGAGACTGGAGGCACCAGGGAGTTTAGAGGTCTGGTGGGGTTGGGGAGGGAGAGGGTAGGAACAGTCTTTGTGGAGACAGGGGGTTGGGGAGGAAGTGTGGGATGTGGGACAGTCAAAGGGTGGACCGGGAGGGGTATAAAATATGGAGCATAAATATATAAATAAGTAAATAAATGATTTTTAAAAATGAGAACCAATTCACAGAATTAACCACAAGGGTAGTGTTAGTCAGGTCTAATGATGTTTTGAAGTTTTTCCCCTTCTGACGCATTTGGAGGGTGCTGTGTGCTTGCGATGTCTCTAATTCTCACAGCAGTCTTAGTTTAACTGGAATTATACCAGTTCACTATGACACCCATTTGATATTCAGGATTTTATCTTGTATTATTCTGCTTTTACCATAATTTTCTCCCTTCCCCTCCCCCCTCTCCCCCTCCCCTCTCCCTCCCTCCCCTCTCCTCTCCTCCTCTCCTCTCCTTCCCCTCCCTCCCCTTTCATTCCTTCACCTCCCCTCTCCTCCCCCTCCCCTCCCCCCTCTCCTCTTTCTTCCCCTCCCCTTCCTCTCCTCCCCCTTCCCTCCTCTCTCTTCCCCTCCCCTCCCCTTCCCCCTTTCTCTCTGTACTTGTGTGGAGGCCAGATATTGTTTTAATCTCTTCACCTTATTTTCTTGATACAGGATCTCTGCCTGAACCGAGAGCTCAGGAATCATCTAGACCAAGTGGCCAGCAGTCCCAGGGAATCTCCTGTCTCAGAGCCCGGATTTAAAATAAACAAACAAACAAACAAAAAACCCCAAGCAAGCAAAACAACTCCCCAAAACCTCCCCATGTCTCCCGTGGATCCACTCAGGACCTCAAGCTTGCATGACAACCACTTCTCGGACTGGGAAATCCTAGCATTGTGGCAACTCTGTTTTTAAAAGCATTTTCGTGCAAATGGAACAGAGGCTAGATTTCCTCTGAACAGCAATACAAGTCCCTGACACAGCGAACAGTAAGACACGAGTGTCATGGCACCCGCCCACCCCCACTTCCCACACAACACAGGCTTGCACCTCCCCACGCTGAGGAAGACCTGGAAGTCGGGGCGAGGATCCCGCCCAGTAGCTGTGTGTCTTTCTGTACAGTACAAACCAACGGACAGACCCACGGAGGAGGAGGAGGGCACAAAGCCCAAAATGAAAGTAGTAAAAACGGACATTGGAGTCCTAATTTCACAAATGGAGAATTAAAGGCACTATGGGTGGAGGAATAAAGAAAGGGCCAAGGAAGTGGTTGCCAAAAAGTCTACTCAAAATTTTCACCAAGTTAACTTGCTTTCCTACGCACGCACTGCCTCCCAGAGCAGGGTGCAGCCCCAAGTTAGGTGTCCTGCGGTTTCCCAGAGCAGGGTCCAACAGCAGTCCCCCACCCCCCACCCCAGGGTCTGGATGTCCTCCAGAGCTTAGCACAAGCCGGAGTTTCGACAGCTTCTGTGCCTTCGTTACGCCACGGCGGGGGGGTGGGGGGTGGGGGGTGGGGGTGGGAGGAGGTCGCGGTAGGGGTGGGTCCCCAAGGTCCCCCGGCTCAGAGCGAGGAGTGGGGGGCGGGGCGTTGCTCCGACGCTAGCCGCGGGTCCCTGGCAGCCGGCCGCCACGTCAAGGTTTGTTTAATAATCGCCGGGGTATTTATGGCCTGGTCGGCAGGCCGCTGCGGGGGAGCCAGAACAGCGCGCCGGGCAGGGGGGACCTGCCCGGTCCGACCCGAGCGGGAGGATGGACACTCCAGCCGCGTTCTGAGCCTGTGTGGAAGATAACACCCTTAAGCTACATCACCCAGTCGTCCAGCCTAAGCCACCCACTCCCTCATCCCCTCTACTACTAGATCTCCCCGAGTCGGAAGCGCGAAAAAGCGCGCGATGGCAGAAAGCCTGAAGAAGCTGGCCAAAAGCGAATCTTTACAAGCACTGCAGGATAAAGTCACCTACTGGGTGAATGACTACAACGTGAGTCAGGGTGGGAGATCCTAGGGCTCACAACCCCACCGCTCTTGGGACCCTAACGGGGATCTCAGACTCCTACCCAGGTCAAAGAAGAAAATCCCACCTCTGTCGGTGGTGGGGTGACTCTAGCCTTAGAGCGCTAACCAGTATTCGGTAACCTTGGACACCCGCGGCCCTAGCAACAGAAGGGTAGCTTAGAGCTGCCAGCCACTCCCATTCCCCCTCCTTGCCTTTTTAGGGATTCCCGGAGTGAACTTTCCGTACACCTGGGTGCTATTAAGGAAAAGGGACACTTGTAAAGGTTGCACTTTTTGTTTGCCCGCTGGTCAGCATGGCTATTAGGGTAGCAGGGCAACTTCCAGGAGGTGCTGGCAAGGCTTTTGTAAGAAATTACTGTGTCACCCGCATACTGTCACACTCAGAAGCACACTCCAAACTTCATGAATGCCACTTCAGCGGTGTTTCAACAGCTGCATGTTGAACTTGGGTCTCTTTGATGAACTTTGGGTGTCTTCAAGAGGAGGCTCTGAGTTTTACCCAGGCGGGGAGCAGTCAGCACAGAGACGGTTAGGTTCTCCATCTCTATGTGGCTACAACTAGCCAAATAACGTTTCCTAGCCACTCTGGGTCTTAGCACCTTATCTGTTCCATTGTTGGGATTGGATTAAACAATATGTAAACTTACTTTCTAGGTCTCATTTTTAAATAATCTAGATCATCTTGTTTCTGAATTTACATCTGAACGTATCCCATATCTTGTTATGTGTAGTTTCGATTTGGATCCGTTGCTAAGGACAGTCCTGTAATCCCCCAAAGAGGTTTTTATTAGTACCAGGGAATTTCGACTTAAACCTTTAGATGTATATTCCCTACAGCAAACTCTAGTTGTTAATAATGTTAGTTGTAGAAGACTATATTTATTAAAAAGCTGTAAACTGTGTTGGTTTGGAAGGTTAATTTTGCAGTGTCTATTCCTATTGGCTTAGCTAGAATTAACTTAAGAAAAAAAACAAGCCATGTATAATCCTTTAGAATCATGAACACAGTTAAAGCCATCCTCCAGTGGGAAACGTTAAAAGAAAGTACGTAAATGGCTCAGATTAATTCTAAGCACAATGCACACTTTCAGGTTTTCCCAACTAAGGATGACTTGGGCTAATGCCTGAGTTAGCTTTGCTGCATGAGGTTCCTTCTCTGGTCCTCTTCATCTTGATTTGGGGAGCCCCACCATTGCACTCACCACTGTGTTCTTCGACAGGCTTCTTTTCTTTTCAGAGCATTTGGTGTGCCTGTCTGTACTAGATGTGGGGATTATTAGCACTGGAAGCTATATTTTTAATTAAAAACATTTATTTTATGTGCATGGGTGTTTTGCCTGTGTATCTATCACCTGTGCAGTGCTTGCAGAGATCAGAAGAGGACACCAGGTCCCTTGAAACCAGAGTTAGAAATGGCTGTGAGCTGTCCTGTAAGTGCTGAGAACCAAACCAGGGTCTTCACTAGAGCAGCCAGTGAAGCCATCTGTCCATCCCTAATAGAGCTGAATCTTAATGATGAGTCTCAATCTGCAGAAGAGAAGGAAGGGTAGAGGAAGCCTCATGTGCAAGATTTAGGATTGGTGGGGGCTGGGAGGATCGACACCTGATGAAGCTGAGAAGGTGGAGGGTTGGGGGCAGATGCCAGAGGGCTTTGAGGGGTGTCTTTGGGAGTTCAACCTTTGTTTGAGGGCCATAAAGGGACTCTGAGAGCATAATGCAGAAAGAAAACCACTTAGGGTTAGGTGTATACAGGCCGTTCTAGTTGTCTTATGATGGGGAAATGGGAATCTCTAGAAAAAGGGTTTGGAACTTGTGGTGATACTTGAGGCAACAGAATGTTCGAATGAATCAGCCTGACATATTAAGCAGACAAGATGAAAGACATCAAGAATGACCCTTAAGGTTCATGTGAGAGCATGTAGTTTAACCACCTGAAAATTATGGTACATCTGTATATTTTATAGGCCACTTCTGTAAAAGGCATGAATCACCTTATGTGCAGACCTGAATTCTAATGACAATTGCTGCTTGAAGATGTCATGTGAAATTCACCTTATGTTAGAGTACCTCCAGTAGGTCAGCCCTGGCCTGAATCCCTCCTCCTTCTGAGATACTTCCATTTTCCCTCAAAGTTCTGTGGACTAAGGAGTTAACCTGAGTTATTTCTGCCAAGTCTTGACTCTGAAGAAGTGTGTTCTATAATTATAGTAGCAAATGGTAAATATGCTATCCTTTATAGCATATCCTCAAGATAGGATAGATGACCAGTTGTTTTGTTTTGTTTTGTTTTGTTTTGTTTTGTTTTGTTTTGTTTTGTTTTGTTTTGTTTTGTTTTGTGAGACAGGGTCTTGTTATATCCTGGGTTAGCCTCTAACTTGCAATCACTCTGCCTCAGCCTCTTGAGTGTGTTGAGTTTACAGGCATACACCACCATATCTTGGTATAAACAATATTTTTAAAAGTAAAATAATACATACAAGGACATTATAATTCAGAAAATTTGTTTTTTGTTTGTTTGTTTGTTTTAATAAAAGGACATGTAGCCCAGGCTGGCCTCAAAGTTAATTATGTAGCTAGAAATGAACTTGAATTTCTAATGTGCCTGTTTTCCCCACTCATGCCCTGGGATTACAAGTGTGAGCCATTATGCACTGTTTATGAGCTGCTAGTGATAGAGGCAGGGCTTTTTGCATGGCAGGCACACATTCTCTCAACGGGGCCCTAGCCCCAAGAAAGATTGGGACATATAATTTATGAGTGAGGCTGACGGGAAAGCTGGTAATATAAGATGAGTTCTCTCCGTATTGCTCTTCTCTTACATTAAAGATAAGTGTTAAAAACATGGTATTAAATATCACCACACAAAAGGAGAATTTACTGAGGTGTGCCTTATGTTTGGTATAGAATTTGTGGTTGACGTCTGTCAATGTTGCTATGGTGTATTCCAACAGACTCCCTTCCCATTGTATCCACTCCCTAGTCAGTAGACTAACACGGTCTTCAGGAGGCAATCTAAGCACTAAACTTGTAGAGAACATTATCTTTCTTGCTACCGCTTTACTGTCAGGTCAAGCTTAGGAATGAACAAGTCTTCCAATCTCAAGGTCCCAGTGTGAAAATGTTTCTTTTGAACAGACCCAGGGGTGCTCTTCATCTCTGGTTCTGTTCACCTTGTGAGAACGTAGCAGGTATCTTATGTGCCACTTAGAAGGGCTGCAAGGGAAGGAAGCAAACTTGTACTGCTCTCCAAAGACACATTGCTCTCCTTCATTGTCCTTTTTTGCCAGACACATGGTTATGCTTCACTTAATGATGAGAGTACCTTTTGAGAAAGGCATCCTTGGCTGACTCTGTGAGCCAAGTCATTTGAAGGGAGGATAGCTCGGTTGAGCTCTGCAATGTAGACTTACCCAAACTGAATGATGCTGTGGGACCACTATATTGTATAGGGGTGCTAGTAAGAGAAATGTCATATAACCATAGTGCTATGGCTCCAGTCTTATTGTCAGGCAGCTGAGGAGTGGCAGAGAGGGCAAGTACATGATACACCATAGTGGAGACCTCTTCCTTTTTCAGAACCACCCTCAGCTTCTCTGTCTTCATCTTTTCCTCCTCCTCCTCCTCCTCCTCCCTCTTCCTCTTCTTCCTCTTCTTCCTCTTCTTCCTCCTCCTCCTCCTCTTCTTCTTCTTCTTCTTCTTCTTCTTCTTCTTCTTCTTCTTCTTCTTCTTCTTCTTCTTCTTCTTCTTCTTCTTCTTCTTCTTCTTTCTCACCATCAGTTTTGCTCTTTACTGTCCTTTTTTCCTCACCCCACTTCTGACCCAGCAAGATGGTCCTCCTTCTTGACCTGAGTGTGCTCTCCCCATCTTGTTTTTTCCCTGTGAGCTCACTTCCATGGGCTTCCACTCTCTCCCATCGAAAGCCACACCCCCAATCCTGCCTCTCGAGTTGTGGTAGGAAGCATCTCTCAAATGCTGAGCTTGTGCCCAGGTGAGCTATCCTCCCTTCAAATGACCTAACTTCACTTTCCTGCTTTGTTGAGTCTCCGATGGTAAAGGTAGCCAAGGTATTGGATTATTTTAAGGATCATCCTGTAAAGTATATGTGTTGAGAGGGAATAGAGGCTCAGCTAGAGACTCTCATAAGACATTTCTGTTTCCATCTGAGGGTCCTGCTGGGACCCTGAACCGCCAAGGCCAAACTCATTGCCCTTATGTAATGCTAAGCATCAATGGGATCTTGGTTGATATAGATATGGTTAATGATGGAGTCCATGGCTACATCCTTCAACATCTGTCAACCTGACCTCCCCTTCAGACTTACTCTCCTACTCCATCCCAACACCCAGTCGCTGTTGTACACACTCTACCTCTCCTCTAGACTCAGTATGACGTGAAATCTACAAGATCTGTCTCTTCAATGAGTTTTGTAAAGCAAGGAGCACCCGTGACCTTGTCAGGCCCTTGTTTGCCCTGTTGGTGTTTTCATTAAGTGGACCAAACCCAGAACCTTCTTGTGGCCAGTTCAGGCTGTCTGTCTTTGAATAAAGGAGGCACATTCTCGTGATATACCCTTACTGTTGCTTGCTGCTCTGTCTTTTGAAATGCCCTCCCTTGTCTCCCCTTCTCCTCCTCACCCCATTTCTCTTTCCCTTCCTCATCTCCAGAGCTGCTTTCGTTCAGCCCCTTGTTTCTGCCTACACAGAACACTTGATTGGTCTAGTCTGGGATGGCCATTTGCCTCTCATTCTCCATTCACTTCACCAGCTGCTGAGTTCATCCAAGTCAACATGCTTAATTTTAAAAGTAACTTTGGCACGGGGGGTTGGGGGGCTGCTAGTCCAAGGCTCTAGGTAGACTAGGAGTCTGGGACTTATGAATGGATGAATCTGGAGACTCTGTGCTCTGGACAGAGTGCATTTTAATTCCTACCTTTTCTCTGTTTATCAGATGGTGGGGCTGTCTTGAGAATGTGTAATTATGCAATGCTCTGCGTGGGGAGCTGGGCATGTTGTAGCATGTCTTGGGATATCCTGGTTGAATATTTGAGGTGTGTACACAAACTCTCCTTTGGATACCAGGCACAGCATGTAAGTAGGTAGTGGGATGCCACGGACACACTTGTAACTTAAGATCTATGCTTGAAGAAGGCTGAGAAAGTTCATTGCTTCCTAAATCTGAGGATGCAGAGCATCTCGTTTAAATGTTCTTTCTTAAAATAACTCATTTTATCAGTGGAGAACGGGATTGGAGCCCAGGGTTGCCTGATTCCTAAGCCCCAACTCCTTTCAATGCTACATACCATCTCACAGCTGCCTTCTGCTTCTTGAAGAGCTGGGTATAGTTTGTTTAGATTCTTTTTCCTAACACACTGCAGGGCATTACCATTTCTTCCATATGGGAAAATAGGCCCATTCAGCAAGTTTGGATAACTTCTGACATAAATCTATGTAGTTTGAACCCACAGGATTTATTGCTTGCTTGTGGTTCTGTTCCTTTTTTCCAGTGTTGGCATCAGTTTGAGGTTTAGCTGTGAACATTAAATAATGATCAAAGCTGAATATAAACTAAGAGGCCCACATGGCCTTCTAGTGTTTCTTGGTTACTCCTGAAAGGATGCCTTATCCAATATGGCCCCCTGTTCCTCACCAAACTCTCTAGTTGTCTTATTTCATTCACAGACTTCAGAACTTTCCCTAGCTTTCCAAGATGGCGGCTCTTCAGTGGACTTGATGCCCCTCCTACTCCCTGCCATTGGTTTTCAGCTGGTAGATGTGGGCTTCCTTTTGTCTTGCTCCCCACTGCATCCCTTGCCTAGCAGAGTATCTTCTTGATGTTAAAGGAGGAGTTGTAGACTCTGCATATAATGTTAGAAACTCCATTTTAAGCACACGACGAATTAATCGGTGAAGCAGACAAGTCAGCAGTGTGTATTGTGGTGTAAACGGTGTCTTCAGTTCATAAGGGGATTTATTTTTTTTCTTTCAGAATTCTACTCAGTAGAATCATTGCTATGAACATAATTCCTCAAACCTCAGTGGCTCACACACCCACAAAACAGCCTTCATGGCCAGTTGTCAGTTCAGTGCCAGTGTTTGTGGAGGGCGTGTCTTGAGGGTCCACACTCCTCTCTCCCCTTAGAGATTTACCATGCTTCCACTGCATTTAATGGACAGATCTGGAATCTATAAACAAGATTTCTGGGGAGATTTTTCTCTGTCAGACCTGGTCATAGTACACATCACTTTCCAGACCATGAATTGAATTCAGTTCTAAAGCTGTGTGGGCCACACAGTTCAATCCTGGTCATGTGTCCAGGGCACTATATTTTGGTGGTACCCAGCTGTCTCTGTCAGAGCCTGTCAGAACTTGGTAGCCCCTGGATCACACAGGCTCTTGCCTATTTGCAGTGGGTTCCGGAAACCATACTGTACTGATATCTTCTGTTTCGACATTACAGACAAACTCCTGTGATCAAAATCTAAATTATTGCATCGAACTCATCGAACAAGTTGCTAAAGTGCAGGCACAGCTCTTTGGGATCCTCACAGTGACAGCCCAAGAAGGTGAGAGCAGCTTCTGCTTCCCCCACCCTTATCCTCTTCTGTTTGCTCTAAGTGTGTGTGTGTGTGTGTCCTCTGGCTGAGATCTCTCCCCATCAACCCCTACTGATCTTTCCTTTTCATTCTCTTAGGGGGAAATAATGAAGGCGTGGAGACAATCAAGTGTCGCCTCTTGCCCTTGCTGCAGACTTCCTTCAGTTCTGTCAACATGGGGAAAACGGCTGAGTCTGAGATGTGTGCTACACAGGTAGGGATGCCCAAGGACCACACAGCACAATGAAACTGAAACTTTCAAGATGGGACAACCAAGCAAAGTGTCCTCACTGGGTCCTCACTGGTAACTTTCAATGGTCAGTGTTAGCTTTTAGACATCATCTAAACTTCCCACACTGGAAAGACAGTATACATTGTAATTAAGGTATCTGTCCTATTACGTTTCCTATTGTGACAACAAGCTCCTCCAGGGTGGCTGATGTACACAATTAAGTGTATTTCCTTTACACTCTCGGAGTCTGAAAGACCAAGCAGCACCGTGCGGACTCCAGGGAGCATCCCACAGGAGACAGCCTTACACTGGTGGCAGTGTGTATGGAAGGGAGTGATCACATGGCAAGACAGGAAACCAAAACGTGGGAAGAGGTAGGCTCGTTCCTTCAATAACTCTCTTGGGAACCAGCCAGAGTCCCGTGAGAATGTCTGGCCTTCCATGTTCTAATTGCTTTTCCCATCAGGTCCTAAGTATCACCTGGCTACACCAGGGCTCAAGCTTCCAACCTGTGTACTCTTGAGAGAGACAGGATAGCTATACTGTATCCCATGGTGGGGAGTAGTTTTGCTTCCAAATGTTTAAATGGGCTTGTATAGATTCCTTCTAAAAAACGGAAGTAGTTAAAGTGGTCTGTTCTGACCAAGAAGCAGTAGCTGAAGGATTGAGCCAAACTGGAGAGAAACCCATACTCTATGCACATCTTGGGAAAGTTGTAAATTTTTATGTTTACATATACTTACTGGCCAAAAGGGGACAATAATTTTGCCAATTTAATGGTAGGTTCCCAATTTTTAAACATGTGGTAGGTATACAGAAACAAAACAGACCTCTCTTTTTGCAGAGAACCTGGCACTTGGTAAGATTTCTCTCTACCTAGAGATACCAGTTGTTAATATTTTTTGAGGAAAGTTTTATTTCCTGTGGGTGTTATTCTGGGTACAGAGGTTAGGACTGTGCTTCAAACTCTTTTTTTCTATTCTGGGCCTAGAGATGGTATAGAATGGTGTTTTAAAGACCTCATTTAAAATCAAGTTGTAATTTATATTCAGCAAAGCCCACAGCAGATGCGTTTTGAACAAGGAACACACACAAAACTCATTCCTGGACTGATCTGTAAATCATCAGTGTCCCCTTTGTCACCCCCGCCCCGTTCCTAGCTTGCCCTGTGCCACCTTCGAAGCAGCCACTGTTCTGGTTTCTGTCATTCTGGACTGAGGGTTTCTGCTGTGGAAGTTCACACAAAAGGAGCCATGCTCTTTTGTGGATGGCTTCTTTCGCTTAGCACAATGTTCTGGTCCCTGTCATTTTTCAATGTCTGTATTACTTTCTTTTTCTTCCCAGGATTTCCAACTTAGAAGTAAAAACAGAGACAATTCTCTGGATCAGGACCAACATCAATCAGACAATGAATCGTTCTTAGAGACTCAACCAACCCAGGTTCAAGACGAGTAAGAGGAATGCAAGTTATCTTTTTTTCAAACAGAATTGTTCTAAAATTAATTACTTTTTAAGTGTGGAAAGAGAACAATGGGTTATGTAAAATGTGGGTGTTTGCAAATAAGTTCATGTGCATGTGTGTATATATATATATATATATATACATATACATACATAGACATAGACACATACACAGTGTCTCTTCTTCATGTCTGTCTGTATTGTTTCCTTGACAGCTCATATTTTAAATAAAGATCATTAGATACCAATCTGTTAGTCATCAGAGAGTGTGCAGAAGGAGGAGGATTAAGGGGAAAAGGTGAAGCAAAGTGGACAGTTGGGAACTGTAAGTGGGACAGAGACACCTTACCAGTTACTGTTCTCTGTGCTGAGATAGAATATCTAACAAGAACCAGCTTAAGCAGTGTAAGGGAGAATGGGTTTATTTCAGCTCAGTTTGAGGAGTACAGTCCATGTCAGCAGAGGAGGCCTGGTGGCTGAATCAGAGAGCAGTTGCTCACTCTGCACCCACAGTTAAGCAGCAGAGATGAACGCTGGGCACAGCTCCCGTCTCCCGTTCCATTTAGTCTGGTGGTTACTTCTTCCCTCTTCAGCTCACCCTAATCTAGATAATCCCTCACAGGCATGCCTTACATCCTAGGTTTTTGTGGGTTTTTTTTTTTTTTTTGACAAGATGTAGACCAAGGCTGGCCTTAAACTCAGAGATCCATCTACCTCTGCCTCCCAAGAGATAGAGATAAGATACAAACGCATATACCACCATTCATATGATTTATCTCTTAGATCCTGCCGAGATGATAAACAATGATCATCACAGTGTCTATCTATAATCCTCTTTTAAGGGAACATTTATATCTTGGAATAACTAGCTATTATATATTACATATAATATATATAATCTAATATACAATATAATAAAGTTAAGCAATGCCAGGCAGCAGAAATAACAGTGTCAGGATAAGCTTCTGGAATCACTGCAAAGAAATTTCACACTTTGGGTCTGAATTCGAAGAAGGTAAGCAATTTATATGAGACACCATTCAACATGCTTAACTAAAACAGCAACAAAACCCAAAAAAAACTCAATCCCCAGCGTCCATTTCATTCCTACCATAGACAGGACAGCGAGGAAGTCAGGGGTGGAATAGTGTGTCTCTCTCCATCTTTTTCTCTGATGAAATTCCCATTTTTTTCTTTCTACGTGAAAAAAAAAACAATAAAAATTTTCTTCTCAAATATGTAGAAATAGAAATGTAAAGGTGCAAAAGTCATGTTAGTTCACTCTGTCCGCATTTTGACACACTTGATCCAGACAGACATGCTTTTGTGAGCTTATACCTCTACATACATCTATGCAGCAGGCAAATGTACACACACCAAAGCTGAGTCCCTCCAAAGGACTCTGATGGGTTTCGACCCATGTTAGCTGACCCCTCCATCCCCCATTTATAGGTGGCATGGGTTTATCTTGTTTATTATAATCCTCTTTGTATAAAGTGTCTACTAAGTTCCAAGAGCCATTTCCCTTCTGAGATGGCTTGCCTCTTATGGGACTCTCTCCCTGCTCTATTCTTGGGCATCCTGAAGGTGTGCCACTTGGGGTCTTGTATTGCCCTGTGGTCCTTGTGGCCTTGTTCCCCTCTGGGCACTAGTGTCTTACGGCTGGCTTCTGAATTGGGGCTTGTCTGGTTCTGTTAGCTGGCAGTTGCTTCAAGTGACGAAGGTTCTATGTTCTCTCTAATTATAAAGGAAAGCTTCGAGAATTGGTTGAGTCTTGATGTCTGCCAGTAAAGATGGGGCTGGGATTTCCTACTTCCCTTTTGTGAGTTGAATGGGTCTCGCACCACTCTTAATGAGTGACAGGACCAGGAAACTGGGTTGTCTTAGCCAGTACTGTATAGCTGTGAACTGTTATAAGGGAAAGTAGGGTTGGTTTACAGTTTCAGAGGTTTAGTCCATGGTCATCGTAGTGGAGAACATGGCGACACACAGGTAGGCATGGTGCTGGAAAAGTACCTAAGAGTTCCACATCTGGATTCACAGGCGGCAGGAAGTGAGAGAGACACTGGGATTGGCTTGGGCTTTTGAAACCTCGCACACCCACACACCTGTCATTTTCTCGAGCCTCATTTTCTTGATCACTTCTGAGTGACTAGTTTCCCTTCCAGACATGTTCTTATCTTGCTTAGTTTTGTTTAAACACTTCTTTGGTTCTTATTCTGTTATTTAAGATCTCCCAAAACATGGAGTCTGAGTATCCTTTATCTCAGAAATTTGCTAAAAAGAAAAAAAAAAGAAAAGAAAAAAAAAAACGAAAAAGAAATAATCCGCCACAAATCATTTAAATAAAATACATTAACCTGACTAAAACAGTTTCTAGCTCAAGAATGTATCTCTCTCTGTCTGAAGGTAAGTCAGAGATGTCACGGACCCTCTGTGAACTCGGGATGCCTTCCTATACCAGGGCAGCTCCATAGAGAACCACTGTTCTTCCGCCGATGTTGTGTAGCTCACTTTTACTCACTAAATGTAAATTCTCTAGTCAGAGAAAGAGGATGTGGCTTGATGGAAGACAAGAAGGCCCTGGATACTAATTCGGACCAAGCTATTTAGAACATTGTGCTTAGAAAGTGGTGGAAATCAGTGGCACAGATCCACGGGCTATGTGGGTGTGTGAACTACTTTTCTCCTTGCTGTGACCAAATAGCTAACAAAATGCAATGTCATGGAGGCAAGGTGGTTCGGAGGCAAGGAGGTGCATTCCACCGTGGCAGGGAATCAGCGTGGCAGGATCACCTCCTGCCTGTGGAAGCAGAACACTGCTTGCTCATATACTGGGAGACTGAAGCAGAAAAAGAGGAATGTTGGTGTGGTGCTGGCTTTTTCCTTTTCCTCTGTTCCCCAGGAGTGTTTGGTGGTGGTGCCCACATTAGAGAGTATCTTCCTCTCTTAGTTGATGGACTCTGGAAGCACCTTCGCAGACAAGCTCCTAAAAGAGCGATACCTTGGATGCTTCTCAGTCTATCAAGTTGACATTAAATTTAAGTGTCATGAGACTGGCAAGATGGCTCAGTAGTTAGAGAGTGTTTTCTGACAAGCCCGATAACCTAAGCTCCATACCTGGAATCATTGTAGAAGGACTGAAATGACTTTCACAAGTTGTCCTGTGACCTCCACACATGCATGGGGACATGCACGGGTGCTCACACATTTGTAGAAAAAGAGAATTTTAAAAACCAACCATCACCAATCCAACTCTAGCCAGCCTGATGCCCAAGCTCACCACTTGAAATCATAATGTTTTATCCTGGCTTCCATGGTCTCAAGATGCTCTCAAAGTGCAAAATTCATTCAGTTCTTCTCTAAGAGTCCCTGGAGTCTTAAGAGTTCTGGAATTGTTCAGAAGCCCGAGTTCAAAGTGTTCTCTGAGACTCAAGGAATTTCATTGACCCATATAAAACAAAGAAGCAAGTCCAATGACTTCAGTAGATAGTGACACAGTAAACAGACTCATTCCTTAAGGGTATGAGCTGAAGTATAGGAAAAAAAAAAAAGGAAGACCAGATAGAAGCAAGGCAGACCTAGCGATTCCAAACCAAACTCTGAGGCTCCATGTGTGGCATCTGGCATTCTTGAGGGATCATCTAGGTTCCCGTGGTTTTAAGAAGGTAGCCCCATTTTTCTGGCATCTCTCATATTCTGGGGTCTTCACTGCAATGTGAGCTGCACCTTCACAGTTTTGTGCACAGTGCACTCCGGAGCTTCACGCAGACAGACCAACCTTGATATATACACATTGCCTGCTCTCACTGGTTTTCTGGATCCTTGGTATAAACCTCTATGCCTTGCTCATTCTTGCATCTTGCATGCCTGCCATACCAGTACCAAACCAAACCAGCACCATGTGGCTAACACCAAATTCTCCCACCACCTTGAGATGTAACCTGCACCCTTGAGCCATGGTGCCTTCTCAGCTGAACTCAGCAGAAAATGAAAGCACTCTCACGTTCAGCTGTTTTTTTGTGGGGCCTTGTCTTGAAAGTCTTGTCTTCTCTTGCATTCTCCTTTCAAATGAATTTGTATTAACATACCCAGGATTTCTTGTTGGCTGGGAGGAAAGGGTTTATTTCATCTTACAACTTGAAGTCCATCATCTAGGGAAGTCAGGACAGGAACACACACGGTACCTAACAGCAGGAGCTGATACAGAGGCCATGGAGGAATGGTTCTTATTGGCTTGCTCCTCATAGCTTGCTCAGCCTGCTTTCTATAGCACCTACCTGCCTAAGGGTGGCACTGCCTGCAGTAAGCAGGGCCATCAAAGAGCAACCTGGTGGGAGTATATTCTCAATGGAAGTTCTGTCTTCCCAAATGACTCTGGCTTTTGGCAAGGTGACATAAACTAACCAGTGCACCCGAAAAGATGAAACTTAGTGGAAAATGTTTATATTGGCTCATGCTTTAGGGCGTTACAGTCCATCACAGACAGGAAGGCATGATGGAAGGATAAGGCATGGGAGGCATTTGGCGGCTGCTTGTTCATGTCTTCACAGATCAGGAAGTAGAGAGAGGAGAGTGCTGGCCTTCAGTGGCTCTCTTTCCCCACCTTTAGTTAGCCCACAGGACACTCCTGACTCTGTTAAAGGTCATTCTCTCCCCTTTCTAGTTAATCTTCTCTGAAAATATCTTCATAAACATACCTCGAAACGTGTACTTCACCAAAGTGTTTCTTAATACAGTCAGGTTGGACACAAGAATTAATCACCATAATGGATGAGTGCCTATTTTTATGTTGAAAACGTACTAGAAAAATAAATGCAGCCCCGTGTTGCGGGAAATATTAAAAAAAAAAATGCCTAGCACGTTACCGCACATGTGCCGGCAACTCTCGCCCCGCTGCGGCCCAGCTGGCTCTGTCTCTACCGGTCTGCAGGACCAGAGCTCCCAAGTACCTCTTGTTGCCACTCAACAACCGTCCATCCCACGGTTAGCCGCCACAACACCCATCTACCTGGTAGAAACAAAACTCTTGAAGTTTATAATTAACCAATCAGATTTATGTATCAATACACAAGATGCCAATACAATAATTTCAGAACCAATTGATAGTGATAAAAGTTGCCCACTTAGATTAGACAAATTATCCCGATATTCTAACTTTTATGATATCATAAGTACCTGTGGCTGGTTAAAGCCGCGCTGGTTCAAGTCTGCTTCCATGTTGGCCTTCCTCCTTCTCTGTCCGGAGATGCTCTCTGTCTCTGCAACTCTTAGCTCCGCCTCCCTTTTCCCTGTCCAATCGCAGGCCTCCCGCTGCCCTACTGTAATTAGACAGGGGAAATCCTGCGACAGCCCCATAATGAAAAACAGCAAGAATAGGAACTGGTATACCGTATAAAATGGAGATCTTACACAGAGAAGCTACCTGGGGACTGGATGGGAAGAGGAGATGACATAGATGAGTTGAGCATTTATCTATCCTTCAACATGTGATGCTGATAGATACCACAGGCTTTTAGCGACTAGCTCTGTACTCTGTGTTTGACCAAGCAAGGGATGATAGCATGTTTCTGTCCCAGTCCATCAGACTGTTTGCAATGGTCTGAGGACTGAGAATCTGATGTTGTTTAAGGGAAATTTATAACACAGGTCAGAAGTTCCCTAGAAAAACCTATCCCTCTGCCAATTTGGAAAGATTTTTAGTTACTGATTTTTCTTACAGTCTGGCTGAAAGTGGAAAGAGTCTTGAAGGAGCCAAGAACGGATCAACCATATCCCTCCTGGCTGCAGAGGAGGAGATAAACCAGCTAAAAAAGCAGTAAGAAAAAAAGAAAACAACCCTATAGAATTCTTGCAGCTGCTACTGAGACATTGACTTTAGCTTTTCAGTCATTTATTACAATATGAAAATTCCCCCCCCTGCAAACGAGGCAGGGCTTTTATGAATATTTTTCCCACTACAAGCATGTCTTACTGACTGTGAGAAATTTCTAAAGTGTAGCATAGTACCCAGGAACCTGAAGCCCCACCACTTTGGTGGATCTTATGGTTCTCTACTTGCTCTTTCTTACAAACAATATTTCAAAACACCAAAGAGCAGTGTGGAGGCTCTATGGGTTTGGACTCTACATTTTTATTTTACATTATTTTGTTTGATCACTGAGAAAAAAGTAATGCTGAAGACAGTTTCAAATAGGTTTATCATTTTCAATTGTTTTAGTCTTTTTTTTCCCCCCATGTTGGACACTTTCTTGGGTACTAACTTTCAACAATGCATGCAACATTGGGATAAACTTTTGTTAAATCTTAATTTAGACTCCAGACTAGTTCCTAAAGTTCCTATTGATTATTTTTACAGAGGAACATTGAGCACGAGTCCTTTATCTTCTCTTAATTTTGATTCCCTTGAATCTTAACTTTGATGTCCCCCTCCTACCTCCAAAGGAACAAGTCGGAGGTATATTTATATGCACACACATATGCACCTTTTGATGATTGCCACACATATTTTAGCTTAATTTAGTCTCCATACATGTCCCAGGGTTAGTTTGTTCTAGAACACTCTGTAGGCTTACCAGGATGCTGTTGTGGTTCCTACTTCTTTCCTCCCTGGCCCCTCATTTTGACCTCTTACATCCTGGTTGACACACCATCTTGAATTTGTGAGTGATATCACCCAGCTGTCTGTTGTTTCTCATGCACCTTTAAATGCCTCAGTGCTTCTGACTTCTCTCCATCCAAACCAGTCCCTGCTCTTTTCTCCCCTCTTCCTCAGTGGTCAGTTTTGTCACTACAGGTCCTCAGGGCTTTTGCTTCTGTTATACAGTGGTCGCACCTCTTTGGATCTTAATGTGGATGCTGATTTTATTTGTAACATTTTTATCTTCATGCTCCAGTAAGTCCGTAACTCCAGCTAGTCTTGCATAATCTCCCTTCACACTCTGTTCAAGAAATGAGCTGGTGGGAAGAAGGCCTCATCCCAGTGTTGTTGGCCTAAGTTTTGAAGGTCAATGGATTTTGGAGTTTTGGTCAACAAAGATGAGTCTCCCTGTGAAACACTCCTATGTCCTCAGGGGACCCACAGGAATAGCCTTTCTTTAGGAAGCTTCCCCCCAATCCCCAGTAAGCTGTAGAAGTGGGTAGGGTCCCTGTCTCTGCAATTTCGTTCTTTGCTTATTGTACGCGTTCACACATATTTCCTAGAGAGTTTGTTTACCTATGTGACGATGACACGCTGACTGGAGACAGTTGTTCTCTTCCTTCTCTTTCTTCCTTTTTTTTTGTTCCCCTCCCCCACTTTGTAGAAAACATATTCCCTTCCCTCTCTTCTATTTCCTTTCCTTCTCACGTCTACCTTTCCCTCTTTGTTAGGCTCAAATCTCTCCAAGCTCAGGAGGACGCCCGCCACAAAACCTCGGAGAACCGTCGCTCTGAGGCCTTAAAAAGTGATCATCGATCAACCAAACGAACTCAGGACCAACGGCCCCAAGACGTGGTGTCCAACTATGAGAAACATCTGCAAAATCTGAAGGAAGAGATAGCTGTCCTGTCTGCTGAGAAAAGTGGTCTCCAGGGAAGGTCTGACAAACTCTTGTGGACCCTTTCATTCCTTCTGATTTTTTTTTTTCTTTCTGAGTTAGTAGTAAGTCTGCACAGCCAGAGAGTACGAGAGTGGAATCAAGCCCCCGGTGGCCTGGGAAGCTCCCATTTGTAAAGGGGTGGCCTTCTGGAACTGCATCTTTCTATCCAGAAAAAAAATGGCAGAGAGTTCTGACTTGTCTTGATAGCAGTCCAGGTTCAATCACAAGGTCCCGGAAGTTCTTGGATGCTGTGTTAGTTCAAGAAACCCTAGCATCTGACTTCAGTGCTAACTTTGGCCCTTGCTGCAGGAGTTGCCTCTAGATGGTCATCGAGGGTTTCTGGTTTCCCCTTTGAGAAATGACTAACACTCAAAGCTAGAGACACAGGGTGACTAAAAATATAAATTGAGGTATTCTCAAGGAAAGGGCTTTGTGAATTCTAATTCACTGGGTAAATATGATGTATTGTTTCTGATTTCTGGGGGCCTTTGAAGTCTTTGGAGACAAAAATGCAGTCCTCCTGCCTTCCACAGGCCTAGTGGAGAGATAATCCCGCCAGACACCGCCCCCCCCCCCCCCCATGTATGAGGTTGTATGGTGCTAGCGTTTGTGAAATATGTGTGGAGAAGAATACTTGTTTAAGAAGTCCAGGAAGAAGGGAAGAAGGAATCGGTCTTGCCCTGCTGATTCTTGTTACTCCACAACCACAGGTCTGCCAGGAGCCCATCTCCTAGCACAGGCACCCGCAGCCACCGTCGTGGTCGCAGCCGTAGCCACAGCCACAGTCGCAGCCGCAGCCACAGTCGGTCCAATAGCCCCTGCACCACAGTGGCCAAGATCAGAAGCCCGTCCCCAAACCGTTCCAAAATGTCCAGCGTGGCTCGCAAAGCTGCTCTCCTGTCCCGATTCAGCGACGCCTATTCCCAAGCCCGTCTGGATGCTCAGTGCTTGCTGAGGCGTTGCATCGACAGGGCAGAGACGGTGCAGCGGATCATTTACATCGCCACAGTGGTAAATGCGACATCTGCAGTCCTTGAGGCGGTGGGAGATCACAAAGTGAACGGTGCAACCTTAAAAGGCTGGTGCATCCTGAAATCACTGTGGAGGGAGGATTCCCGTCTCCCCATCAGTTTCGTATCTCCCTTCTTTTCCTCCCATTCTTCCATTATATATATATTTGGGAGCTATTTGGTTTTTCATGACTGTTAAAAATATTGTATACATATATTAACGCTTATGTTGCTCAGACATCTATTGCCCTATTCATCACACAAGACTATATCAAATGTGTCCATGTTAAATTGATGGATAGCATGCCTTTTACGGGATATGACTACACGAGCACACAGTAGGGCTACTGCTTTAAATGATTATTACTTATTGGTCTTCTGCCAGTCTTGGGAAACTAGAGGATAAGTTAGCCCACTCTTCAACTTAAGTTATTCCTGAGTCACTAAAGCTGGTAAACGTTGTCAGCTATTCGATTTTCACAAATTTAAAAGAGACTTAAAATATAATCCTTGGTTTCCAAAGTGAATACATTTGTCCTATGGGAGGATGGCATCTGAAGATCCCATTATAAGAATAAACATGAAAACAAAACAAAACTAAACTAAACTAAATTAAACTAAACTAAACAAAACATTGTGTTAATATGAGAGCAGACATATTAGAAATCCTGGCTTTATTCATCTATGTCAAGCAACAGCCAAGTATGGGCCACATCTGGCTTGTTCCTAAAGCATCTGGCTTGTGCCTAAGAACTAAGCATGAAGAATGGTTTTATACTTTTAAAGGGGTGTGGTAAAAATATTGAGTGAGAGAGATGGTAGCCAGTGAAGCCTAACCCTGAATGGTAAATTCAGCATTTCATAAGAGCCTGATTTCTGTAACTCAGGGTCCCTTATTAATTTGGTTAAAGCTGTATGAGTTTAGAGACCATGTTTTCCTTGAGATACCAAGTTCTACCAGTAAATACTGCATAACAGGTATGAGATAAAGGCTTACCGAGTTTGTAACAGGAATCTGGGATGAATTGTTTTCTCTTGATGTCTTGGCCAGCACCACTACATTGCTGTGGGGAGGGGCAGGGGCGGAGGTGGTGGTGGTGGTGGTGATGTGTAGTATATATAGGACTTACATCCTTGGGTCTGGAGGTGGTGGTGATGCGTAGTATATACAGGACTTACATCCTTGGGTCTGCATTGTCCTGTTCATGGCCCTCAGAGTTACCAACACAAGGATCCCTTGTCTTACAATTAGTGGATTGTCATGTATATTTCTACATACTTTTAAAAATGGGCAGTCGTATTACCGCACAGGTCAAAGCCACGTTTGACCAACTGCGTTTAGTTGTCTAAACACTGCCATGGTGGTGCATTTTGAACTCTTCCTGGGTCCTTTCTCTGGGCCTTTTCTTCTCCTCTCCACATCCGATTAACCTGCTGTGTTTTCCTGTGCAGGAGGCATTTCATGTAGCTAAAATGGCATTCAGGCATTTCAAGATCCGGGTGAGGAAGATGCTGTCGCCATCGAACGTGGGTTCTAATACTGACTTTGAGACCACAGTCTCTGAATACATTGTTTGTCACCTGGACCTGTATGACTCTCAAAGCAGTGTCAATGTAAGTCTTCCGTCTCTTGTGAGGAGGGACATGTGACTGATGAGGACATACTGAATACTGATAACTCGGGAATCCATCCATCTATAGGTTTGATATTACTTGTATGCAGCGGAAGAGGAAAACATTCAATCTACCTTGAAGCACTGGTCCCTGTTGGCTGCTTTCTTTTTTCTTTTGTGCATGTATCTGCAAGTGTGGTATGTGTTTGTGTGTTGCATGTATCTGTGAGGGTGTGCACACATCTGTAGAGGCCAGCTGTTGACACTGGGTGTCTCCTTTGATTATGCTCCACTTTAACTACTAAGGCAAGTCTCTTGTTGAATGTGAGCTTGCTGATTGGGGTACTAGCCAGGCTGTCTTGGGGACTCCCCAGTCTCTGCTTCTTTAGTACCAAGACAGGTTGCCATGGCCACCCTGAATTTATGCGTGGGTTGGGATTGGAACATGGGTCCTCATGCCTGCAAGCAGGTGCTTTATTCACTGGGTCACTCCTTTAGACTCTTACGTAGACATCTCACAGAAAAATGTTCTGAGCTCCATAGTCATATCCTTTAGGTGGGTCTTTGCGGTTGGGAGTCGATTTATCTTTGTTCTTTTTAAACATAGTTTATTTATTTTTATCTTATGTACATTTGCCTGCACGTATTATATCTGTATGAGGATGCCAGAGTCCATGGAAGTTGAGGAAAGCTGTGAACTGTCATGGGGGTGCTGGCAATTGAACCTGGGTCCTTGAGAAGAGTGGCCAGTGCTCCTAATTACCAGACCATCTCTCCAGTCCTGAACTGTCTTAGTGATTAAGAGAAAGGGCTCTGGGAAATTATCTTGACTTTGCCACGTGGCTGCTTTGTCTCCTTCCACAGGAATTTAAAGCTCTGGCTTTCTAATCTCTGAAAGGAAGCATAGAGATCTTTGTCCCTCAGAATTACTGGGCAGGGTCAATGAAAGGAGGTGGGCCATTTGTTTAGCACTGAGTCTTGATGCGTAGTAAGCACTTAATCACAAGCAAGCTATTTTGCTCATCTTACAGTGTAGGGAGGCTGTAGGGAGGGACTAGCCAGAGTTTTGGGACTGGCGTCTCATACATTTACTCACAAAAGAAAAGCAAGGAGAGGAGATAGCTCAGCTTGTAAAATGCCTGTCACCGAAGCATGAAGTCCCAAGTTCACATTCCAGGCACACACATAAAATCTGGGTGAGGTGGCACCCTTCTGTAGTCACAGCATCAGAAGTGAGAGATAGGTAGATCTCTGGGACTCCTTGGCTGGCCAGTGTGCTCCAGGTTCAAGGAGAGATCCTGGCTTAAAAAAATAAGTTTGAACGATCCAGCAAGACATCCGTCATTAACCTCTGAACCCCACATGTGCCTGCATGCATATGTGCACACATGGACGTGTACCCCTCCCTCATGAACTAATAAAGAAACACCATGAGCCTCTTCCTTTAGTCGTTAAGAGCTACTTTCTTGCTGTTAGGTTGTCATTTCTGCTATGTCCTCTCTCTTCTTTCCCTACAAGCGAGCAGCAGCATCCTTCTGTAACGCACTGCCCTCTTTCCTGGATTGACTCGCAACACTCTTCTCCAATGCCCATCCCATTCCAATTGATGTTGGGATCCTCTGGATGCTGGAGCTTCCTGTCACATATCTGCAGCCGACTGACGCTATCTTCTGTTTTCCAGGATGTGATCCGTGCCATGAACGTCAACCCCAAGATCTCATTCCCTCCTGAAGTTGACTTCTGCCTCCTCACTGACTTCATCCAGGAGATTTGCTGCATTGCTTTTGCTATGCAGTCCTTAGAACCACCCCTCGATATCGCATTCGGGGCAGATGGAGAAATCTTTAACGATTGCAAGTAAGAGACACAGGAACACAGGTGCTGAAAGATGCTCACTGTCTCTGATCCCTAGGAAGATGAAGGGGAAAGAGCCTTGGGTAGAGAAATCAATAGTCACTCCCCTGCTATGAGTTTCTCTGTATCATCATCTGGACCCTCATCTTGGGCTCGTTCTTCACCAAACATATTAGCTTTGTGGAGAGCTCAAGAGATACCTGGAGCCTGGCTGGAGCACTGTTTGATAAGGAAATTCATGTTCTGTGAATACAACACAGTTTTAAAATTTTATTTTATTTAATGCATGTGTGCATGTGTGCAGATGGATGCTCCTGTGGAAGTCAAAGGTTGACAGAGAGAACAGTTCTTATTGCTTGATTTAGACCAGGTCTCTTAACGTGTGGTGTATACAGTCCAGGCATTTGCTAGAAATGCACACATCTGCACCACATTCCACTATTTTCTGAGGTGGTTCTAGCTCAGGGCTCAGGAGGCTGAGGTTCACAAACACCAGGCACACTCCTGCATGCTGATGTGTACAAAAGGAGACTCTGGACTCTTGTCTAGAACCATTAGAGTCTTCCAAATTTCACATGGTGAGCATTCCTCTAGTAAATTCGAGGCTGAAATAATCCGAAGCATTCATTGAGTTCTGGCAAGATCTTAGCTGTCACTCAAGATTACCAGCTATCCAGGAGGAAAGGCCAAGCTAGTGAAGAAGGCCAGCTCTGGCCGCAAGCTGCCTAGCTTGAAATCCTGGCTCCACTTGTTGGCTGCGTGATATCGGACATAGATCTTTATTTTTCTGTCCTTCAGTTTTCTTCTCTTTCAAGGCAGTGGGGCGGGGGATACTAATGCCTCTTCCCCAGGACTGTAGAGGGCTGGCTAAGATAACTCAGATGGAGCACTTAGGATGATGTCAGGCATTTAGTGAGTGCTTAGAAAATATGAACTCTGGGTCTTTGTCTGAGCCATAGCTCAGGGTAGGTAGCTGCCCAACATTCTTGCAAGCTTGCTGATGAGAGAAACCATACATGTTTCTCTCATAACAGGAATGGACTCTCTGGTTGGTAGAACATATCATACTCCCTTGATAAGCTCTAGTTTCTTTCAAGTTTCTTTGTTCCCAGCCTTTATCCATTCTGGGAGAACTGAATGTTTGAACATGGCCCTGAAGTTGAGTTCTTTTCTCTACAGAAATCCTTAACACTTTCTATCTTTATTTCTTTCTTCTTTAGAATATGGATATTATCACTCAGATACTCACCATTTTGGTTTGTGCATTCTGCATGTTCTGTAGACCACCGTTGGGCCTCTCCATCACATGCCTTTAACCAGAGGAAAACTACTGTCTTGTGTGCCTGATGGCTGGGCAGTTGAAGTTAGAGTTCCTAACTACAGTTGAATTTGATTCCAGTGTTGTCTCTCCATGTTTAAAGGTCCCCATCTGCTGAGCCAACCAACCAGGGGTTAAAAATATCAGGGAAAAATCTGAATACATATAAGCTGTTTTTCTTTGTCATTCCTTAGTATAGAATAATTGTCATATCTTATTTGTATTGTATCAGGCATTGCAAGTAATCTAGGTGTGAGTTAAAGTATACAGGAGGAAGTCCATAGGTTTTAGAAAATGTAACAATATTATATATGTATGTATGTATGTGTGTATACATTATACACTTATTTATAAACAGTCTTACTATGTAGCTCAAACTAGCCTGGAGCCCATTACTTAGTTCAGATTGACTTTAAGCCTAACCCTTCTGCCTCAGCCTCTCTAGTGTTAAAATTGCATGTGTACACCACACATCCAGCCTATGAGACCATTTTATGTAAAGCATGTAAACATCTGTGGGCCATGGTGTCTGTTGGGTCCTGAAGCAATCCCCCGTGGATACAAGGGGACAGTGTGCTTTAGGGAGTCACAGAACACACCAAAGCTTTGGTGCCCGACATCCTTTCTCAGGAAGCAACAACCCAAATCCCTTTCTTGGCCTCATGACACCATACTTTTTCATGTGAAATGGTCTGGAGACTCCTTGACAAGTTCTGATCCTTGGCGTGGGCACCACACTCTGCTGGGTTTCCTTTTTAATGGAAGGGTCAAAGAGTTGAATGTAGGCACCTCAGCTGAAGTGGGCAGTGGAGAGGGACTCTCTCTCATCCCTAGTTATCCCTAGCTATGAAATTAGTGAAGTTATAGAAGTTCTTTTTTTTATTAGCCTTAGAACACACCGTTGGCTCATTTCAAGCAAAACTAAGCTTGCTATTATTGTTTGCTGTTTGTGCCTTGACTAAAACATATATTTCCCCTGTTTTCATGTTTAACATACTTTCCATCCTCTGCCACACCCTCATTTTTCATGCACATTATCTTCTTACACTTGGACGCTTGCTCCAGCCTATTGAGCTGTTTTATTGGCTATTGTCACCTGTGGGTTTTTTTTTCTCTGCCTGCCTTTGAGTAGGTTTTCTATATTTTAACCAAATCACTGACAGATAGGTAGATTTGTGCCATCAGATTGGGGGCGAGGGCTATTGAGATGACTTGGGAGTTAAGAGAACAGGCTGCTCTTCTAGTTTCAGGGGATCTGATCTCCCCAGGAACTGCAGGGACAGAGAGCCCAGACATCATGTATGCAACAAAATGTCTACACACATACAAAAATCGAGAGGTGTGTGGATGGGGGTCATTGATCTGTTAACTATCCCTCGTTGGATAGGACTGCCTAGTCACATTTCAATTTATCTATTTAAACATTTCTTCAGATTTCTTCTGTTTTGTCCTCAGAGATAGTGTGAGAAATATTGCCCAGCATGAGAAATAGAACATCCTGAGAACACATGCCATCTCTTAAACCAAGGAATGAGTATCTGATCACTGTCTAAATCGAGGTGTAGTCAAAAATGGACATTTCAGTTGGCTTTTCCCTAGTTATGCTACCAAACCCTTAACTTCCTGCTGGTGGCCATAGTCCAGTGTCAGACGCTTGCCCTGCATGCACTCTGCTCTGGGTTTGGCCCCTACTATGGAACACATCTTCTTACTATCTTTGGTCTCTTTGTGTTCCCACAGGTACCGCCGCAGCTATGACTCGGACTTTACTGCTCCCTTGGTCTTTTATCACGTGTGGCCTGCTCTCATGGAGAATGACTGTGTCATTATGAAGGGAGAAGCTGTCACCAAAAGAGGGGCTTTTGTACGGTGGCCTTGTATAGTGACAGTTCATCCTGAGTGTTTGTCTCACAAGTTCGAGAACATTTATAAACCCAAAGATTCTATAAAAGAAGTCGATAGAGTTGTTTGATAAGATTTCATACAAAGGAGAAAGAGAAACAGCTGCTTGTTTTTGGATGGTCCCATAATCCTTTGTAATTCCTCTGGCAGTGCCATCATTGCTGCTGTTGAAGATGGAGCTGACTGTGGCTCATTTAGCTCCTCCATCTTAGAGATATATTGACATCGTAATTCTCCACTTGGGGGAAATTATACATTTATTCTGTTTTTTTTTCTCCTTGGTATGATGTGTAGAGAAAGGAAAATGGGACAGAGGAAGTGGGATGAAAGCCATTTGGCTTTGGAAGGGTGCTTCCTGTAGCTCTTACATACAGATGGTTTGAACATCTTGAAAAATTTAACAGCCTCCCAAATGGAGTCTGTGGTGGTGGTGGTGGTGCTGGTGGTGTGTGTGTGTGTTTATGTATGTGTGTGTGGTGTGTCTGTGAATGTGTGTGGTGTGTATTACTGTGTGTGAGTGTGTTTGTGTTTATATATGCCCATGCACACATGTGTGAGTGTGTGGGAGGGGGTTGGCATGCTGAGATACATGGTCACAAAACCTTGGCTATGCACGTGCCATGACATAGTATTTACCTCAGCCTTTCATAGACAGAATCACATATATTCCAAGGTGACCCCCTTTGCCCAGAACAAAGCCAGGGTGGTGGATTCTGTTCCTGTTTTCTGAACCGGGGGAGAGGGAGTTGCTTTGAGGCTGCTCATAATAGAGGACAGGGCAGTTTATTCAAAACAAACAAACTTGGGTTAAAATCCCACTGTAGTGAAAACTATCTCCATTAAAAATGTTTCATGCTTCAAAAGGTGAGCCTATCAAAACTGAATCTTGTCTATCTGACAACATGTGCTGTACAATGAGTATTTTCACAAAACAGGATTCTTGTCCTTATAACTTATTCTTATAACTTGTCTTATTCTCTGTTAGGTTTTTTTTTTTTTTTTTTTTTTTTTTTTTTTTTTTTACTAATGGAGTGCAGTTTGGAAGTGAGGGAGGGGACTCGGTGACACTTTTTACTCTCACGTCAGGTAGTTACTGTCTACTGACCTCTCCTCTTGTCAAGTGTGTCACCCACAAGATCTTTTTATTGATTCACAGTTAAAAACAGCACATGAATTTGATGTAGAGTCTTCTCCATAGGGACTCAGTAGCTGGTCAACAGAAGCCTCTTACTGAGTTCAGTGAGATTTCTTTCTTCTGTAATAGATATGACCTCAGTGTGGCATCGAGGTGGTAGAGATCTAGACTGAACGTACCACCCACTCGAGCCCAAAGCCAAACACGATATCTAACAGCTTACTCAGAGAAACACTTAGCGAGCAGCAGAACAGGGGTAGCCTTGAGTTCATTATAATGGGATTTTACTGTAGCCGTTCTTGGCAAATATTGGGTGTTGCAGGAAAGAAAAGGAACATTGTTCACACTGGTGGTGGTGGTCGGGGGGGGGGGGAGGACTGTCCCGACATTAAAGCCTGCAGTAAGCCATGTCTGCTCTCACAGACTGGTGAGTCTCTCTCTGTCTCTTTCTCTTTCTTTCTTTTTTTTTGCAGTGGAGTTCCGTGCGACCAGTAATGCGATGCCGTAGCAGGAGCTTAAGCCCCATTTGTCCTCGTAATCATTTTGGAATAAGCACGGTACATTCCTGCGTAGCCATTCCCGCAGAAAACCTTGTACGATGATACTTTCCTATGAAAGGGACGATTGCAAAACCATAAGTAGAAAGAGAAACTGTTGCCTTGATATGACCTGCGTGATTTTATTACTTGTTTTTACACCATTATGGCTAAGAGGTTTAGCATTCTGGAAAGAAACAGAAGTGCTTGGGTTTTGGTTTGGTTTTTTTCAATTTTCCTATTTTGTTATTTCAAGAAGTAATAGACTTTATCTATGAATTTTATTCTTTTCATCCTTGAGCATGGTGTTAGATATCAGTTCAACATGTGGACATGGGACATTGGAGTCACAGATCTGAACAGAGGTTCCTAGTTCCTTTAGAAATCCACACATGATTTTGGAGGAATTACATAAAGAGCCTAGACTGAAATATTTTCTAAATGGCAGTTAAGGTATTAATTTGTCCCCAGATTCCAAGTAGGAAAGACAAAATTAGTTTCTTTGTATATTAATCCTTGGAAAGATTACTAATCTTCTATTTAAATTTGAAAGATAATGTAAAAATTATTTTTGAAAACTCACAGTATTTGCATCCCTAAAAACATCACAGTGGCCTGTCACTGTTCATTAACTCGCCAAATGACATTCCAGCCAATGTCTGATAAATGTGGGGCTGGACCATGGTACCGATCTCCTATTCCTTCAAGTGTCCATTGTTATTTATATGTGTGTTGGGCCTCGTTCTGAAAGAGGGTCCTGACGCAGGTCAACTTGAGAGATCCATGGGTTGACATGGTGTAGTATAGTCTACTATGCAAAGACCTGGGGGTGCTGAGAGAGCAGCTCACAGAATCTGGCATTTGGTTAGGTCTTTTAGGATGCACAGATGTCACAGAGGGAGAAAACCACATCAGATATGCTAGGGAAGAGGAAAAGCTACAAAACGGACACAGTCCTCTTGCTCTTGGGGATTTTTACAAAATACAATCACACATATTCATGAATAAGTATGTATAGTAGGTTATAAAAGGGCTCATGCACTTAGTAACCTCATATATAAAAAGCAAGCCTTAAGAACATCCTGATGGGATCTCTCCCCATCCCAAGAGGAGACTGTGTATCAGAGGAGAGGGTGGTTTACATATTAGAGTTAGCAGATGGTTCCCTAGGCCCTGGAGGCTTGAACTCTGGACTCTCAGTAAAAGTTTTATTCAAGGGGAGTGTCCCCTGCACTGAGTCCTGAGATGTGTCTGCATGCCCTTCTCTGTTTCATCCTTTGCTCAGAGAGAACATAGCTTCAAGTAGAGATGAGGATATAAAATACATTCTCAACAATGAAACAGAGCCCACTCTTCCTCTCTGACCAACTGTCTCTCCCTTCATAGCTAGGCACCTACAAGATGAAATGTAAACTGACGGGTCTGTCTTTCCAGCTTAAATAAGACCTCAGTTTCCACAGAACCCAGTCCATCTTGAACAGCATCTTTTTACCAAATATGTTTGAGAGGACAGGACAGGAAAGAGGCAGGTAGCTGGTATCAGGCCTGAAGTTTCAGTGTGGTGTAGTTTTTGCTTAGTGAAGGTGAGATTTGAAAATCATTTTTTCTTGGCTTCCCAGAGCCTTCCTTAGTCGGATGGGATTTGGACACATGGCAAAGTTTTATAAAAAAATCTTTGAGCTTAATGGCATAATTTTAGCTCTTATTAGTTAATTATGTTAAAAGTCTCTCTTCTATTAAGCCATTGAAACTATCATATTTTTAGTTTTTATGTTAAAAATTTCTCTTAAGCCATTGAACCCAACTTTCAACCAACACTATAATTTAAACCAAATCAGATCTGCATTTACTTCACAAGCCTAGGAAGACTCAGGCCATTCAGCCTCTCAGAGCAACCAATTGACGACTTGTAAGAATTAACCATGTCTGGGTAACCCACCCTCTGAGCTTGTATCATCTACATCTCTCGTTTACATTTCTAGGTATCTCGAAGTCGAAGCCCTTCTCCAATAAGATGTACATTTGCAAGTAAGTGGGACGATTAAGGCTGAGCAAGCTTTCTACTTTTTAAATATTCTCTGGCATATGCCACATTTTGGAGCAAAATGGTAATTCCTGGGGAATATCTTTCCTCTCCAATTCACACAGTTCATTTCCTCTCTGGGCCCTCTCATCGATTGTGCTTGGGCTGGTCTCATGAGGTACAGAAAGAGCAACCTCCGTGGAGAGGTTTAACTGTGGTGACCCACAATGGGTTATTTCTTTTCAGTTAGGCAGATCTGAAGAATGAGTAGAAGGTGACCACAGTAACAAGCTGTCCGTTTTTCTCCCTAGGGTACTGAATCCACCAGCCACGTTCCTTTGCCACCGTTGGAACAGCCAGCTTCCTCCGAGCACCCACCCACCTGCCTTGTCTGCCTCCGACCTCGCTTAACATGAAATGAAAAGACAATTCTGTGTGTCACTTGGCATAGAGCGTTCAGTGCCTTTGTAACTCTGGGTACATCGCAGTTCATCTTATTTTATAGGAGCAAATTCCATTAATTTCATAAAAAACCCGATTATATAGGTATATAGGATCATATTAATTTGAATATCGTCCATAAAAGATATGGACTTCCCTCCCGAAGTACCGGGGGCTCTTTCATAGCAACTCTAGGAGCAAAACCAGAAGTTATTTTCCAGCTGAGACTCAAAGAAAGGATGAGAGGTTTTAGTTTACAGATAGGTCATTAACACTCCCATTGCTAATATCAGATTTGAGCTTCCGGGAAAGCTTTTAGTTGGTGTTCTGATCCCCTCTTAAGGGTTCAAAGGCAGACATAGTTATTCCAGTACCACTTACTTAGGGCAAATGGAGACAGTAATAAGATTAATTTAAAAGGATAGAACTAATTAGCTTGCTTCTCTCTTTGAGAAAGCTCATAGGTTCTCTGTTTTATATTCTCTCTCTCTATTCTCTCTCTCTCTCTCTCTCTCTCTCTCTCTCTCTCTCTCTCTCTCTCTCTCTCTCTCCCTCATTTAATCAGTTCAGATTTGAAAGCTATGTCTTCAAGGGTCCGAGAACTAACACCCCCTCCCCCCGTATTCCCCCTTACATCTTTTCTTGTAAGATATACAATCAATTAGCAAACTTAATTAAGTAACATGCGGGCTTAATCAATTAACAAACTAAATAGCTCATAGACTGGCAACACACTACAGATCAATCAGTGTGGAGCAATAAAAGATGCATTAGCACAGGGGCCATGGGCGAGTTTCCTGCAGAGCGCGACTGCAGCCAGGCGTCAGCTTGAGACTGGTGTTAATCGTGTGATGTTTATCTCCTAACCAAAGTTTTAATGCACTGTTAAGCAGAAAGCTTGCCTGAACCATCCCTCCACTTCTATTATCTAGTTATAATAGAAGACCTCTCACAAAAGCCCTCTGACTAGAGAAAATGCATGCATTCAGGGCCCCCAAAGAGGGGTTTGATTTACTGATTTTTTTTTTGCTCACATTTTTTTATCAGATATTTTCTTCATTTACATTTCAGATGCTATCCCCTTTCTTAGTTTCCTCTTTAAAAATCCCCTATCCCCTCCCTCTTACCCCTGCTCCCCAACCTCCCCTCTCCCACTTCCTGGCCCTGGCGTTCCCCTGTACATAGAATCTTCACAAGACCAAGGGCCTCTCCTCCCATTGATGGCCGACCAGGCCATCCTCTGCTACATATGCAGTTAGAGACACGAGCTCTGTGGGTACTGGTTAGTTCATATTGGTTTTCCTCCTATAGAACTGCAAACCCCTTCAGCTCCTTGGGTACTTTCTCTAGCTCCTTCATTGGGGACCCTGTGCTCCATCCAATAGATGACTGTGAGCATCCACTTCTGTATTTGCCAGGCACTGGCATAGCCTCACAGGAGACAGTTACATGGTATGCACTCACTGGTTAGTGGATATTAGCTCAGAAACTTAGAATACCCACGATACAATTTGCAAAACTCATGAAACTCAAGAAGAAGGAAGACCAAAGTGTGGATGCTTCGTTCCTTCTTAGATTTACCGATTTTCCAATGGAGTTTATTTCTTCTCACTGCTTGACTGTGGTGTACTCCGGGGCACATAGTCAAGGCAGGAGCGGACCACTCCTCTCTCCAGATCACTAGGGTTTCTTATTTCACTTTCAGGCCGGTCTTGCACACACACCACAGGCTTGCTAGTCTAAGGTCAGAGTGCAAACAGCACCCGGTGCTTTTTGGGTGGAACAAACAAACACAAAACCCAACCTCTCTAAGCTGGAGAGAGCATCTTCTCCTATGCTGGAGGGCAGGAGTAGAGAGCCTCCCTTATTCTCTGCTCCTTGACTCCTGTGTGTATGTGTGTGTGTGTGTGTGTGTTTTGCCATGATCTCTTTGATGTTAGGCCATGTGCTGAAAGGAACGCTTTGTACCCTGGTAACCTTTGTTGCCCATTGGCCCTTGTCTCGGTGTGTAGACTTGAGCAAGTTACTTGACCTCTCTGAGCTCAGTTTCATTATAGAAAGAACAGACTGGGTAAAAGCAAGCATCCTCTTAATTTTAACAGACTCATCACTTCACATAGCAAAGCATTTACTCTGGATATTTTGGAATATTGACTAAAGTTAGTGTAACCTATATGGCCATATGGATTTAACAGTGGACTAAGTATACTGACTGTAAGCAATTTTTAATAAAACTTTTTTAGTAAAAAAGGGCAAGGACAATCCTTGAAGGTAAAATTAAGTGCTGGATCATCCACAAGTGAAGTCACAAGCTAGTGCTACACATTAGCACAGGAAACATCATATCGCCCTTAGAGGTGACTTTCTGAGATGCTGGGCTATTCTTGAAAACATTTCAAGTAAAGACCAGTATCACCCGACTTAGAGAGCTACAGCTGAACAAGCGAGTGCATATTAAACCTGCAATAGCATCCCATACAGAAAAAAATAGTTATTTACTCCAAATCCCATGGGGTCACTTGTTATTTCCAAGCATCAAATTTGAACTATAGACACACAGGGAAAGCCAAACAGTTAAAGTATCTTTTGGAAAGCATCCCTAAACCCAAAGAAGGCTGGCCTGTTCTCATGGCCCGTGGGTGTCTGGGTGTCTAAAGCTGGAAAGCTCTTGTTTTGTACTCTGAGTCAAGGTGAGTTTCTGTGTTATTATTTGGCATCTGATAAAATCACAATAGAGTTCTTTCTTCTAGATTCGGTGGTGCCCCCCATGTTCACACATTCAAGTAAATACTGGCTGTATCCTGTGGCAGGCTGACCTGGGATGGGTTCAGCTCCATGGGGAAGTATGGCTGCTGGCTGTACGTTCTTATTCGATGCCCCTCTCACCTGTTCAGGATCCCTCCTGTGGAACCTGCTTAGCTTTTCATTACTTACATTACTGCAGTGGCTCCCACAATAGCTAGGACCGGGATTTCTGCGGCTTCTGTAAGGGACTTCTGTGTTCAGCTGTGCTCAATAGTCTTGTTCCAATGTCTTTTGCTTTAGAGCAAGGACCTTCTCATTTCTTCTGTTTCTATTGGCACACACTGCTGGTTCTGTGTTTCTTGCTTTGTTTGCAGGGAATACATGCATTTCTCAGATTTTGCACTATATGATAGATAGGTAGAGAAAGGGTTGGTTCTCATGGAGTTTAATGTCCAGTCTAGCTGTATTCCTTGGTGACTTTCTTGTCATAAAGAACAGATATGGACACATAAAAACATGGAGCTGATGAAAGTCAGGCTTGTGGCAGGAGGGTTGCCAAAAGTTTAAGGCCAGCCTGGGCAAGTTTGTTCTGGTCAGCCTGAGCTATATAGGATGGCCTTGTTTCAACAAGTAGAAAGCAAAACACACAGTAAGGCCCAGTAATATAGCAAGGAAAATGTTACCTGACAATTGAAGGATTCAAAAATATTACCAGGCAAGGATCTCTCGATTAAACAAGATGGGGCAGCTGGGAGACAGCTCCTGTGCACATGTAAAGATCTGAGTTTGGATCCTAGCACTTGTAAGACTGAGCATGGCAGTTCATTCCATTTCTCACTCCAGTGCTGGGAGGGTAGAGACAGGCCCACAACAGAAGTTCCTGGTCAGCCTGCCTAAGAAACAGTTGAGCTCAGGTCAGCGGGGGTGGGGGGGGGAGTGTCTCAAAAATAAGGTGGAGACAGATTGAGGAAGACATCCAGCCTCCACATTCAACTCATAGATACATGCACCCACATCCACATGCACACATCACACACACACACACACACACACACACAGTGGAAGTGGAGTGCTACAAAAGGGAAGAGTAGATAGAATAGTATGGTCAAATATACCAGAGAATAGAACTCTATGCTAGAATCCTGAGATTGCTAAGGAAGCCATTCTAAGAAGGAAGCTCAAAGGACACGCCCCATTAGCTCAGCTGGTTGCTCCACCATTGGATGTTTAAGTTGCAGTAGGGCATTTGCTGACCGTTCTAATTCGTCTCTAGGCATGTCATACATCTATGCCATTGTGGGCAGAGTGATGCTGAGATCACTCTGTAGGGCTGTGGAGTTGGTGGAAGACTTCTTAGTGGTATTGCTTTGACTTGTTTCATACATATAATTAAGGGTAGAGATGTTACAGAATCTTAAAGAATCTAGCATTTACAAAGTGCATTAGCTCATGGACCTACGAGCCCAGGAACCACATGAAAAAAAAGATATTTAGAATGACAGCTTAGCCTTAATCCACAAATGAGCAGAGGCCTTGAGAGTAAGATGGGAACCAGCTTTCCCATTTCAAACAAACTGTGAGTGGACAACTTCACATTTGAAAAGCTTCCCAGCAGAGGTTAGCACGGCCACACTTGCACATTGTCACCCTGGGCATCTGTTTCCTTCTACTGGGTGACTGACAAGTGTGTATATTGCAGATTTAATTACAAATTGACTTATAGTGCTTTCAGAATTTTAGCAATGAAATGATGTGTTAAAACGCGCTGTAAAATGATCTAGAAAGGCGACCCAGTCATTGGACAATTGTCGAAGTACCTCGGTTGTCACACGATAAATCAGGTCCTTTAGTAACTCATTTCTTTTGTTGGAACATTGGGACCAAGGCATTACATTCCCGTGATACTTCTGTCTCTTTAGATCAGGGAAGTTGTAGATTTTTGCCATAGACCAGTAGATGTCAGCATTGGTCCTGTCCTGTGGGTCGTGAGTGTGAGGCAGGATGGAGCAAGTTCCCTTCATTATCATTCAAGAGGCTTTTGCTGTTGACACAGCATAGTGCACAACTTTCAGTTGTTGGAGAGATTCTGACAGAGCTAAGGGGTTGTGCATACTGAAAGGTGATGCCTGGGGAAATTTGACTCCCACTGTGGGGCTCTGTGTGGTAGTGTCATTAGGGCATGATTCAGTCCTGGTGGCTGCAGAAGAGATATATAAACACATGTATTCAGTATTTTCTGCTGTGTGGAGCTCTGTGCTGTCTGTAGACTCTGTTAGCAATAAGACCATCTCGCTGTGTCCCAGCTATCCAGGACTTTAAGCTATAATAAAGCTTTTTTTTGTAGTATAAATAATCTGTCTCTAGTATTTTATTACAGTAGTAAAGGATGTACAACCGGGGGTACCCAATAAAAGTTACAAACTGGGAATCTCTTGTGTGTTTTATACATGCTTATCTTTGTTTTATAAGATACAATATTACATAATATTGTATATTGTATTTGTATTATAAGATAAAATTGCCTCCGTTTCCAATGCTGATACCAGAATGTATCCAGTGTGTATGTCTTTCTTTAAATCCCTTACCTTATATCTTTACATCTTCATTTCTAATTTCTTCTTGCTTCTCTTTGAATTTCTCCCTTTTCCTGGTTTCAGTTGTTCTCATCTCTTTGGCACCCAATGCATTCCCCTTACATATAAGCATCTAACCTCGAAGTATGAGTGGATCTGAAGACAGCAAATGACATTTCACATGAAGATTCACATATACCCTGATTCATACAATGCATTCATTTTTACTGAACTTTCAAATGATTTTGACTTTAAATAGTTAGGCTGTTAAAAACAATTAAAAAATAAATTAGATGTACAATAAATCTGAACTATGGTAAATCTTAGCTCAGTGAACTCAATGAGAATATTAGCTAGTATTTCCCAAATTGTTGACAAAAATACTTGGTATGCACATCAAAGATGCATCTGTGGGTTTCCTGTCAAGCCTAGTAATAGGCTCTGGGGCATTTGCATCAGCACAAAAAGACAGGCTTGGAAATATTGGCCAAAGATCGGGCTTTAATAACCCTTGAACAGGATACCAGAGGCCTAATGCAATCCCTGGAACTTTCCCAACAGTGAATGCTGTGTGACCTAAAGACTGCATGTGCTCAACTACTTGTTTCCATCCAGAAATATGCAAGCCATTGAAAACAGCATATTTAATCCTTATCTGCATGTGTACCTAGAACATAAGGCAAATCATTGGCCACACATCTAGATTGTCGATAAAAGAGGCTAGGGGAGAATGCTCATTTTATTTCCCATATATATGTCAATATTTTCTTGTCCTTGGTGTTGGATACATTTTGTTGTTGAGAAAACTGTATTGCTTTACTCCCTTACATCGCAGAGATCTGGGCTCAGCACGTGTAATTGAAAGCTGGGGTCATAGCTAGGATCATGACTCCCCACGAGTACAGCTGGATAGTCGCTGTCACAGGCCAAGGGGAGTGAAGAGTTCCTGGATGACCCAGGCTTATTCCTCCATTGTCTCTAGAGGAAAATCCCAAAGGAGAGAAGGTGACATCAGACCCCACGGGTGGCCCGCCATGACTGGAATTCCCTCAGACATGCCATAGAACAGTTTGGACTTCTACTTTGAAAAAGTATCAGTGATCCCAGAACTGTCAGAAATATACTTGCTTTTCCCCCAATGAACAATGCAGCCCCCATCTCCACTTCTTTCAAAGCCCAATATAATTTGCCACCATCAAAGCAAAGTTAGATTCTAAAGAAAGAGTCACATGTAACCCTCATTTGAGTGCGACAACTTTTGAGAGGCTTGGCTGGGTTACTAATTCTCTAAACAATGTTAGCTAGAAACAACAGCTCTTTTCAATGTTTGAATTCAACCTTTCTCTATTGACTATCCGGTGGTGAGAATGTAACAGGGGATGGCATTGGATTTATCAAAGTCATAATACTTCCTGGTGTGACCTCCCCTTCCCTAAGTAGCTGCCACCACAGTTGGAAGAAGTCCAAGCGAGCAGCATTTCCCAGGGAAACTCAGGCCTGGGACCCAGAATTTCCCTGGGAAACGTCTGAGAGAAGGCACTAGATGGCAATATTGCTTAGGAAATGAGATGAGCATGCTTGCTGTTGGTAATGGTTCAAAAATAAAATATATTAGTCTTCAGATAGTATCTACAACGTCATACCTAGCTTAACTGCTCACTGTAAACTTGGAAAACATCTTGCATTGATAATGAATGGTTGGAATAAAAATGTAGTGTCAGAAAATCTAAACAACTATGTCATAGAACCCCATAAAGGATGTATATGCTTTATCCTCTTAAGGCTCAAGAAGCAATTTCTTAAGCACAGGAGGTGAAGGTGGGAGTAATTCTTGTTTGGCTATCTATCTATCTATCTATCTATCTATCTATCTATCTATCTACCTACCTACCTATCTCATCTATCATCTATCAATCATTTATCTATCTATTATCTATCATTTATTAGTTTATCATCGGTCAATAGTCTATCATCTATTCATTAATCATATCTATCCATCTATCAACTATGTCTGTCTATCAGTCTGTCAGTCTGTCTGTCTAATTGTTTATCTATCTGTCTATCCATCTATCTATCTATCTATCTATCTATCTATCTATCTATCTATCTATCTATCTATCTATCTACCTACCTACCTATCATCTATCCAGTCTATCAATCATCTATTATCTATTTGTCTATCATCTATTATCTATTTGTCTATTCTCTCTCTCTCTCTCTCTCTCTCTCTCTTAAAATTTCAATCTAACATCACCAACCTGGAGTTCTTACTGAGATGAATGCAATGAACGGCTTAGGATGTCAGCTTTTTCTCTTCCTGTCTAGCAGAGAACTTGGGCTGCATTCTCAGCATTCACACCATGACTAATGACCACCTTAACACCAGTTGCAGAGGATCTGATGCTCTGTTCTCTCCTCTAAAGGCATCTGCATATACATGGTGCACACACGCTCAGGAAGGCACATATACACACAAATAGATGTAGAGCTGGCTTACAGCAGTTATGGTTTCCTGCAAAAATATGCACAAGAGCAAGCCAGGCAACATCTAGCATTGATAGGGAGGGCTCATAGAGTTATCGACAGTTGATAGCTTCTAGTGCAGGGAAAATCCTTTTATTTTCAGGGGTGTGGCTCTGGTAGACTGATCACAATCCAGCGAATTGGCCCCACAACCGAGTATATAAGGATATGAGCAACACAAACTATACTTGGTGGATTGTTTAAGAGGAAACAGGATATGACCTTGGGACAGAATTGGAGAAAATTGGGACTAGATCTGGGAGGAGTTAGGTGGATGAGCTAGGGTAAATATAATCAAAACACATTGTTTGCGTGTACAAATTCTCAAAGTATTAATAAAAATATCATCTTCAAAAAAGAAGTCTTACTGCAATTGAGAAAGCAAAATTGTCCTCACCCGTCTGCTTAGAGACACAGCTGATCTATACTGGGAATGAAGGTTCTTGCTGAGAAGAACCTACAACCAAACTGTCAGAGCTGTAGTAGCATTATTGCTTGAGACAGGCCATTCTGAGAACAGTGTACCCTGGAACTATGCAGCACCCAATGGCCTGCAGTGAATCTGGGCAAGAGGAGGAGGCTTCAAGATTGATTTAAATGACATCTTTAAAGTTCTTGGTAAGCCTCATCTAAGAAGAGAACATGTGTGCTCCCCTCCCCCAGTTAGCCAAATTCTTCAATAGGATTCATTCTCTCTCCTCCCTCTCGCCTCCCTCTCCCCTCTCTCTCCCTCCCTCCCTTCCTCCCTCTCTCTCCTTTCCTCCCTTCCCCTCCCTACCTCCCTCTCTTCCTCTCTCTCTTCCTCTTCCTCCTCTCCTCCTACTTTCTTCTCTTCTGTCTCTCTCTCTCTCTTTTGGCTTCTTTAGGAAAAGTGTAACGGATTAGCATTTGACTTCAAACGAGGTAATTCAAGCTGTTGCTTTAAATGCCAATAGCTCAGTAATAATGATGTTTTAACGCAGAATCAAGAAACAAGGGAATATGATGAGCTGTGGCAGTATCTTAGGGGATTGTGGGAATGCATTTTCCAAGCTCTGAATTACCGAGTTGTCTCCAAACCAGCTCAACTTGGCTGGTAGATACCTATTGTGATTTGTGTCTGTTCATTAAATCCTGCTGGAAACAAAATTCAACCTAAGAAGTGAATTTTTTTCCTCATTCCAGATGAAATCACATGTATCTGTAACTTGTCTCTGTTGTGAAACCAAAGTGTGTGTGTGTGTGTGTTTTGTGTGTAACCTAGATCAGTTCCTGTACAGCTGTGGGTAGGCACGGATCCTGCCAGCCCACTACCACCTTGTTCCTGAAGGTGATTCAGGTCCTACCCTGATCATGGAGGTGAACTGTCAGTCTGACATTGCTGGCTGCTCTAAAAATAGTGTGCTTAATCTTTCAAGGGAGCAGCGAGTCAAACTGAAGGAATTCAGCAGCCAGAGGCTCTTTTTTGAATAAAATATCTTCACTCACATTGAAAGAGAACATCTTGTGTTGGAAAGACCGAAAGACAGATACTGACAGATAGTGGAGCCTGGCTAACTGCTGGACTAGCTCTACTGTACATTCTTTGGCTGAGTGTCCTGAAATGTGTATCCTTTTGACTATGTTGAAGAGCTGCCTTAAGCAAAATTAACCCAACACTAGCACTCTGCAGTCTGAGATTTTGTTTGGAGAGGTCCCACTAAGCCACCTCTCTGTTAAGATCCCCTTTCTCAGAGAATTAAATGCATTTAAATATAGTCACTAACTTCTAAATATGCCAATGTTGGCAGTAAAGCTGTGAGAAACTGACCCGTCCAGCAGGTCCAGTTATTCAAGGGTCTCGAGGGGACCTTCTCCTAAGAACCAAATGGGGGGTAGAGAGAGACAAGGGTCTTGTGCAAATAACAACAAGGAAACGTTCTGAATTGCATCAAGACCCCAATGTATTAGCCAAGCCCAAGGTTTAAATGCACAAGCAAAAGGGGAAGTACAGATACTTATCAGCGGGAGGGGTGGGGCAATACAAGCAAAAGGAGAAGTACTTATCAGTGGGAGGGGGACAATAGAAATTTTTTCTTTTGGCAGCTACACGGGGAAGCAGGAACTTGGTGGTATCAGGGTGTGGTCAGGACATCGGAGATGACTTAGGGCTGGAACATTCTGTGGTTGTTCTCAGAATCGGTGTGTCGGTGGCCCACTTTTGACCCCCTTTTCTTCTCGGGGGGAGCGGCCCAATTCAGAGATCAGGACAATTGTGTTGTCTTAATGGCTCCCAACAAAAAACAAAGAAGCCTTCCTTTTTCCTTTCCACAAACGTAGGATTCATGCATAATACCAACTACTGAACCCCCAGCAAGCTTCTATTTTGATTTTTTTTTAATTTTTAATATTTTTATTACATATTTTCCTCAATTACATTTCCAATGCTATCCCAAAAGTCCCCCATACCGCCCCCCACTTCCCTACCCACCCATTCCCATTCTTTTGGCCCTGGCATTCCCCTATATTGGGGCATATAAAGTTTGCAAGTCCAATGGGCCTCTCTTTCCATTGATGGCCGACTAGGCCATCTTTCGATACATATGCAGCTAGAGACAAGAGCTCCGGGGTTCTGGTTAGTACATCATGTTGTTCCAACAATAGGGTTGCAGATCCCTTTAGCTCCTTGGGTACTTTCTCTAGCTTCTCCATTGGGAGCCCTGTGATATATCCAATAGCTGACTGTGAACATCCACTCCTGTGTTTGCTAGGCCCCGGCATCGTCTCACAAGAGACAGCTATATTTGGGTCCTTTCAGCAAAATCTTGCTAGTGTATGCAATGGTGTCAGCGTTTAGAAGCTGATTATGGGATGGATCCCTGGATACGGCAGTCTCTAAATGGTCCATCCTTTCATCACAGCTACAAACTTTGTCTCTGTAACTCCTTCCCTGGGTGTTTTGTTCCCAATTCTAAGAAGGTGCACAGTGTCCACACTTTGGTCTTCATTCTTCTTGAGTTTCATGCATTTAGCAAATTGTATCTTATATCTTGGGTATCCTAAGTTTTGGGCTAATATCCACTTATCAGTGAATACATATTGTGTGAGTTCTTTTGTGATTGTGTTACTTCACTCAAGATGATGCCCTCCAGGTCCATCCATTTGGCTAGGAATTTCATAAATTCATTCTTTTTAATAGCTGAGTAGTACTCCATTGTGTAAATGTACCATAATTTCTGTATCCATTCCTCTGTTGAGGGACATCTGGGTTCTTTCCAGCTTCTGGCTATTATAAATAGGGCTGCTATGAACATAGTGGAGCATGTGTCCTTTTTACCGGTTGGGACATCTTTCTATTTTGATTTTTAATGTTTGAAAATAGAGGCACTGGAGAGAGGGCTTAGCAATTTGGAGCACTGGCTGACCTTGCAAAGGGTCTGGGTTCTATTCCCAGCATCCACGAGGTGGCCTACAACCGCCTTTAATTCCTCTTCCAGGGGGGTCTGACGATTTCTTCTGGCTTCTATAGATACCAGGCATCCACTTGGTATACTTACACGTAGTTTAAAAAGAAAGATAGAAGTAGTTTAGTAATTTTAGGGCAAGGTAAACATTAGAATTTTGTTGTACTCCCTCAAGCTCTTAGACAGACTTATATAAACCAATTTCTGTTTTCTTCTCTGTTTGTCTGTCTGTCTGTCTCTCCCTGTCCCTTCTCTCTCCCTCTCTCTACTCTCCCCCTTTGCTCTCTCCCTCTCTTTTCTTCCCTCTCTCTCCCTTTCTCTCCTTCCTTCCTTCCTTCTTCCCTCCTTCCCCCACCCCTCTTTCTTTCTTTCTTTCTTTCTTTCTTTCTTTCTTTCTTTCTTTCTTTCTTTCTTTCTTTCTTTCTTTCTTTCTTTCTTTCCTTCTTCCTTTCTCTCTTTCAATATAGAGGCTAAGTGACCCTGGGCACTGGCTGACTTGGAACTCATTATGTAAACTAGGCTGGCCTTAAACTCACAGATAACCACCTGTCTCTGCCTCTCAAGTGTTCAGATAAAGGGATATGACTGATGTGTGTGTGCATGTGCATGTGTGTGTGTGTTTGCACCTTAGGTTTTTCCCGAAGCCTTTACACAAGAAATACATTCATGGGAACAGGGCATGACTCCAGTCGGTCTGCTGAGCCCTTTATAACAAGCTGTCCACTTGTGCTCTCCTCACACCCTCTGTGGCTTTTTTCCAAGATCCCCCATAGGTGAGAGGCCCATTTCTTATTGTCAGAAACTCCAAACAATTGCCTTGGGTCTTGTGTTTCCTTTGTCCCCTTTAAATGTGCATGTGTAGACACAGTCAGCAGACACCAGGGTCAGCGATCTTGTTCCATTTTGTTCCCAGTGTCCCACAGTCTTGCCTGGAGTGTCAGCTTCAGCCCCAGGGCTCTGCCTGACTATAGACCTTTGAACTCTGATGTCCCAGAGCCCAGAGGGAGGCACAGCAAACATGGAGGGAGGACCAGGGATAGTGTGATGTTCAACAGAGCACTCTCTGAGCTTTTTTGAGGGAAGCCAGCTGGGTATGACTTCATCACTTTCCCTCATTCAGACCTTTAAGAACAGCAGACTGCCTGAGCTCCCCAGAGAATGTGGGCTTCCCAGTAACTTGAGATAGTAGGGTGCGCTGAGATGAAAGTATTGCCTGTTTCCAGGGATGGCCCCCTCCCGACTTAGACCAGCACTTCTCAGGACCAGCCTAAGCAAGATGGGAGTTGGTCCTTTCTTTGAAAGTATGCAAGCTCACTGCCCACCTCAGACTCTGGTATGACACAAGCTGGAGACTGCTTTGGATGATTTTGCCTTGAATGTGTGAGGTATCCTAGTATAAAGCTTGTGTGTCTAATAGGGAAGGTTCAGAGTCTGGTCAGCCATGATTCTTGAAGCCACCCATGCCTTCCAGAGTAGCTTTTGAGTGGAGTGGATGCCAACTTTAGACATGGGGTGCCATGATCCCTTCCAGCTGTAAACTGTCAGGTCGGAAGCTTCAGACACGGCGGCATGCCAATATCCTTTCGAGAGGGTGACAAATCCTCCCAGGATGTCAGAGATTTGGTGGCATTTTGTTCTCAGGCAATCCTGCACACAGGTTGGTAGGTTTCTGTTTTAGGGTCTTTCTACATCTCAGCTGGGTGAGAGATTTTACTCTGAGACCCAGAATCTCCAGTTTCAAGAGCTTCTATTGTTGTTTCCTAGGTCATATCCTTGAATGAGGAGCGGCCTCATCCACAGGACCATGCCTCCATTTGTGTAGGGGCTGAGGGTACCAAGGGCTCTGGTAGATATAGCAAACCAAGAGGAAAGAGACAGAAGACCAGCATTAACCTACATTGACTTCCTTCAGGGCATCATCTTGCACATACTGTCAATTGGAGTTCTTTTTAGTGTTTTTAATTTTGCCTCTCTTTTGGTGTTTTCCGCTAGCCGGGAAGACTCTTTTGACTCTAATAAGGTTTCCTACTAGCAGGTGGGAGTTCCTCCCCTTGTGTGCTGAAAGGCAGAGAGTGAAAGCAAAGGCTTACGGAGGAGTCAGTAAGAGGAATATATTTGAAGTGGGGAGGAGAGAAAGAGCTGTGAGAAACAGGTGCATGTTGTAGCTTTGTGATACTAGAACACCAGAGGCTAGGCACCTAATAAAGAGGTCTGTTTATTTACAATTCTGATAGCTAAGCAAGCATATGACACCGGCATCTAGTAGACTTTGGTGAGGGATTTATGGTGGATTGCCTCACATTGATGAGAGAGCATGTGACAGTGGTGGATGGTATATTCCATAAAGGGACTCAAGGGGATATACATTTTCACAAAAAAATACTCCCAGTCTCCCAAGACCTGTTTGACTCCTGTGAGACAACACTAAGCCACTCATGATGATGCAAGCTGTCATGAGCAAATGTCTTCCACTGGGTCCTGATATTAGAGCTTCTACTACCTCAGTGCCACTGTGCTTCAGGCCAATCTCTGGTATACGGATCATTGGGGGGCACACTTCAACCATATTTAAACTATGTCAGTGGAGAAGAGTGGTAGACACTGGTAGAACCAAAGATGCGAACACTGGCCTCTGCCTCTGAGACAGCAGCCGATCTGTCCACTTTCTCTGGTCTCATACTCCACCCTTAGCTCCTAGAGCCATGCACAACTCCATTATTGAACAGGAACCAACCCTTTGCTCTTTGGGTACCAGGATCAGATGCTTTGATCTTTGGGCTCCTTCTCAGATCTTGGGTTTAAGACAGATGCCTGGCTCTGCCCAGGACTCCTTTGTGAATTCAAGAACATTGAATTCTCAGAAATTTACTGAGGTGGTTTGAATGAGAATGGCCCCTACAGACTCCTGTGTTTGAATACGTGGTCTCCAACTGTTAGGATGGTTTGGGAGGGATTAGGATTAGGAGGTGTGGCCTTGTTGGAGGGAGTGTGTCACTGGGAGTAGGCTTTGAGGATCAAAAAGCCCCTGCCATTCCTAGTTCTTTCTTCCTCTCTCTCTCTCTCTCTCTCTCTCCCTCCCTCCCTCTCCCCTCCTCCCTCCATCCCCATGTCTCTGAGTCACCACATTTTTCTGGCTTGCCATTCCTGACCATGGACCATCATGGGCATTCTAGGAACCCCATAATTTTAACCTTGGGTCAGCACCTTGTCTTACTGATGGAAGAACAGGTAGAGAGTGCAGAATGTGACCACACGGGTTTTCCTAACAGATGCACTGAAACAATTTTTTGAAAGGTAATGAGAATTGTGCATAAGGACTTTATGTTTTGTTTTGTCTTAGTGGAAAGAGAGCAGACTCTTTGAAAGCAGCCTTAAAGTTGCCAGACAGTATTACAGTAGTTTGGCTGTTTCACCACAAAGAAATGATAAGTATTTGAAGCAATAAATATGTTTATTTGTTAGAGTTGATCATTATACAATGTATTTGTATTAAAACATCACATTGTACTCATAAAACTGGATAATTGTCAAGTTGATTAAAATGAAAACAAACAGGGGCTGGAGAGATGGCTCAGCAGTTAGGAGTGCTTGTCACTCTTGTTGATTGGAGTTTGGTTCCCAGCCCTCACCATGTGGGGCTCAGAACTAAGTGTAACTTCAGCTCCTGGGGAATCTAACGCCTTCTTTTGACTTCTGTAGGTAGCTCTATGCGCATAAACACAGATGCATGTGTGCGTGCACACACACACTCGAATGCATACACGCACATGCACACATACAAGCAAAAAAAATAATAATGTATATTTTAAAATAAAGCAAACATTCCCCTCAGCCAACCATGCCAGGAGCATCTCGCTGTATCCTATCACCATTTTGAAATACTTTGCAAGGTTATAAGATAGGAAGAAAAACTCAGAACTATGAGGTAAGGAGTTTCTGCTTTTGTTTTTGCCATGAAGAACTCACAAGCACTACGTACCAAAAAAAAAAAAAAAAAAAAAAAAAAATCAATGCACCGCCTCTTTTTTTCTGCAATGAGACTATTTTTGCAGAATCCCCATCCTGCATGAGCCAAATAACTGGCATAATTTCTGATTTGTTCTGGCCTGGGGCCCTGATAATAGGCAGTAAGACTCCATTTCTTCCTGCACAGGCAGTTTCGACATCAAATGGGAGTATTTCTGATCACAAACACTTTGTCTAGTCCAATGGAAGTCAAACACTGAAGGCTTCCCACTCTGCTAATATAAAAGTCTAGCAAAATAGGAATAGACACAGCACCCCGCCCCCACGTTCATTTTCCTATTAAAATAGATTACAGCAGACTCTGAACAGTATTCATACTTTAATACTTTGTTTGGTAAATCCTTTGCCTAGCTGCTCTCATTTTTAATAATTAAAAATTTAATTAACTTGAATATATGAGCACAGGCAGGGCACAAGCTTGCGTTTTATGTGGAGCCTAACTTGCAGAACTCACGGGCAGCTCATGGACTCCCCCCCCCCCCCCAACCCCTGGAATGAACCTGCAGGGGCTTGTTATCCAGCCTCCACCTCTAGGACTGCCATGTGCTCTCACCACAACTTTAATCAAGACCAGACTTAGCCTGATGTGAAATAAGATCTGAAGGCTTTGAGAAGTCACCCTAATGAAACTGGAGCAGCTGGAGCCCACAGGCTAAGAGGAGTGGGCTTAGAAACCATCATTTCAAGTCTAGATTTCCAGTCCACCTTAAAGGGAACACAACTCATATCTTGGAACCTTGGAAACACTGTCTAACCTTGGGGGCTTCCTGTGAACCTGAACTTGGCTTGTAACTCATTTGGGAAATGACAAATGCTGTTTTGGATGATAATGTGGCTGGGTCAGCAACCATTTGGCTTCAATAAGGGTTTGAATATGGGTTTCCAGTAAATAGCAAGAAAGAACAATGAACATTGTCATCGGTCAGGTCGGTATGTGTCTTTTCAAGAGTTGATTCTAGTTGACTCACATCACTGCAGCCACAGGGACGCTTTGTGGGATGGAGGAAACAGCCAAGGAAGTATTCTTGGCATGAAATGGCACAGGGAATTGGGTCTGAAGCTTTAGCAGGGCATCATGGATGTTTGTGGAGAAGACTGGGTCACAGAGGCAGACAGGCTTGGCCTGATGATGATTTAGTCTTTTGAGGAATGGGGGTGAAAGTGTCCCTAGAGAGCAGCACCTATTGTCTGCCACAGGCTGGCTTTGCAATCCTTGGTGGAAGCATGTGGACCTGTAACATTCACTTGCTTTGTGCACAGAGAACTGGCTAAAGTCATTAAATCCTTCCTTCTGGTCTTGTCACTTCCTATGTTATTACTCAGAAGACCCCTTCATTTATGGTTTGTACAATGGGGATAGAAAAGTCAACTAGAAGCACCTTATGTGAAGCACCAAGAGAACTGTTACAGAAGTAAGCAGGGTGTGTGGACGCTTTTGTTTATTAGAATTTCGAGTCCTGGAAAATCCACAAATGACTTCTCTCTGATTAGAGAGAAGAAAGAAATTAGAGGAATAAGAAAGTATCTCTATTGGCATAGAACTGATGAGTGTGCTTCCAGGGACTTGTCAATCCTATTGGTGGGGAGCAGATTGACCCTAATGCAGTTTACACCCATGGGTTAAACTTATATTTGATCCAGTGTCTGAGAGAATAATTTCCTAGTATTTTACATCCTTCTTCTTTCAACTCTTCTTCAAGATGGTTCTGAAGTGAGTATATACTGGGCATCATGAGTCTGTGTGTCTATCATTTAGGGTGCATAAGTCATGCTTCTGCAGTGTCTCTTTAGGGGTTCTGCTGGCACCTTGGCTGATGTTTTGGTGTTATTAATGTGTGATTAGTCTTTCTTGACACATGAAATGTTATTTTCACTCTTTTGCTACATATGGTGTGTTTGTTTGTTAGCTCTCTGCCTCTGTAACCAAATACCTGAGGTAATTAACTTACAGAGAACAAAGGTTTATTTTGGCTCATCTTTTGGAGGTTCCATCTCAAGAAGAGACAGACAGATGGTTTGAGTCTCAGGTTGAGTGCTGGGTGGCAATGGGGAGGAGAATGTGGCAGAGTGAACTACTCATGCCATGGTCAGGAAACCAACCAACCAACCAACTAATCAACCAACCATCCAACCCAACCCAACCAACCAACCAACCAACCAAACCAACCAAACCAACCAACCAACCAAATCAACCAACAAAGTAAACCAACAACCAACCAACCAACCAACCAATCAACCAACCAACCAACCAACCAACCCAACCAACCAACCAACCAACCAAACCAACCAACCAAACCAACCAAACAACAAACCAACCAACTAATCAACCAATCAATCAACCAAACCAACAACAACAAGAACAAGAACAACAACAACAAATCAAAGAGAAGAACAAAGGAAGTGGCTGAGGTTCAATAGTCTACTTTGAAGGCACCCTCCAAAGACCTAACAACCTTCAACAAATTCCCCTTCCTAAAGTCACACAGCACTTCCTTACAGTACCATCTATTGGATGAAACCTTCGACACATGGACTTTCGATAGATTTTCAACATCCAAACTATGAATGGAATACACTGGAGAGTGTCTTTTTAAAGATAGTTTTAAAGTTCAATATTTGATAATAGAAAACTCAACTTTACTAGAGATAATGTGCTCAAAAGCATTTTTACAATGACACAAACTATAATCTTGTTGAAATTGATAGTCTAAAATGTGGGGTGGGGGTGATTAGGTCTTCGCTGAGAATTTAAAACTTTAATTTTGTTTTTCTGCAACAGGGTCACATGTAGCACAGGCTGGCTTGAACTCAGTATGTAACTTTGAACTACTGATCCTCCTACCTGCTCCCCAGTGTTGGAACTGCAGGCTCACGCAATCATGTTCAGTCCCATGTGGGGATCAAATCCAGGTCCTCATGCATGCTAAATAAGCACCTTACCTGCTTCTAGACTTCCTTAATACATCCTTATACATTTTAGATAAAAAAGTATCTGGTACTAATTGAATAACATCAATAAAATGGAAGATGGGAAAAGTGCTAGCAGAAAAGGAATCAGGAGCCACAGGTCATGGCAAGAGCAAGTTGCCTTCCGTTCTGCTTTTCTCAAATTTATCCTGATGGCAAGTCTATGTTGGAGTCTCCCTTGCTGTGGCTGCAGCCTGATGTCTGTGCTCTGGCCAGGGATCTGTACCAGAACTGGGAGAAAGATTTCTAACAAAGGTTCAGTAAAAGGGACAGATAAGCCTTTCCCTTCCCCTCCTTCCTCCTTCGTCTTGGCTGAATTTCCAGCAGCCTTCGAAGAAGTGACCCCACTAAAGATGCAAGCCACAGCTGAGGATAGAGCAGGACTATAGAAGAGATGTAGGTACTTCCTGGAATCATGACATCATCCCTGGAAGGCTGATCAATCTTCAGGTCTCTTTGATATGAATTCTTATGTCATTAATCCATTTTTTTCCCCATATCTTAGACTACTCAACGTTGAACAAAGTTCCTAACTCCCATAATGGCTTAATAATAAAATTTACATTATGAATTATGAAAATTCATCAATATCAGTGTCATGCTGATTAAAAATATGTAATAAGTAGTCCTTAGCGGCAAGAGCTTGAGATTCAAATGTCCTCTACTCTGATGATGTATGTACAGACAGAGGATTCGTGGTCTTCATCCTCATCTAGAAGGCACAAGTGGATTTTGTCTCTGATATAACTACCATGCAAATCTTGAATTACAAGTTTTTCCAATTGCAAAAGCAGCTGGGAAAATATACACCCACCACGGCCCACATTCACTCTGTCTGTTCATCCTGTCCCTCATCCAGGGTCAAATATGTGGTTTGTTTGCAATTGCCTGGGACAGGTTAAAAGGAGCCAGCTGGGAGATTTCAGTTGAAATTTCTTGATTGAACCCAATGGTTATGTAACTTGGATGTCACCCGGGGTCTCCTGAACTCTTAGGATGGAGATGGGAGCAGCTGGACCAAACATCAAATAAAGACCAGCACTCACCTCACATGAAGAATTTCACTTTCTCCTCTGCCTGTGGTAGCACTTTGGTCAAGGGCTTCTGTTGGTCCTCTCAAGGAGTTTTGTCTCACTGTGCTGTAAAACCATCAGTACAGAATTTAATATTAAATCATTTTATTCATCAGGGTTGCTCAGACAGGAAGCTTTCTCAAGTGTCTCATCTGCTCTGTGGGATGCCTGGGTTTCTTGTCACCTTTTTTTTTTTTTTCCCTCAAAGATTTATTTATTATGCATACAGCATAATAAATATGCCTGTATGTCTGAAGACCAGAAGAGGGCACCAGATCTCATTAAAGGTGGTTGTGAGCTACCATGTGGTTGCTGGGAATTGAACTCAGGACCTCTGGAAGAGCAGCCAGTGTCTTAAACTTTAAGCCATCTCTCCATCCCAGCTTCTTGTCACCTAACTGTACCAGCTCTTCTGTCTTAATGTCCTTGATTTCTCTTGATCTCATTCTTCCTTCATTTGCCCGTGTATCCCGGGACTCCACGGTCTTCTCCAGCCCTTAGTCACCACATAATCCATGACTTGCCACTTTGTCCCTTACAAAGATCCAGGTGCACTCTTGCAAGAACATGTGTTCTGGATGTGACAAGGGTGCACTCACAGTCTCTTAACAACATGGTTGTCTGCATAATGTAGTACTAAACCAACACAGATAGGGAACCAGTTCACAAGGCCCCACCTTTAATTGAAAAGCTAAAGGCTGGGAGCTGGGAAGATGGCTCATCAGTGCAGAGCACACTTTAACCTGTGGAATTAAGCTCTTCCAGAGGACCTGAGTTTGATCCCCAGCACCGGCATCAGGTGGCTCACAAACACCTGGGACTTCAGCTCCAGAGGGATCTTTGGTTTCCGCAGGAAAAATACACTCACTCGCATGCACATGCCCATCTTCCCTCATAACTGAAAATAAAAATGAAAACAACGAAAAGCTACAGAAGTCAATAGCTTCTGTTCTGAGAGATGGCATGTGTGTGTGTGTGTGTGTGTGTGTGTGAGAGAGAGAGAGAGAGAGAGAGAAAGGCAGTCAAGACTAAGTGGTCAGCCCTAACTTTGCATGTGAGCATATGAGTAAACTAATTAGACTAAATGTGTGTGTATAATACAATAATAGTTGTAGAAGAATAGGTCATGAATCTGAGAGGAGAAGATGAAAGTGAGGGGCATGGGAAAAGTTGGGGAGAGATAAGGAGAGGTAAAAATGATCAAATGTAGTACATTTGTGTATGAAATTCTAAGAGTGAGCTCTATTAGTGAGTTCATGAATTAAAAAGTTAACTAAAAAAGAATCCAGGTCTTAAAGGGAGATCTTGGAAAGGCGTCTCCTGGTCTCTGTGCTTACTGTTTGTCCTCTACGCATTTAGCGTAGCTTAACCAATCTCCGTTCTCTCTCGACAGGCTGAGCAGGAGAGCAGAGCAGCTTCTTCTGGGAGTGAGATACCTCTGATCAGCGCCTGCTGGGGATTAGAAGGAGGATAAGGGTAACAGGCAGAGCGCCATGTTAATATTGTAAGGATGGACACAGTTGGTAAAGCCCACCCAGTGTCAAACCCAGTGGACTCCAATGTAACTATGCACTGTAGTCATCGATACAGTTCACTATTAGAGCAATACCTGTACCAAAGCTACTACCATAATGCAAACTATTAGTAACAAGAAGTCAGGGTGGGAGGGTTTGTGTAAAAAACAAGCCGTTAAGGTGATTGTTGGTGATGAAGATGACAAAGTTAGTTATCGCTTCAAATCTACCCTGCATTGTTTGTGAGGAACAAAGACATGGCTTCTTTGCAAAGTCCAGAACACTGCAAGTTCTTACACATCCCAGGAATTAAGCCCAGCCCAGGTGCACCGACTGGAGAAACAGAACACACCTCCTGATGACGGGAGGTGCAGTGCACTGTGAGGGTTCTGGGTGCGGGGATCACACTGAGAGAGGCCTGGGTTTAGTTGTAGCCATCTTTGTTCAGATAATCTACCAAGAGGATAACAGAGATGTCTCATCTCTTCTTTTGAGATTTACATAGGGGCCTCTCCCTCTCCCTCTCCCTCTCCCTCTCCCTCTCCCTCTCCCTCTCCCTCTCCCTCTCCCTCTCCCTCTCCCTCCCCTCCTCCCTTCTTTTCTCCCCTCCCCTCCCTTCCCCCCCTTCTTTTCTCCCCTCCCCTCCCCTCCCCTTCCCTCCCCTCCCCTCCCCTCCCCTCCCCTCTCCTCTTCTGCTTTGTTTTTGGAGGGGGGTGGTTCTCTGTGTAGCTTTAGCTATTCTGGAACTTGATCTATAGATCAGGCTAGCCTTGAACTCCGAGATCCACCTGCTTCTGCCTCCTGAGTGCTAGGATTAAATGCATGTGCCGCCACCACCACCTGGTAGAAACTTTTTTCTTTTCATCAAATCTTTTTATCATGAGTTTGGATTTTTAAGCTTGAAATTCACTAACGTTTAGGATTTTAATCCAGAAAAACAAAGGGAGTAAAAAAATCACTCTGGTAGGCACTCAAGTACACTTTGACCTTAAAGCATGGGAGCTTTCGTGACAGTGACTTATAAACCTGTCACAGGTCCTGAAAATGCACGCCAACAATAATAATCTGTTATTATTCCATGGTATCGAGAGCAGTGATCTCAGTTGCTCAATTGGATTGGAAGAAGGCAAAGAAATGGATTCTGTTTACTACAGTTTATGAAACCCAAGAAACTCAGACACGGCTTATAGCTTTTGTTGTAAGAAACAGGGGGAGCAACCACCTGGGAATGAGCACACATTTTGCTGAACTGTGCTCTAGACGTTTTGTGACGTCTGGTGGAGGAACACTCCTGCTCACGGTCTGCTTGCCAAGGTTCTCACCAGCTGCCCCTGGGCTGCTATTGACGTCTGTGGAGAAACACTGAGCAACTTTACTGGAAAAGTATTAAGAAAAAAAAACCCACCCACATTATGAAGAAACGGGTTGAAAACTTTCCACGTCGCTCTATGGCTTATATTTTTAGTTGTAGGAAAATGTTTGGCTTCTTCATCACGCTGGGCTCAGTGTAGGACATCTGATGATCTAAGGGAAAGGTCCCACATACCATCAGTTGTTGAATGTACATGAGCGTTGACCCTACCTCTGCCCCAGACACCACACGCTGTCTCTCTGTCCCCTCTTGAGGGCAGTATCTAAGATATGCTTGCTGAGGAATTAAAACTCCATTTCCCGTGGAAGGGGACGTGCTGTCTCTTAGCACCTCCCGCTCTGTTTGTCCTGGTTCTGCTTGAGCCTGTCTCATTCTTAATGGAATTCCATTTCACGGACACCAAGGAGCCCGCCACAGGAAGGCTTTCTGCTCGCCAGGGTTCAGGCCAAATAGAAAAGAGACACCTTCTGCCTTTCTTTTCCTGAGTCGTACAGGCTTGGCTGATGTTACACTGTCAATGTTTTTTTTTTTTTTTAGAATATTTTCCAAAGTGTATCCATGGAGAACAGATCTGGTAGGACGTCCCGTAAGAAAATGCTTCATAGTTAGATAATGCAGAGGAATGCTGGAGACCGTAACTCTTCTTGGAAAGCTGCTACGCAAACCAGTAAGAAAAGCTCCAAGAAGATTCTCTGTAGGAAAAAGAAAGACACTTCCTTTTATATTCCAGTCTTCCACACAGCTTTAGAGGCTCCTTAGCAGTAACCACTGTAAATTATAATTCTCCTACACACTTGAAGCCGTTCTGTCACGCACTGACGTATATCAGGGAGCCGGGGGAGGCCATTCTGGCCACTTGAGGATCTGTCTCATGGAGCACAGGCTGTCTCACATCTCATAGAAGTGCTGTTAGCAACCATAAATATTTCCACTTCAGGTCGGAGCTGTAGGGGTAATGACTGGGCTGTGAATGGTGGCAACATGGTACGGTCAGAAACCAAAACAAAAACCTTGCCCCTAGTGCCCCCCACCCCACAAGCGTGTGCGCATATGCAGAGAGACAGACAGAGACCGAGAGAGACAGAGAGAGAGAGAAAGAGAACTGAAATGGATTCTCTCACACATGCTTCCATCTGGTGTCTAGCGGGGGGCGGGCCTATAAATCACTTTTGGCACCTGGGACTTCAACATCCACCCCTCACATCACCTGAGCCAGAAATAACAAACTCACCATAACCCACGCTTAGTTTTTTTTAATTAACGACTCCTGGCAGAGAGAAGAGGCACAGAGACTGGTTCCTGAGCGACTGAACTGCCCCTTTTTTTTTTTTTTTTTTTTTTTTTTTTTTTTGCAAAATATTGCATTAGGTGATTTGATTTGAATGCAAGATTTTTACCTCAACATTTTACACTTGATCTTAGCCAAAAGGCCGAGAAGCTATACCTCAACGTTTTATATTTAAGGTGCATTAAAAAAAATACAAACTGCTGCATGATCTCGAGGCTGTCACTGCTTGTAGCATCCCTAAGATTAAAATGTGAGATAGTTTCACTCACACAGTGAGTAAGTGAAAGGGCAGTTGGTGGGTGGGCGGAACGAAAAGTGTAAAACTTGCACGCAAGTGAATGAGGCTCTGGGAGACCTGCACACAGGTGAGCCGACCACTTTGTGGCTAGAGTCCTTAGGGACCTGAGCATGGGAGGTTAGGAGGGTGCTGGCCTCCTCTGAAGGCAGGAAAAGCCAGGGGAGACGTGGTGGCTTCCTAAAGAAGTTATTAAAGAGTGCTTTTTCCTAAGCTTCAATAATTGCACGCAAATTTAAAACAAATATCCAAAAATTATGCTTTTAAGATTCACTCCATTTTAAATTAGTCAGTGCTTGTTAAAGAGTCGCAGTGACAGGGCTGGAGAGGTTGTTCCACAGTTAAAAGCAATTGCTTCTCTCTCAGAGGCTAGACTTTGGTTTGGTTCTCTGTATTCACGCTATGGCTCACTACCACCTGGAACTCCAGCTCCAAGGGATCTGGCGCCCTCTTCTGGCCTCCATAGGCAACAGCATTCAAATTTGTGTGTAACACACACACACACACACACACACACACACACACACACACACCACTGCCCCCTCCCCACTTTAAAATAAAAAAGTAAATCTTAAAAAATTAGCTATGACAGCGCTCAGTGTTTAGGTGCATCCCTAACACGGATGAGACTGGGAGTTCCATCTGCAAACTGAAAGAGATAAAATAGGAAAACTAAGTAATAGAACCCCAGGGGAAAAAAAAGGAGAAAAAAGTGAGTTAGGAAGAGTAAGGAAGAAGGGAAAAGACAGTGTGAAGAGGGGGAGGGAGGGAGGGAGAGAGGAATTCTGGGTAAGTGACACTGGAGGTCCTTGCCCTCTTCCCTGAATTTGAACTTGCCTTGCTGTAGATCTCATAGTTAGTCACTGGCTCCGAGTCAAGGCAGGGTGGGTGGGAATTGAATCATATAATTTTTTAAAAGGGAGAGTCAGATCAAGAATTTTCAAACCTTTAAAAAAAGTTTATTATTGCAACTGTGTGTATATGGTGTGTTTGTGTGCCAAAGATCAGCTTTCTGGAGTCAGCACTGTGTTGAAGAAGGGTCTCTTGCTGTTTCTGTTCCTCTTCAACCGCTGGACTAGCTGGCCTGTGAGCTGCAGGCAGATTCTCCTGCATTCTGAATTGCGAGGCCGTCTTAATGCAGCAGCCATACGAGACTTTGAGTGTGGCGGAGAACAATCCTTTAAAGTGGGGGAGAGATGGATAGCTCCCGCTTTGTCTTAAAAGCCAAAATCCAATCTCTGCTGGCCCGGCTGCTGGGTGTGACATAGCGTGTATCCTTTTGTGGAATTGGGCTGAGATGAGGAGACCTAGCACTTCGGGTGCACACCGGAGAAACACCTGAAGGGTTCTTTACCTTACATCAAAATAGATTCTCAAGTTGACAATCCAGATTCACACACAGAAGATAAAAACGCCCGTGTAGGTTTGCCCTCTACGTTGCTGATGCTTTGGACTGAGCTTCTGAGGCTTCCTCTACTGTGAGGCTCCCGATGTTGCTGGGAGGCACGCGTCCACTTGAAGCTGGGCACAAAGCCACCCACCCATTCATTCAGTTGTTAAGGTGAGCAGGTCTCTGGATGATTCGTGCTGATGACCAGAAGGGGGCGTGCTTGCACATCACAGCATCGTGCTTAGCCCAGGACTTAGGGAGACTCTGCTCTCCTATTTGTTCAGGACTCTGGAAACGCTGTCTCTCAGGACTCTATCTGGGGAGAACCCGGATGCGGTGTGCAGTAACTGCATGGCAGCCTCACAAGGACATGGGCAACTGTTTACGGAACACACTGGAAAGAAGCAAAGAGTTCCTTGCTAACGGCTCCCTAGGCAAACAGCAAGTCTCTCTTGCTGTTGAAATGGAGGAACTTCCTCAAAACTAGGACTACAGCTTCATGGTAGAACTCATTGTATGCCGTTCCTACTGATGGTTTTGTAAGTGCAACCGGCTTCTCACAAACCTCAGCGCCGTGAAGGAAGGACAGACACCGTGCTTCTCTAGATTTGGCACAATACCTAGCACACAGTAGGTGCTCCTTTTACCTGGTTACATCCTTCTTGCCTTTTTTGGACCTAGACTGGCAGTCCATCCCAGCACTTTCTGTCAAGTGGGGTAGCTCTCTTCCCGAGCGGGAGCTATGCATCACCTTTCCTTTAAAAGCACTTTGAAGAAATGGCCAAGGCCATCGATGCTTTGGCCTCTGGTTACTACCTCGACCTACAAGATGGGAATCCCTTTCTGCCTTCTTTGTTTCTGTCCATAGATTCTGACCGCCAGATTTTATTACCATCTCTGCCTAAAAACACTCGTCTTCAGAAGCCAGTTTCCCATTCCTGACAGAAGGCAAAATAATTAGAAGTCTCTAGGGCATGTTTTATGAGGCAAATGCATTTTAGAGCAGCCGGGGGAACTGAGCCCACCTTAAATAAGAAGTAAAAAGAGAGTTGGGTTTGCAAATGTATGAAAGAGGAAATGATCCAGAAACCCTCACTCACTCACCCACCCCCAGCCCCTACCCACCAAAGGCACCGAAGGTAATGTGGAGTCTCCCAGGGGAGTTGAGGGTAATTCTTCAGGGCACGGGGAGGCTGCGGGTGGCACATTTCATAGTTCAAAGAAACGGGCATCCTATACATTTTGTTAACTAAAATGCCTATAGCATACCTGTTGTTTAGAGTCTGGAACTTGGGGAGGGGGCAAGTGAGCGAAATGGAGTCACAAAGCAAGCACAGCTATCTAAGTTTTGGGGGGCAGGGTAGGAGCTGCACTGGAGAAGCCAGGCCATTTGGGGCTTTCTGTAAGTGAGTCCCAGTGTCTTAGCGTGACAGGTCTTACACCGACAGTCTGCCCTCTGCTTCTGTCTCCACAGTTAATAGCGTTTCCAGGGAATCACATGATCTGCTTTGTATTTCAGTTTCTCCAGCTAGCAAGTTTATTACAATACTTACCTTGTAGTGGTTTTATTCAAGGTTCCAATTCATTAACACCCATAAAATTCTTAGTGTTCTCATACGAAGCACACAGAAATGTCTTCACTGATATCCTCTATGAGGTACAGGCATGCTTTCATTTAAATTCTAATGGTTCTTTTTTTTAAAACTTTTTATCTATTCTTCGTGAATTTCATATCATACAACCCAATTCCATTCATCTCCCTGCCCCTTCATATCCACCATCCGTCAATGCAACTTCCTCCCGAAAAAGGAAGTAAGACAGAACCAACCAACAAAACCCATCTTGCTGGGAAAGCCATGATGTGTCCCATAACACACTGTTCTGTCCAGAATGGACCATCACAGAACTTAATTTAGGGATATCTTTAGAAATGTAGCAACCTCCACTGGATCCACACGGAGAATCAAAATCGCAGGTGTCAGCACGGAGTGGACTGCTCCAGGGTTCCCTTTCCATTGCAAACAAGGAGCTCCGCAAACTTAAGGCCACAATAACCAGGACGTCTGGTTTTCACTTTTGATTACTAATCGCCAGGACATCATTCTGGATTGAAAGTCTCTAGGTCATGCGTGGCTTTCCAATAAGAAAGATTTATGATCCAGACGAACAAAGAAACAAATAGCAAATAACAGCTTTGATTAAGTGGATGAAGAAGAAAGCACACATTCTATTTACTCCCTGCCAAATCTACTCAGTGCGCGCATGTTTATGGGCTACAGTTGCTTGAAATTAATTAGACAGATCAAGGCAACCCAGAGGAAATTAAACCCCAGACAAAAATGGATCTATGCTCTGGATCATTAAGTAACATATGAATATATAGGTATATAAGTACGTATTTTAAATGACATTTGGGAGGCTGTTCATCTACTATTGTCTAAGATTCTTTGAAGGCTCAGATGGTCCCAGTGAGGCAGGCAACCACGGGCGAGCGTTTTTCAGATAGAGTCTACTGATTTCTTTGAATATAAATGAGATTTAATATCCCCTTTATGTGTGTGGTGTGTGATGTTTTTAATAGTCTTTCTTTCCTCATCTAAGGAGTTCGAGTACAGTCCCTCATTTTTCACATGTGTAAAACAATGACTGTAATTTAAACAACAACTTTTAGTTTCTTTTATTTGTCTGCCAGGGACTTTTGACAATCACTGTTTAATGCTGTGCTAGAAAAAAGGAAAACAGGGATGATGGAGGGAAGGAGGGGAGGAGGGAGAAGAGAGAAACGGATGTATGTGTTTCAAATGTCTTGAAGACTATTTCGTTGTCTGTATAGGAATATAGGGACAATAAATTTTAATTTTCAGTATGAAATTACTAAAGCTTTGGCATCCATGTTATACAGTTACCATAAGACAGAAAATTCAGCAGGATACACTGGAAAATGAACTGAAATAAAAAGATTCAACAGATACCTAAAAAGTTAGAGGGCATAGAATGAGAGAGCGCCTTTAACGTTTATCACGCTTACCGTGCTGGTGTTGCTGGAGAGGCCTTGAGGTTGTGTGGACGGTCTCCGCTCCAGATTCCCGAATGAGCATCATGTAGCCAGTATCAGCAGGAACTCTTGATTCTCTGAGTTCTTGGGCAGAGGCTTCAAAAACTGAACTGTCGTTAAAATGCTGTCCTTGTTCCCATCTGCCATTTGTCTCGCTGTTTTCTGATTCATCTACCCTTCTGGAATATCCTGTGAGTACCTCAGCAAAGTTGAATACAGGGTGATTCCTCTCATCCACATGCATGTAGAATAAAATTTTAATTTCATTTAAATGGCAGAGACCAAAGCTAGCATCCAAAACGAATGGGTGTCTTTGAATAAACACTTAGTGTAGGTTTCCAGTGTCTGGGAGCCTGGGCTTCTTCATTTGCTGCTCATCAGAATGAAAGCCAAGGTCCCTTAAGGTCAGGCTTCTGGGATACGGGAATGGTCGTTACATTTAATTTTCTTTGAGCATGCTGAAAGGTTTTTCCATCATGTACACACACACACACACACACACACACACACTTTTAAAAGTAGTTAGAAGGGAGAGAGCTCTGATGGCTAAATAATGCTGTTGTTGAAAGCCACTGTTTGGAGCTGGAGTCATGACTTAGTGGTTGGGAGGACCGGCTGTTCCTCTAGAGGACTTGCTTTCAATTCCCAGCACCATCAAGGCAGCTTGCATCTTTTTACAACTCCAGTTTTGTTGGATCCATGGCACCAGGCATGCATGTGGTATACACATATATGCACACAGGGAAAATATTCATATATATAAAATAAAATAAATATTTTTTTTGAAAAGCCACTGTTCTTTAGACAAAATTACCAGTGCCAGGTGCAGAATACTCCCCTTGTGAGCTGTTGATCAAGGAAGAACCATAGACCGCCAAACACCAAAGACTATTGCTATTTTTAATTGCCCATCAGAATTAGATGACAACCTCCCCCCCCCTTCAGTCTCAAGATAGAGTGAAATCAAACTGGAACTAATTTCTTTCGGATGGGTAGCTTTCATCGTGTCAGAAAAGCAATACAGGTTGCTTGGGAGATAGGGCATCAACGGTCTTAACCAGTTGTGAACCTTACGAACTTCAATTCTTACCTGTCAAGCAAGATGTGCCCACTGGCATAATAGTGGCACAGCCGTTATGGGGATATCCCTAAGCTCTCAAATTAGATTTGAGGCCTGATTTACTGAAGGGAGTGCATAGCTGGTACTGTAAACCTGGGGGATGGGGGTGGGGGTCTCTTCTAAGGCTCAGGGACTATCATGCAAAAGGAAACAGAAAGAATGAGTCCGAAGTCAGGGAAATGCTGTCTTCCAGGCACAACACAGCCATCAAAAACCTGGTCTCATAGGCTGTAGTAGCCTGTGTGGGCTTGTGAAAGACAGGGCCTATCAACAATCATGGAGCAGGAGGGAGCTCATGGGGTCCTACCTCTCCTGGCTGAGTAATTTGATATTGATGGCTTCTAAGAAAGAAAGAGTTACTCTTTTTCAGTAGTTTATCCATCAGCAAGTCCACTTCTGAAAGTATAGTTCTATACTCGTGGCCACACAGATGGTCCTAGTTAAAGTCAGTGCAAACCAAAACAAAATGACAGAGCATGGTAAAAGGACCTGTAGTGAGGAGGGGTGACAGGGGAAGGAGAGCGATATGAGAGAGTCAGGAGAGAGAGGAAACAGAATGTATGGAATCGCCAGAAAACAAATTTAATTAATTAAAGAACTTTGATCATGGATAAAAGATATAGATATCTTTTTACCAGGCACACTTTAAAAAAAAAACAAACAAACAACTTTAGGCTTTTAAAAAGGTCTTTTAAGTAGTGACTCTTCTTTTTGTAACTGTTTATTAACAAGCATTAGTTGATCATTTTAATGAGGCGCGGGGGATGGCTCTATCCATGCACACAGTAGGCACTGATCAAACACAGTCTCTGTGCCCCCATCCTAATTTGTGTACCCTTCCCAGTGTTTAAAGTTTTTAAGTTTCTACAAATGAGAGGGGGGAGGGGAGGGGGAGATGGAGAGGGAGAGAGGAAGAGAGAGGGAGAGAGAAAGGGAGAGAGAGAGAGAGAGAGAGAGAGAGAGAGAGAGAGAGAGAGAGAGAGCATGCCTTTCTGCTCTAGTGTATTTAATCTTACATAATGTACTGGAGGCCAATCTCCTTGATTCAGGTTTAACTCCATAATATAATCCAGTTACACTCACTTTCTCTGATAATAATGGGATTCTCTCCCATTCTTTTTTCCCAGATCACCCTATTGGTTATCTGCACCACATGTTAACTGCTTAGCTCTCATTGAGTACCCGGACTGAGTCCATCCATGAATAAACTTGAATCCTTAAGAAAACTCTACTCGCTTAAAGCATACAGTTTGATTTTTTTTGGGGGGGGCACATGTACCCTCGCATGAGACTACCATCAAAATCAAGACAGTGGCGATTCCTCTAAGGCTCCTGAAGTTTCCCCATTCTTTATAATCCTTCCCTCATACCCATCCTTCCAGTCAAAACCCTCATTTGCTTCCTACTACTATAAACTTATTTGTTCTTTCTGGCATCTTATAGTAACAGAATCATACCATAGGTGCTGGTGGTGTGTGGGTTCTTTTGCTCAGCATAACTATTTTGAGATTAAATGCATAACGTGTTTCAACAGTGCAGTCCACTTGATGGCCAAATCGTGTGGATATACTACAGTTTAGATTTTTTTGTGGACATTTGCTTTAGGGACACACAATGACTAAATAGTGGAAACTCCAAGAATTCTTCTGCAAGGTGCTATACCATTATGCATTCCAGATGCTCCATATTTTTTTGTCAACATTTGGCATGATCACTCCTCCTCATAGTACGCATGTGTATTGGTAACTTTCTTCTTAGGAAGTCAGCACAGCTTATAGCACTTCATGATCGAACTATCTGTGACTAGTAAGTTTTATGGACTTTATTTTCCATCAGGATGGTAGGTATTTCTTTTAGTTGGCCAATTCAGTACAACAGTTGGGTACAAACCCGAGACTATGCATCTTGGGAAAGTTTGATGTTGGCTGTGGACTTTTGTAAATGTTTTAGAAGTTTCCATAAACTTCTAGTTTGTTGAGTCTCAGTTAATAAGTGGGTGTTCATGTTGAATTTCGTTAAACATAGTATTTTTCATCTGTTGAGACAACCCTATACTTTCCCTCTATTTATAAAAATGGGGAATTATTTTTGATAATTTTGAATGTCAAACCAATTTTCATCCCTGGATAAAACACATTGTTCAGTCATCTTCTATTATCCTTTCCCTATATAGTTTAGACTTCCTAAAGGTTTGTTTGGGATTTTTTACCTCTGTAGTCATGAAAGATAGTAATAGTTAACTATTTTCTTATGTCTGGGTTTAGTAATACAGAAATGATAGACTCCTACTACCAACCAAGAAGCATTACATTCATATTCTTTAGGCAAACTCCCCGTTGAGGTCATCTGGCGCTGCAGTTTCCTTATGAAATGTTTTGGAACTACAAATAAAAATGTTATATTGGATATAAAGTTCTTCAGAGTACTTCCCATATATAGCATTGAGAATTTATTTTGTTCTAGTTGTTGGATTGATTGACATAAAGTTCTTGTCAATATCCCCTCATTATCCTTTGAATAGTCCTAAAATATTAGCAAACCATGTGTTCCCTGTTGAATTTCTCGCAAGTCTGGTTACAGGTTTATGATATCATTAACTATTATGTTAAGTTACTTGGCAGTCTGGTACTCTTTGTCTTTCTTAGGAGGCCCATGGCTTGTTTAGGATTAATTTTAGCACTTTCCTGATATTTGGCTCCAGAACTCTAGAGTCTCTGTCTTCTCCTGTCTTTAGCTTTTGTCTCCTGCACATTGGGCCTGGGTCCCCAGCTCTGTCCTCTGTAGGGAGAAGTTCTGGTTCACTCTGTTTGTTTCTTATGTTACAGTTATTGTTGTCCTTTTCAACCTGGGTTTTGTTAGCTTGAAGAACTTGCTTTCATGATTTTCTTTTGGTCCAGTTTTTAAGTAATTCCAGTCAGGAAAGTAAATCTGGTCCATGTTCCTTGTTGTATGGCAGGAAGCTGATATCACTCAGAGGAGTATTAAAGGCTAGTGTTTATTGAGAACTGTACTCCCAATGTTTCCAAGTGCAATACGGTAAATGGAAAAGCACAAAACAAGAGAACTATTAAAATGCCCTAGTATGATTCTCATTTTATAAGAGAAGGAATCAGGACACAGAAGGATGAAATGCTGTTTACAAAGTCTGACATGGGCAAAGAACATGAGACTGGTGTTTTCATCCAGATGTCTCTGTTGCCAAATACTCTCTCTCTTAACCAGGATCCCCATGGCTCTGACGTGGAGCTCTGACTGTTTAAAGAGACACAAATTGCTTTGTCTTACGTTTGCCACCGTGGGGCTCATCCTTTTCAGAAAACCCCTTTTTACTTCTCTCTCTCTCTCTCTCTCTCTCTCTCTCTCTCTCTCTCTGTGTGTGTGTGTGTGTTCACTTGCCTATGCATGTGTACGTGCACACGTGGAAGCCAGAAGTCTATGGCAATGTCTACTTCTGTCACCCCAATCTTATTTTTTAATTTTTTTTTGAGGCAGGTTCTCAAAAGATTGAGAATTGAACCTGGAGCTCACTGACTGGGTAGGATGGCTGCCGAGTGAGTCCCCAGAACCGGCCTGTGTCCCCTCACCAGTGCTGGGGTACAGATATTTGCTCCCATGCCTGGCTTTAAGTGGGTGCTAGGATCTAAACTCAGGTGTTCACGATTTTGCAGTCAGTGCTTTGCCCACTGAAGCCATCTCTTCTCTCTCTTCTCCTTCTCCTCGCAGTGGATGCCAAATGGGGAATGCCTATAGGGTCCACAATATAAAGTCTGATATCAAGATTTCTTTTGAACAAAGCATTAGTTTACATGGGACCCTGACTTTGCCTCCCTGTATGCATTGAGGCAAATTGAAGCTGAAAAGTTCCTATAATAATAAATTTCCACTGCAAATTATTAATTATTATTAATTTTGGTCAAGCAATCACCCTCTTTCAAACAACAGGAGACAAAGTGAGAAGGCTGTGAGGACATCCCTGAAGTTTGAATGGAAGGAAAAATGAGGTTCAACTTTCAAGTCCACTGCCAACTCGAGTGTGAGCCCTGGCACGAGGGCTCTTCTGTGGAAAGATCAACTAGTGCACGCTCACAGCACGTCCAAGGAGCTCAAAAAAGTCCCACAGGACAGAACGACTTTCAGGCCAACAGTTTACACAAGAGCAAACCAGCGTTTTGTTACTGATCTTTTTGAAGGGAATATTAACTCATAATCACAGTGGTGACACTGGGATGAATTTGAGTACCATTCTGATGTTCTCAATTAACTGAAACTCAAGAGATTTTGATGATGCCACATCAGGGGTAGAGATGCACTGGCTCTAATCCATCGTTTGAGGATGGATGCTATACTCACTGTTAGGACTTAACTTCTTTTCTAGTTTCCATGTTCTCTCTCTCTCTCCCTCACCTCTACTCCCCCTCCCCCTTTCTCTTTGTGTGTGTGTATGTGTGTGTGTGTGTGTACAGGTATACATACCCTTGTTAAATTCTACCTACATAAGTAAAAAAATATTTTTGAAAATAGGAAATACACATACCCAACACTGTTTGGGTGACCAAGAACTTGAAAATAGGTAGCCCAGGGACTTAATGTAAAACCAAATGCTACTGTTCTACTAAAAGAACATAGCAATAAGATGACACCCATTGACATCCTGCTACACTCAAAGATCAGTGCCGTGCTCAGCCATCATCAGAGAAGTTTCCTCCTGCAGCAGATGGGGAACAAATAGAGACCACAGCCAGACAATATGCAGAGAGTGAGAGACCTCGGATCCCTGAGCCCCAGATGGGATGCCTCCCTCAAATCCCTTCTCTCAGGGCTCAGGAAACCCTGTGGAAGAGGAGATGGGAGGAGACTAAGAACTAAAGGGGATGGAGGGCACCAAGGGAGCAGGGCCTTCTCTAAATCAACGGGATCGATGCACTATGAACTCACAGAATGAGGCAGCATGCGCAGGCCTGCTCCGGTCTGCACCAGATCGGGTCCTAGAGCTGAAAGGAGAATGCTACAATTTATAACCACCTGCAAAAGAAAATGTAGTTTTCTCCAAGGGGGTCGCACTGGAGAAATAAACTATTCCTGAGGGTAGGCCACATGTCCAGCAGGAGATGACCAGCAGTAAACGAACTCGGTGACATTTCTGGAGGGTCCTTGTCTCATACTGTCCTTTTGTGGCTTTTTTTTAATCTTATTTTTTTATTTTATTTTTAAAAATTATTTAATTTATTTTTCTCTCTTCTTACCCTACAGGGCTTCTGTGTACATATCATGGCTTCGAGCGTCAGTGTGTATATACTAAGGGATTTCTGAGTGTGTGAAGGAGTGAGTCTCCGAGTCCTTACCTGAGTCTTTGCCTTTTCTTGGGCTCTTTTACTTCTGTTTGTGTTGTCCCTATTCTTACATGTTAATTTTTATTTCATCTTACTCTATTTTTATTATAATCCCTTAGAAACTTCTTTGTTTTCTAATGAGTGACAGAAAGGGGGTAGATGGGGATGGGAGGGGAGGTGGAGAGGAAGCAGGGGGATTAGAGGGGGGGAACTGTAATCAAGATGTGTTATTAAAGGGGTGGGGAGAGAGGTGGGAAGTATAGTCATCAGAAAGTGGAAACCTACCCAGCACCCAACCATTAATAATAATGAATGAGTGAGTGACTTTTATTGCGGTCTCTACCTGCCCACTATATAAAGTAAGTGCCGCTGTATTTGTGCGTGCGTGTGTGTGTGTGTGTGTGTGTGTGTGTGTGTGTGTGTGTGTGTGTTGGGGAGAGGTAACTGATAGCTCCCGACCATCTTAAGTCTTAGGCAGAGATCTGGAGTACACTTGGTGTTTTGTAGAAGGTGAAGCAAGGCCTAAGATCTTAGCTGGACTTAAGGTGGAAGGGCCCTTACCAGCGCATGATGTATTCTTATAAATTGTTTTACATTCTCAGTCTAAATCCTCCCAACTTCTGACTTGTGGGCCTCCCCAGAGATGGAATGCCTAGACCTATGATTAGGCAGTGAAGGTTTACAGGGAAGTGCCAAATACGACTGCCTTCCCAGAGCTGCAGCTGTGCAGGTTACAATCCACAGGGGTCCCTATCATGGCGTGAGGAAAGAGAGAGAGAGAGCAGCTTCCTATCCCTGGATCACACAAGCATTATGAAGGCTGGCTTACCATGAGTTGAATACAATCTTTTACAAGAGCCTAAGTAGAGAGAATTGGTGGGAAGGAAGGGTGTGTATCAGAGGAGTCCATGTGCCATTTTGGTAATCCACAGGCCATTGACGTTTTCCCCTTTTTTATCCCGTTTGGAAAAATGCTTAGTTGCAGACAAAGAAGTCAACTGTGACTTAAGCAAAAATAAAAGAGTGTTGGCAAAGGCAGCTGCTATGGGAGAGGCAGGGGAGACAGCAGAAATACCAGGTAGGTACAGCATGCTGGTGGGAGTGGAATGACTTGGCGAGGACTGGCTACCCTCCTGCCTCTGGCACTGAAGGCTGAGCTTCCTCTTCCAACAACTGCAGAGCTTGTGTCCTGAGTACAGTGGAAACATGGTATCCTATGTTGAAACATAGGGTTCTGCCCTGACTGTCCCCTCTGTGCCCCATTCAAAGGCTATAAATAATTATAGATCAGATACTCAGTCAAATGAAATATGTTCCTTTCTCTTGACAAATACACTCTACTAATCAGCTGAAAAAGTCAAACCCAAGAATTTTCAGCTTCTTACTTTCTAATGGGTGACTTTCTTCCCTAACCCAGACTAGAGCACGTCGCTCTGCAAACCATACCACAGCACACCAGCCTGCTACATAAATACCAGCCACATCTGCAGAGAGCATCCCTTGACCTTCCTTTAGGTCTAGGGGTGTGAACAGTCTGCTCCCAGGGAAATGGACACAGGAAAGTTTAACATAATGTTCTTAAAATGCCCTTTGAGTCAGTGGGCAAGGAATTCAGGGCCTCTGGCTCCTCGGGGTGTAGTCAAGAAGCAAGTCTGGAGGTCAAGGTCTGAGTGGGTGCACCCTGCTGGATATGTACATTCTAAGGAGGGGCACAGAGAAGGACAGTCAGGGCAGAACCCTTAAACTGCGCCATAGTGCATACCTCTTGCCTGAATCAAAGCAAGCTCTGCCACCACCAGGTCTGTAGGTGCTGCGCTGTGTACTGAGTATGGCTACTGTCTTGCTTTCTCTCACTCTACCAAAATCCCTGAGGATGAATACTATGCAGAGAAAAGAGGTTTGTTTACCCCAGATTTTAGAAGCTGAAAGTTCAAACCGTGTGGTGCTGACTGACTTTGGTGAACTACCCTCCCCCAATGTGTCAGAATATGGAGGGCAACCACACAGTGGGAGCACGGTCAGAAAAAAACCATATGGTGACACAGGAAGTCAGAGATCAGGGACAGGCCAGTCTTGACCTTTTTATGAACACCTGAGCCTGAAAAAACTAGCTGGAATCCTTAGAAAACTGCCTTCATCCATGCATTGGTGCCCCCCAAGGACCTACCAACCTTCTTCTGGGTTTACCTCTTAGAGGATCCACCACACCACTTACACTGGGGACAAAGCTTTGAGCACACAATCCCTGGAGGAACACACCCAAAACACAAGGGTGCCTCCTAACCAACAGTATGAGTGCTGCCCCAGAAGAAACGAGTTTGGAGATGGGTCAGGATCACGTCCTTAGCCTCATCCAGGAGAGAGCAAGCTCTCAGTGAGGAGCAACAGAAAACAGAATCTGATTAAAAAAAAAAAAAAAGACTACTTCGTTTAGATTAAATGAACCACTCCAAAACATGCTGTTAAGACAAAGTCTACAAGACTATCACACACACACACACACACACACACACACACACACACACACGGTCATGAACACTGCAGGTGATCAAAAAAGCAAGCAAACATGCAATTCCCTGCTACTCGATGTGAATGGGGGGAGTCTTCTGTTTCCGTTGTTAATTTCCATTTTGAGGTCAGAAATATCTTCCCAGAGAGCAGTGGGAGTGAGAGTAGATGGCCCTTGGCCATTAGCTGATGTAGCAGACATTTGTCACTTCTGTCTGTTCCCTATCCACTTCTGCTTTCCATGGTTAGAACACTGTCCAAAAGCCCCAGAGTCTGACCCAATTGGAATGTCACACACTCATAGTTGCCCATTGTATCCCTGCAAAAAATGGGCATTGTATCCCGGATGTGGGAATGGCTTGTGGGACATCAGCTGTCAGCATTGTTAATTAATTACAGATAGTTAAGAAGGAGGTATTTAGGAAGGGGGAGTTCTATGCAGGGGATGTGGCAAGTATGTTACTAGAAATTCCTTCCCAGAACCCAGAACTTGTCTAGGCAGAGCCCTCTCCCCCGTTAAGCCAGAACCAAGATGTCCTCAGCTTCTAGCTGCTATCTGTGTACTTCAGTGTGCTTGGATGATGTTCTCAGGTCAGGAGACACCACCTAAAGGACTATGTTTCTAGATTTTGGCTCTCCAGTGACAGAGAGCTCCTGGCGGTCAGCACCACCTAGAGCTACAATACCTTGGAGTTGGACTCCTAATTCCATCAATTTTCCATATCCTTCGCTTTCTTCCTTGGTCAAAGTGGGTGACAGCCTGGAATGAGGAATGAAGCTTAAGGCTGGGAGGGCTCCTGGTGCTCTTGGATTCTCTTGCCATTGGGTGAGGCAGCCAAGTCTTGGGGCTTGCTGTTGGTCTAATTATGAGATGAAACTCAAGAGACTTACCAGCTCTCACTGTTTAGACCAGGCGGTTGGCCTCTCCGTTATAGAATCAAACTACTTGAGGTCAACAAATGAAGTTCAGCACGTGACCAGAGATTCTGCAGCAGGGAGGGGACCTCAGGTTGTTTGACTCAATATTTGAATTCCAATATGGGTTGTTTTATTTGGTGTTTTGAGCCATGTGTATGCTGAGATGACACCAACTATAAAACACGCTGAGAGGAAGGAGAGGGATGATCTCACAGGGACAGGGACAGCACTGCCACCCTACCTTCCCACTGGAGACCATAAATCTGCTCACTTCTGAGGATTTGTGCTTGTAGGGACTCTCTCCTCCTTTCCTTTTCCTTGGCCAGCATCCAGGCTGCTCTACTCCCTGTGAGCTTTCCTTTGATTTGTGAGGGAATAGCTCTCTTGGTTTGACTCACTTTATTTCCCAAACGGACTATGTTGGAGTTCACGATCCCTCTTGTTTCTACACCTCCTCTCCTGGGGTCTCTGGGTGTTCTCCCGGGCCCCAGGAGATCTCACACCTGCCCGGTCGGCAGTGAGCAAAGCTACGCAGGGAGAGGGACTCTCTCGGCTCTCTGGTGGGATTTAGACGACTCTCCCCCTTTTTGGTTTCTTGCCATACAATAAAGCGAGCCCTTCCCCGTGGGTGCACATTTTACAAGCCAAATAAAGAAGAGTCAGGTTCATTTGCATGGACACTGGGCTGGCCTTGGTGTCTTCACATCTGGAAGACAAATGGCCTACTCTATCAAGTTACCATGTCCTTCCTGAACTCAGACTACAAAGCCAAGGGACGCACGTGCTCTTGATACAGATATAAAAATGAATCTGCAGCCACACAGTGCTCCTTTTTATGTATGCTGGCTGTATCATTTGAGTTTTTGACAAATCAGGTAAGAGGAAGAGACGGTGATCATGACATTTCATATATGAAGTGAAGTTCAAAGCTTGTCTGTCGGTACGAATCTCAGTCCTCATGATGCTGCTATAACAGAAGATCTAAGACTGAGGAATTTATTAAAAAACATAATAGAGATTTAGGCTAGGTGAGAGAGCACTCGCAGGTAAAAGAACTTGCCACCATCCTTTCTAACCTGATTTCGAGTCTTGGGAGACACGTGGTGGAAAGAGAAAACCAACTGCCACAAGCTGTCCTCTGACCTGCATACATGCACCATTGCATCCGTGATGCATGTATGCAGATATATGAATAAATAAATAGACATGAATAAATAAATAAACATGCATTAATGAATGAAGGTAATCATTTAAAAACAAGCATATGCGGCCCACAATTCTAAGGCCTCAGTAGTCCGGGAGAATGGCTCTGGCATAGGATGTGAACCTGAACTCTGTGGTTAAAGGAAGAGAAAGCAAGGCATACTTTCACAATGGTTCACTGGAGTGTGTGCGCCTCACTCCTAGAGATGGCCTTCCATGGCTCTCAATCTTTGCTTTGGTGTGTTTTAAGAAGGGAGGGCACTGGTGTGGTTAGAAAAGCTGTGTGGCCCTTAGATAATGGAGACCTGGCTCTGGGGCATCTGGGACACCAACATACTAGAATGTGAGGTCATTTTCCTTGGTTCAGACCCCAAGTTAGGCCAAAGTCAGTTTGGGCATCGAGAGAGGGTTTTACGGTAGTACCTCGGGGAACATCTCTTGGTATCACCAAAAGAAAACTCTTTCAACTCCTGATTCTGCCAATCACCATTGCTCCATTAGAGGTGCAGTAGGAAGGCCCTTGTGCCTTCGGGGATGTGCAGCATACATCCAGAGAAGCATGGGCTCTGTCAGCTCTGGGTTTGCTCTTCTCACCACTGGCTCCTCTGGGGGGGGGGGGACTTTGTACAAACTAAAGGAAAGACATTACATTATTTGGAAACGACCAAACCATTTAATTATCTAGGAACAATCTTGGCAGTAGTGTCATGACAACATAGAAACTCGAGACCAATCTAGAGTCCCGGGTCCACATCCTTTCTTCAAAGGCCAGTGGTTAATTTCCTGGACATATTCCAACTCATCAATGGCCTCAAAGTAGGAAGCCTAAGACAGTCCTTACCATAAGGAGGCCAACGTGCTAAGCAAAAGGAAGATCCTAGCCTGTGCAGAACTCCTCTACCCGGGGGATGCTCATATTTTACCTTCAATTCTGTTTTGACCCCTGGTGTTGATGACTTGATGACTGGGCAAAGTCTCTTAATTCAGTCTACCGAGATAGTGACCTTGTGCCTCTGCCTGCTTTTTGCTTCTACTTGATAATGTCATCTTTATCTTTATCTACTTTGCAGGGCCCTTATTTGTTGGCTCCTTATTTTATCCTGGAGTGAATATGAGTGCTATCTTACTTTATGTTGCTGTAACAAAATACTCAAGGCAGGACACTGTAAAAGCAAAAAAGTTATCTAAAAGGATGGTACTGGCATCTTTTGGCTCCTAGGAAGAACCTCAAGGTAGAATTATTCAATTTTCTACTCAAGGTAGAAAAGGAAGAAGTCTGTCTGTCTGTCTCTGTCTCTGTCTCTCTTTCTCTCTGTCTCTGTCTTCTCTCTCTCTCTCTCTCTCTCTCTCTCTCTCTCTCTCTGTCTCTCTGTCTCTGTCTCTGTCTCTGTCTCTGTCTCTGTCTCTCTCTCTGTATGTGTGTGTGTGTATCATGTAAGAATAAGACTGTAGGGCAATGCCAGGCTCACTTTATAACAATCTAATTTAACCAACCATTAATCCTTGAGTGTGGCTGTGGGTCTCGGGTGCCCACTTTTGTCTCCTGCACAAATGTTTCTGGAACATCCTGGTTGCTGCCTTCTGCAGCTCTTCTTCCTTGACTGAGGGCTTCTCTGGCAACAAGGGTTATCCTCTGGTGGAGAAGCTTATGACGTGCTGAGGGAGCAGTGCTCCAAGAGCAGTCCTCCATCAGTGATGGGCGAGACTTGGAAAACACTACCCACCTTCTTTGGTCCCTGGTGGTCTTGTGTCTACCTCTATGGAATCCCTGTGATATTGCGCTCTCATTGCCAACAGAGTTAGTCGGCTCAGGCACATGCTTTGTATGGGCTTCCTCTTTCCTGGGAGGTTTGTCTGGGCTTACACGTCTGCCAGTATTTCTTGGGATTGAGTTTCAATCAAGCTACTTGGGCCCATACCCTTGCCCCGGTGTCTGCTTCTTGGGGAACTCAACCAGACTGAGAAGGGTGGGGTTCTGTGTAACAGATCCAAGCCCATGGACATTTTAGAAGCATAGGTAAGGACCCTAATGCTCTCAAATCTTTCAAATCCCCCTCCCCCAAAACTAAGATGATGCCTTGATATTCTTGAGCATACATGCGAATTTGAAATTTTTCTGTCAAGTTCAAACTTGGGCATGGTGGTATATATACCTTTAATCCCAGCACTGGGAAGCCAGAGGCAGGCAGATTTCTGAGTTCAAGGCCAGCCTGGTCTATAGAGAAAGTCTATAAGCAACCAGGGCTACACAAAGAAACTGTCTCAAAAAAACAAAACAAAACAAAACAAAACAAAAAAACAAAGTAATTAATTAAGTAAGTAATAAAAATAAACAAAACTCCGAGTTTCTGGACATTTGATGGCTATAATAACTAGAAAATATGTTTTCTGAATAAACTCCTGAAGATTTATTTAGCTACAATTAATCAGATTAAAATTTTTGTAAACTTTTCTTCTTCTTTTTTCTTCAACCCAGTCCTCTACCCACAGCCCACCCCTGCACTGCAATTCTGGCAAGCACCTTACCACTGGTTCAAAAGTAGTTGACGAATGCACAGCCCGCTACAGCACAAGCCTGGCCAGAACTTTTGAATGTGGATTTCTTCCCCCTGGTATATATGCCTTCACCCACCCGGATAAAAGATGCTTATTTCTAGAGGCTTTTAGCTATTTAAGATGTGGTTTGTTTTCCTAAGTCCAGATTGTGTGTACTTAGAGAATTATTATTTTTCTAGAATAATATTTTAAAATAGTTTTTTTTTTCCGAGAAATTGCTTAGCTCATTAGTTTTTTTTTTCAATATTCTTGGAATAACACCTTTAAAATGTGAGGCTAGAAGGAACAACGGCCACCACAAACATCGGGAAAACCGAAAGCTAAAATTGGTACTGGGAATTGGAAGCCAGGACTTTATCACCTGTATTTTCACAGATGCCGTGTGGCTGGGACCTTGGCCAGCCGGGCAGTGGGTGGCTCAGCCATCCTTCATCTTTCCTGGAAACTGAGGTGTTTTCTTGACAGCAGTAATAAATCAGGCACCCACAGGAAGCTGGCGGATGTGAGGAAGCACGAGCTGCCTGGAATCGCTTCGCGGTGATTTGCTCACTGGAATTATTAGAGAAACAGACCTCCAATCTTCAGGAGGGTGCACTCATCCAAATGTCAGGATGACTGCTATGGAGACAAATATTAACTTGCTTACAGCACGCACAGGCCACGTGAAACGGCGAAGGTCCGAAGCCTCGGTAGCTTAGTTTGCATGAGCACATTACAAATCCCCGCTTTTTGTTTGAATTTCTGAACTGAAGCTTTTGGCCTTCTTTGGGGTAAACATTTTCAGCGGGTACAGTAGCACCCCAAGGGAATTTGCTGTAGTTCACAGGAAACAAACAAGTATCCTGAGGTTTTCATTTCGACATCCCAGCAACTTGAGAGTGAAGTAGCTTTCAGTGCTGGAGGGATGGCTCAGCCAGTTAGGGACACTGATGCTCTTCCAGAGGACCCAGCTTCAGTTCCCAGCACACACATGGTGGCTCATAACTGTCTGTAACGCCAGTTCAAGGTGGCCCAATGCCTTCTGAATTCTGAGGGCACCAGGAAGGCATGCATGTGATGCACAGACATACATGCAGGCAAAACATGACAAAACCCACAAAATGATGATGATGATGATGGTGGTGGTGGTGGTGGTGGTAACAGTAAAATGAGGTCGTGTTTGAAACACATTGATCTTTAGCTTGAAGGTGACTATTGGCTTTGTCTTCATAACCAAGTTTTGGGCTACTGCAATGATTCTGATGTATTTAAATTTGATTTATTGTTGTTGTTGTTAATGATAAAAACACCGAGTTGGCTATTTGTCAATCCAATAATGGTATTTTAGATTGATAAAGTTAAAATTTTAAGGTACTTAATAGCATTCTTGGGTCCCTTCTTTCCCTCCTCAGGGAATCATCTTTACACTGCCCTGGTCATCAATGTCTTCTAGATTGCTTACACCCGCCCCCTCATCAACATCCGCCCCCTCACCAACACCCACCCCCATCTTGTCTCCACCTCACTGTAACATCTGAATGGTCTAAACTACGGTTTTTATATACTATAGCTGGGCATGGGGGCTCACACTATAATCCCAGCATTCAGGAGGCAGAGGCAGGAGGATTATAAGTTGGAAATCAACCAAGACTACAGAGTGAGTTTGAGGCCAACTTGAGCTACATGAATAGATCATATCTCAAACACCCCCCCCCATGACCAAAAGAATAATTCTATTTACTTTAATTTTTGATGCATTATAAGATTTTTCTTTGTTTCTTTTCTATGCAGGGTGTCAACACCCCTCCCCACAGGAACATACTCATGATAGCGCGTAGCACTGTCTGACTTGGGTACCTGGTCCACAGGACAGAAAAAACATCCCATCCAAAACCTTGGTTTTCTCTCTGAACTTGGCTGCCACACAGACTGTTGGAATAAATATTGCCATGCTTCAAAGAAATTATCTTGGATTTCCTTCAAATTTCTGAAGCATCAATTACTTCAGGAAGGTAGGAAAATATCTTGCTTGATGCTCTCAGGGGATTATTCAGTCTCCACTGATTCCTCTAGGAAGAGCCTGCACAATGGCTGACTGATCCTTTTGGAACAAGCAGATATGACTGTTTCCTCTGTTTCTATCAGGGATGGATTAAGGACTCATTAAATCTAGAATGTACTAGAATAGACTGCATGTCCCAAATGTGCATTAAAAAGGAAATGAAAAAAATTAAAGTGAAGAGAATTATTCTTTTAGTCATGAGAGGTTTGTGTGTGTGTGTGTGTGGTGGTGGTGGTGGTGGTAGTGGTGGTGGTGGTGGTGGTGTGTGTGTGTGTGTGTTTGAGATGTGGTCTATTCATGCAGCTGAAGTTGGCCTCAAACTCACTCTGTAGTCTTGGTTACTTTCCAATTTATAATCCTTCTGCCTCCACCTCCTGAGTGCTGGGATTATAGTGTGTGCCCCCATGCCCAGCTGTAATACATTCTTCAGCATGAGCAGGTGAGAAAACAGGTGGGAACATAGCTATGACTGGCTGAAGTGCTGTGTAAGCTCTTGGTTGACAGCATCACTAGGAGGAAGCAGGGACCTCATATTGCTTAGTTTGAACTGAGTGCCCCAGAGCTTGGTCCATCTGTTTAAAAAGTACTTAGCATTTCCACAAACTCTACAGCTATCACTGAGTCAGATCACTCCAAATGCATACTATTATTCTCTCTCAATATTTTACCCTCACTACTTGGACTTATTTTAGCAAGGACACTAAATATTTTATTATGCACAATCCCTGGCCTACTTACAGAAGTACTGGATAGAAAGTCACGGGTACTACTACTAGTTGGCTACCCATCATCCGGCCTCGTACTCTTCTGCTAACAGCCATTTAACCCCTCTTTCCCTGAACACCTGAAGAAGCCAGCCCATCCTAAGACCAGAGAAAAATCAGATTCACTTAAGTCAGTTGCAGTAACTCGGTCACCTTGTCTATTGAGTTCTAGAACCAAGGAGAGACATATCTGCCTTTGTCATTCCTGGTAATTGAATGGATAGTCAATTTTAGTTGGAACAGTTAGATTGTAAGAAATAAATGTTTTCCTCTAGATGGAGGCTTGTTTAATTCCACCCCCCCCGCACCCCAAGTATCTAAACTTAAAGAGAGAAGCACGCGTTGTTCATTGGCTTTAATCATTGGCTTGTGACTATAAGACAAATTGATGTAGGGACAAACATCCAAGAGAAGAGCCAAGGGGATTCCCAGGCAAGGGAAACCGGATGGCTGAATTTTTCAGCCTCTTGAACTGGAGGTTTTCCTGAAAGACCATAGCAGTTTTAGCTTAGAAAAGGGTAGAACCCTTGAAGATCTTTGATTCAAAGAAACCCTTATCAAACTCCAGTGCTATTTATAGAAATAGAAAAGCACATCATAAACTCAGGGACTCTTAGAAACCCGGGAGAGTCAGAATAGCCTCAAATCACAAGTAGGCAGTTGGGAAGCTCACTGCCAAGGCACTATAGTCAGAACAGTGTGGTCCTACCAGGCTCCCGTCATCCACCCACCTTCTACCCTCACATTCCAGGTCAGTGGATAAATCAGAGAGTCCAGTAATAAACTTTATACATATGACTAAATGACTGTCACAGAATTGCCAAGACGATCCAAGGCAATAACAGTCTGCCCATTCTTTTAAAAACTTAGTACTGAAAACACTGGACATCCACACGCAAAAGAATGAGGTTAGGTGCTCACCTTACATGACAGACAGAAATGAACTCAAAATGAACCAAAGACCTAAACTCAGTAAACATGGCCAAAACTCTACGAGGGCAAGATGGAGGATGGAGAAGCCACTTCTCAGATCTGGTATTGATAGCAAAAAGCATAGGTACCAAAGGAAAATAAGAGATAGGTGAGGTGACTTGTGCTTCGTTAAATTTTTAATAGTTTACATAAGATGATACTATCAAGAGAGTGAAGACAAACTCATGGTAAGAGAAAAAATGCTTGGAAATCAGGTGTCTGCTATGAGTTAATAGCTAGCATATATAAAGAGCTCTTGCAATTCAATAACACCAAAAATCCAGTTTTACGGTGGACAGAAAAGATGAGTAGACAAAATTTTAAAGGCAATATACAAGCAGATGATAACACAGATGAAAAAAAAAAGCTCAACGTTAGGAAATGCAAGTCAAAATTACAGGAGACCACATTTCACATCGACATGGCCATTACAAAAATCAAAGAAACAAATAAAAAGCCACAAAATATTGGCTAGGATATGGAAACTTTGAAACCTTTGGTTACCGCTGATGGGAATGCAAAATGCTGCAGCTGCTACCAAACCAAACCAAACCAAACCAAACCAAACCCAACCCAACCCAACCCAAAAGAAAACAAACAAAACCAAAACAAAACAAAACAACAGTTTGGTGGTTATGGTGGTTTGAGTGAGAATGGTCCCCACAGGCTCTTATGTTAAATGTTTGGTCTTTACTTTGTGGAAGTGTTTGAGAAGTAGGGGGTGTGGCTTTGGAGGAGGTGTATCACCAGGGTGGGCTTTGAAGTCTCAAAAGCCCGTGCCCAGGCCCAGTGTCTTTCTTTCTGCCTGCTGCCTCTGGGTTAGAATGTGAAGCTCTCTGGTACTGCTCCACTGACATGCCTGCTTGCTTCCCACGATAGTGATCACAAACAAACCCTCTGAAACTGTAAGCAAGCACCCAGTGAAATGCTTTCTTTCATAAGAGTTGCCTTGGTCGTGGTTTCTCTTCACAACACTAGAACAGTGAAGAAGGCAGTGGCTTCTCAATTTTTAAATGGAATCCCTGTATGAAGCAGCAGTTCCACTCACAAAAACAAACTCAAAACAAGGACTTGAACTCACAGATGTACAACAGCTGCTCACAGCAGCATCAGTAACACCACTGCAAGTGTGCATACAACCATAAGACACACCACACAATGAGTAGATACATGGGTAAATCAAATGTGGTCCACAGTGGGATCTGGGCCAGCTTTTAAGAATAATGAATTCTCATAGGTGCTATAACACGGATGAAACCAAAAGATATATGCTAAGTGAAATAAGCAGGCATGAAGGAATAAATGCTGTGTGACTCTACTCATATGACACACATAAGATAGAGATAGGAAGTATACTAGTGGTTATCAGGGGATAGGGAGGAGACGTGAGCCCAAGGGACTTACTGTTAATTGCTGGAGTAGTCAATGATGTAGAAGTGGACCGGGGGTAGGGGAGGCAAGGGTTTCACCACAACAAGCTTTAGCACTTTCAGTGTTGTGTGGACCTGCACAGGTAGCAAGACTAAAATGATGAACGCTGTTCTGTGCATATTCAACTACATACACAGAGTTGATGGTCACTGGTGGAAATTCTGAAACTTGGACATTTCCATGAAGGTTTTGAAGCTAGGGAGTTGGGAAAATGCAAGATGGGTTAAAATGTGGCTCAAAGAGAGAAGGTCCAGTCCTGTGGAGCTGCAAGTGATAGGGAAAAATGCTGCAGCCTGTCCCCTCCCCAGTAGATCATGCAATTGGAGGTAGATGTCCCATAACAAGGAGGGCAGGCTTTTCAGCCCTTGCTGAAGGGTGGACCAGAAACCTATGAAATCCAGAGACACAGGGCTTACACACCAAGTCTACCATAGTCTGTAACTTCAAGCATGTTCAATAGGCTTGCTGGCTTTTCTTCTCCTTCTCCTTCTCCTTCTCCTTCTCCTTCTCCTTCTCCTTCTCCTTCTCCTTCTCCTTCTCCTTCTCCTTCTCCTTCTCCTTCTCCTTCTCCTTCTCCTTCTCCTTCTCCTTCTCCTTCTCCTTCTCCTTCTCCTTCTCCTTCTCCTTCTCCTTCTCCTTCTCCTTCTCCTTCTCCTTCTCCTTCTCCTTCTCCTTCTCCTCCTCCTCCTTCTCCTCCTTCCTTCTCCTCCTTCCTTCTCCTCCTTCCTTCCCCTCCTTCCTTCTCCTCCTTCCTTCTCCTCCTTCCTTCTCCTCCTTCCTTCTCCTTCTCCTCCTCCTCCTCCTCCTCCTCCTCCTCCTCCTCCTCCTCCTCCTCCTCTTCTTCTTCTTCTTCTTCTTCTTCTTCTTCTTCTTCTTCTTCTTCTTCTTCTTCTTCTTCTTCTTCTTCTTCTTCTTCTTCCCCTTTCCATCTTAGTCTTTTGGCATTTTCTTTCCTAGCAGGTAAGCTTTTGTGGAAAAGATATTTGAATTGTTGATTTACTACGGCCTCAAGTGAAGGGTCTGCCATATGTTGCTTATCACAGCAAGCACAGATGATCAAAGTCAAACAGAACATTTTGTATTGAGCATTTCCACTGGGCTGCCTTGTAAGCTCTTTTCCACTAACAATGGAGAGGAAAACAAACTGACATCAGCCTCGGCCATTGCCAAAGAAGACATTTGCTTTCTGTTAGCTCCAATCCCCCTCCCCTGGGCTTACGGTGTCTCACAAAGGGTTTTCAGGGTTAGATCTGCTTTATGTAGGGCTTCCAGAGATAAAGGTGGGAGAATCTCCAGTTCAGAACCCAGATGTCCCTTTAGTATTCTTCCTCTTCCTTTTCGGGGAACATCTGGAAGTTTCCATGAAAGATTGTTGAGCTCATTCCATCCAGAGACCAATTTTAGGCCCTTCAATGCTGATAACATGTGCAGAGCTGGCAGTCCTTAGCTCGTGTCTATTTTTCTGAAGAAGCAACTGATCTCGTCAACATGTTCTCCAGACGTGACCCATCTGTGCGACCAAAAGAAGCCACATGACCCGCTGAGCAAGGTGGACAGGGACGTGCATCTTCCAGGTTCATTTTCATGGAACAAGGCATGGGCCAATGTGGCCTCTGTGGATCTGCTCAGAAGTGTCCCAAATGATCAAAATTGATCCGACAGTCTCTCTAGTCCAGGCTGAGAGAAGAGTGGAATGTAGTCTGGATAGGTACAAAGAAGGTCAGGCCATAGGTACAGTGCTGCTGAGGCCAGGGGAGGTAAATGCATGACTGGTAGAGAAAGGAGTCACTGAGTAGTTGGCTCTGGGAAAACAGATCTGCTGCCACGGCAACCCTGGGTCTGAGACCTTCCTCATTCCTCCATGGTGTGAAGGTGTGTGGTGTGTGCACGTGTGCTCTGGTGCTTGTGGACCCTTGCGACTTACAGTTCATACAGCAACGTTAACCACTGCAAAGAACACAGCTGGTTCATTCACAGTACTGTACAACCATTACCTTTATCTAGGTCCAGGATGTCTTATAACCCCAAAGGATGTGATCCCTCTGCCCATTAATCAGTCTCTCCTGCAATCCTCTTTCTCAGAGTCCCTGGTGATAACTAATGGGCTTTCTCTGTCTCTGTCTTTACTGCTCCCGGATATCTTGTGACTGTGGAATCACACACGCAGCCTTCAGTGTCTAGCTTCCGTCCCTTACTGCCATCATTTTGAGTTCCTCCATGCTGTAGCACTTCTCATCTCCATACCTAGTTCCTTTTCCTTTTCCATGTGATGGAGAATAAAGGCTCCATCACATGGCTGTGCCACAGAACTACCTGCCCATTCATTTGCTGATGGGGTTTGGGTTGCTTCTTCTGTCTTTAAGCTATTGTGAGTAGTGTGGTTACAAACATTTATGTGCTAGTTTTAATTTGAAGTATACATTCTAGCTGTATATCCTGCCCCTCTCTGCATGCTAGAAGGGAAAGAATGAGCAGGGGGAGACCAATTTAAGTGAACACTGATCACACAAATAGCCAGCTTTGTGAATTATGACTGTTCTATATCTTCTGTGACCACAGACACACAGGCCACAAATGTTCATCGTTACAAGTGAAAAATCTTGATATGTTACCAGTGAAAAAATCTTGATATAGAGTGTATCTTTATTAGTGAGAAGTCTATAAAGTCTTGTGGAAGTCTAAAGAATTCAAGAATGCTATACTCCCACTGATAGGGAGTGTCTTAACTTTCTTTTCAGTTTTAAAGAATCAAAGGCAGCAGTAGTAGACAGTACAAACTGAGGGAAGGCTGCTGGTAGCTCAGACCACTGACTCGCTCTTAGTATCATCTCCAGGTATGGGTCCACCCACCTTTACATACAGGTTCCTAGGACAAGGGGAGAGAGGCGAGTCACACATTGCCCTTCCTTTGTGGCAGCTGACCTTAGAACTGTCAGTTGGGAAGGTGGCAGTAAACTATGAGGTGAGCTCGATGTTTGGCCCTTCACGAGTGACACAGAATGATGTCTGTTTTCTGTAAGGAGCTGAAGAGATGAATTTCCCACAGTGGGAGACACAGTGATGAATATAGCTGTCACTGAGGAGAGCAGAAACAGGCCAGCACCAGTCAGAGTGCTCTTAGCAACGGGGATTCTGTCTGCACTTTGACTTCTAGCCAGTCTTATGTCTAATTCTGAAAAGCTTATCATTTTAAAAGTGACATTTTAGAGAAAAGATGAACTATCTGGTAGGTGTAACGACAGATAAAACATTCAGTTCTAGAGCTTAGGCTTTCAAAGGCAAAAATACAATGATGTGAGGCAAATAAATTTTTAAATGAAAAGTCCATAATTTCCTGTTTTCTCTATGGCAAGAATTAAGTTAACCATAGTTCTAAGGCCTAAAACCACGTGTGAACAATTTTAATGGATGTAACTGTGAAGTGAGCTTCTTTGGATTGCTTCAACATCATCACTGACTAAAATGAGTGAATGGGGCATGTTTTGATGTTGTAGAAAGCATCCCAATGTGTGGTTATGAAAGATTCGATATATAATTGATTAGACATATATAGTGCCAAAACACAACAGTTTAAGAGTATGTTTGTGTGTGTCCATGTGCACACATATGCATAGATATGTGTATATCTACATACATGTGATTAATGAAATGTTAGGATTGCAAGCATCGCTAGGTTCGCAGAGCCACTGGATAAATGGATCATGGAAATTGTTTGCACCTCTACTCAAGAGGCCTGGACCCGGATCTGAGCTTAGCTACTCTCTTGTCCTGGCTTCCTTGCTCTGCCTGAAAGAAGGTTGTCTGTGCTCCGGAGTGTCCAGAGCCCTTGCTGGATCTATCTGCAGCAAGCATTTGCTGTAATCAGACCTTTGGCAAATCTACAGACAGCTGGCTTTAGAGAGCCGTTTTATCAACGCCATCTGCGTAATTCAACATTTCCTCAAGTCCTGGTGTTTCTCTGGTGTTCTGTGAAATCTGAAGTGCTTTCAAGATAAGTGGAAGAGCCAAGAGATAAGGCAAGGGGGCAGAAGTTCTCTCAACTCGTGAGCTCAGCCCTTGAAAGGCTGAAGCAGGGCGATCTGGGTTTGCTGCCAGACAGGGAGTACAGTGAGATATTACCTCACAACACAAACAGAAAGAACCCCTCCCCCCCCCCCAAAAAAAAGCAAAAACAAAACAGTGAGGGAACTAAGTTGATGTTACCTCGTTTCCCCATCTCAGAGAACAGTGGGGGAAGAGTTCTCCTGCCTGCCTCCTTCTGGTCTGCGGTTGAGACACATCCACCGAGAGGAAAACAATTACACAAACAACAACAGCAGCAGCAGCAAAAACCTCCACACTGCCCGATCTAGCTTCTCCTTGGCTGAGGCGGCATCATGGCCTGCACCTTTTCAGAATGTCTTCTTTGCTCCTGAAAAGAAAATCTCGAACTTGAAGGCCCAATCCGGAACCAGGTTTGAGAGAACCCAGAGGAAATCAATATAGACCACCAGACATGGGCCCCAGAGCCAGTCAGCAAGAGTAACAGAGTATCTGGCTCGGCAGTAGTGGCGCACACCTTTAATCCCAGCACTCGGGAGGCAGAGGCAGGCAGATTTCTGAGTTCGAGGCCAGCCTGGTCTACAGAGTGAGTTCCAGGACAGCCAGGGCTACACAGAGAAACCCTGTCTCAAAAAAACCAACCAACCAACCAACCAACCAACCAACCAACCAAACAAAAGAGTATCTGGTAGCCACACTTAGGAGCCGGAAGCACAAATAACCGACTCTCTCCACAGCTAGAGTCTCTGTCCTGCACATGAGGAGAGCATCGTCCATAAAGGCTGTGGGTCAGGTAGCCCCACAGTCTGTGTTGATACTCCTTGCTGGATTTGGGGTTTTGTTTTGTTTTGTTTTTTTCCTCTGAGATTTCTTTTCTCCGGTAGCCCTTTTTTTCCCTAGGACTACCAATCCCTCTTTCCTGTATCCCTCCCTCTGGGACAACAGTAGAGTGTACAACTTGTTGGGTAGAATGACGCTCTTTTCCTCTCTCCGGGGACAAAACTCACTGAGACTCCTTTGTGAAGAGAAATACCACGTGAAGCTCTGGCTTCTGAAGATTGCATCATGTTCCTCAGTAGAAACTTCACTGAACGGCGTTGGGGCGGCGGGAGGGAGGATGCAGGTGCGTGGTGTGGCGTGGCAAGTCACCTTTGAGAACATGCTGTCCCAGAGCCCAGACGGCACTAGCTCTGTGCTTTGCAAACTCAGTTTCTGGTTTTGAAGTCTTATTTCTATAAGAAGTCAGTATGTTTTATTTATTTTTGTTGTGACATAATATTTATGCAATTCTTCAGGGGCACGTTGTGCTAGTTTGTAGTAGTCAAATTGTTATCTCTGTCTTATAGCCTGTATCCCTTGACTGTTTATTTGTTTGCAGTGAGAATTCTACTGTTGTAAATTAATACTTCTTTCTGATCCAATATCTAGCACCACTTATCATAAAATATCGAAATTCTAAACAAAAATATGCTTTGTTGTTATCATATAAAAACACAATTATGTTTCAAAAGGACAAATTGATGCTTTCTCTTTCACTACCTGAGGTTCACAGACTTGCCCTGGAAGCAGAAGACCCTGTCTCAAGAAGGTGGGAAGTCTCCCTATTTCTTCAGTTTCCCTCCTACACTAACATGGAAAGGGCCCCTATCTGGCCTCATGTTGCAGATTTGTCTGCACGGCTGCGTTTCTCATTCTCTCAGGGAAACTCCATGACCTCCTTTCTTGTCTCTTTTAGCTGAGTAATTATTGGGCATTAAAGACTGCAAACCCTGCGGCCTGTGAGGCCTTTGCTCAGCACGACAGCTGCGTTGTTTTTTCCGCAGCTCCATTTTACAGGTGAAGAATCGGAGTATGGAAGACCCGGGCTTTGCACCACAGGGGAAGAGTTGATAAACAACACCTCACACTGGGAATAAGTAACTTTTTTTTTTTTTTGCACGTGGAATATGACATTGTTAATACAAGTTGCCAGCTAAGAGTCCTTGAGAAATTAATTAGAAATGGCTCTAACTTTTTATTGTTCCTGGCAAAAAAAAAAGTCATGTAAAACGGCTTGCTGATAAATAACCTGGGTAGAATTTCTTTTTTAAAAAAATCTGGATAGAATTTAACATGACCTGAAAACTGTATGTCCTGGGGAGAGCTTCAAACTCCTCTTAGAATAGTGAGTCAATCAACTAAAAATTCTCCTTCTCTCTTTCTTATGAGAGAGAGAGAGAGACAGACAGACAGACAGACAGACAGATAATAATATATACATACAAATGATTTTGGCTTTCTTTTTAGGTCATTGTAAAGCTTTTAATGGGTTTATTGTGATGTTTCCCTGTGTGTGTGTATATATTAATTACATTTTAATCATACTCACTTTCCATTGTATTCTCGTGTCCCCTCCCCCATTTCCAAGGATCCACTTCCTCATCCCACCTAGTCCCACCTACACCATTTAAAAATAGTTTAATGTATTTTAATAGCAAACTTACAGGAACAGCACAGAAGACTGACAACATTAAAAGCATGTACTTGTATGTAGGACAACTCAGTTAGAAAAGTATAATGAATGGATGGAATCTACTGTGTGATAAAAATGCTACAAACACCATTTAGTTGCTGTCAATAAGAAATTTACTTATTTTTAAAAAAATCCAAATGCTGGCATTGTCCAGAAAATTTTAACAGGTTTATTTATAATTGTTATAAAGTTGAACTGTTGAAATGTGTTCACTGAAACATTTTGCTTGCATTAATGCTTTACATCTTGCATTTATATTAAAAATTCACACACAAATGAACGTGGAAAAATGCCAATACCTGATTCTGTCTCCTATGTTTTCACTCGCAATCATATACTTAGGTACCTTTGACCCCATGGAAAAAATATCTAACATTCAGAACTACTGATAACAGGAAGAAGAGGAAAAAAAAATTTTTTTGAGAATGAAATGTTTCCCCTCATAGTGGACTCTTAAGCACGTTCTCCGCATATGCGGCATGCTAGCTGGATATCTTTTGGCATACTTGTTACGTTTGGCATGGATAGCACACAGGTTGGTATCTTCAAAAGGGCCAACCAGATAGGCCTCACTTGCCTCCTGCAAAGCACCAATAGCTGCACTCTGGAAGTGCAGATCTGTTTTGAAGTCCTGAGCAATTTCTCGCACCAGAGGCTGAAAGGGGATCAGAAGTTCAGTGGACTTCTGATAGCGTCTGATTTCACGGAGTGCCACAGTACCAGGCCTGTAACGATGAGGTTTCTTCACCCCTCCAGTAGAGGGAGCACTCTTGCGAGCGGCTTTTGTAGCCAGTTGTTTCCTGGGTGCTTTACTACTGGTGGATTTGCGGACAGTCTGCTTTGTACGAGCCATGGTATGGACACCTCCTTACTTACCCCCCTTCTCCTTCGGCCGGAGCTCCGCAAAGCGAGAGGCGGCACTGGCGTTGGAGAGTGGCGGCGGCCCTTTTTATTCTTTTAACCAGTGAGTATGAGTGGCCTTGCTTTCAGGAGCGTGGTCCTCTCACCTCTAATATGTTTTTATGTTTCATCTGTATCCCATATTTGAGTATGCACCTCATACATCTTTGTGTCCTGTGCTCAAACTGTTGCCTTCATTTGTGATGATGCGTGAACTCGAGGGTCACCAAGCAGGGAGCAGGGAGCAGGGAGCTGGGATGTGAGATGGATGAGTAGCCAAAGAGAAAGGACACGTTGCAGTGCTTGCAAGCTAGCTAGAGCCCAGTTCAGCTGCATTTACCTCTAGTCTTGAGGAGGCGGTGTTGTGCAAGGTACCCTTCAACATGGAGCTGAGAGTGATCTGGCTGAGTTGCTGCAAAGCCCAGGGCAGAGGAAGTGGGCAGAGCTGCCTGAAGCTTAGGAGAGAAAGCAATATGTGCAGAAATGGCAGGAGGCTGGGTTACTTTCACTCGTTTCGCTAATAAGCTTTGGCTATTCTCTGAGGTCCATACACTTTATAGTGAGTTTAAAAACTCTTTCTCCGCAGGGGGTGTTATTTCTTTTCTCTGCCCTACAGGAACCAAATTAAGTCTCACCTCCTTAACTGATCCTTCTCTGACTGTGTGAGTTACATGGCCTTGATTTTGTTGGAACTATGTCACAGATAGCCAACTGACTGCAAGCGGCTTGCTACATGGTGTGTGCCTTCTCGCCCGAGCTCTGCCTCCAGCCTTTGACAGCCTGCCTGGCACACGACAGGCACCTGGTGGCTATCAGTGAATAAAAGAAAGCCTGTGTCTGCTTTCTCCACCCTTGGGTAAACCCGAGGAAAGCTGAAAGGCATCTGAGGCTTTATTGGATAATTAAATTACATCGTCAAAATAATTTTTAAAGCTGAAAGGAAATTCAGAGATCAGCTACAGGAAATTGAGGCCTAGAGAGGTGAAGAGGGTTGGCCAAGGTCATGCAGCTGTCTAGGGCTAAACTGGAATTGAAGCCCAGGGCTCCTGCTCGCCAGTCCTGGCCCAGATGTAGGGAAACTTAGTGTTTCTTCCCTCTTCCAAAATACTGAGAAATGGAGGCAGAAAGACTGTAATCTAAAAGTTTGAATGAGGCACTGGCAAATGAAAATCCCTGGATGTGAGACTCTCAACAATCATTCCAGGTGTTCTGGGAGCTCAGAATGGGGCCCCGGGAAAGGCTCGTGGCTGAGTTTTCCCCATCAAAACATTGGTTTTCAGGCTGTTTTTGCTGGTCAGACCTGATCAGGAGTCTATGTGTAAACAGATCAAATATAGCAATCTTAGCTCAGGAAAAAAAAAAAAATCAATGGGCGACCTGAAATGTTTACTATGTTAAATGTCGAGCTGTCTGCAGCGAGGTTAGTTTTATTTCCCACTCCTATTGAGACTGTGTCCAGAGTGAATCTCAGAAGCGATACAACCCTGGGACGCGCATTGAAGCTGACTGGAGAACAGCTGAGCACCACACAGATTTGGGGATGCTTAGGGCAGAGTGACAAACTGGTACCAGAGATCCAAGAGGGTTGGATTATTTGGCCAGCTCAGGGTGTTGAAATATAAAGTTGGCAGCGTTTGGAGATGAGGAGATACTGTATTTATGGAATTCTGAATCTCTGTCTTCTCACTGAGGGTGGGGAGTCCTGCTGACGTTCGTTAGACGCACTTTCATGTTCATGTCCTACCACTGCTTAAGCAAATCACTGCTAGCCTGGAGCTGGAAACAGTAGAAATGCCCCCAGCCTCGGGTCTGGTCTGAGGGGCCAGAGCTCAAACTCGAGGCATGTCTGGGAGAGGAATCTATGCAAAATTCTGCAGGAGAAGCAAGCATCTTCTTTACTTTCTCCTAACAGTGCCATTCCTTGACATAGACGTCACACTTGAAGCTCTGTAAAAAGGAAAAACTCAATCTTATCCTGTGACCTGGTGCGCTCAGGCTTTTAACTCGGCCACTTGGAGGCTCCCAGCTGTTTGGTGTGCACGACTTAGTTTCCTTAGCTCTCCACATCTTCTCTCAGCCCTTTTCCCTGTCCCTTTGTATCAGAAAGGGTCATGGCAGAACTAGTTGGAGAGAAAATGACTCTTTAAACCAAGCCCACCTTTAGTGACTCACTTCCTCCAGCAGAGCCGAACCTCCATATCCTTCCCAAACAGCCACCACCTGGGGACCAAATGCTCAGATGCCTAAGCCTTACGGCAAACGCTTCATTCAAACCACCACACTTGCTTCAGCTACCTACTGTGACTAAGCACTAGCCAGATCCTATAAAAATCAGAAGTCCGACTGAAGCCAGCTTTAGAGGTCCAGCTTATTATGGGCTGCAGCTAAGGGTTAAAGGTTAGAGGTGAAAGAGCAGGTGGAGCTGATCTGGCACCTTGCCCCACCTTTCTATTAGACAGTAAGTCTTATGCTTTGTGTAAGTAGGTTTTTATTATAATTGCAGTTTTTAATCATTTGCTACTTGTATCTATCACTATTGTTGTTTCTATTACCATTATTATTATTTCCGTTACTAGGGGTTGAACCCGGAGCCTCATGCATGCTGGGCAAGCGCTCTATCAGTGCGCTCTAGCTCTATCTCCAATCTTTTCCAATATACTTAAATATTATATGTGTCTGTGTGTGTGTGTCCTGTATATTTTCCTATATATACTTTAAATCAGGCTGGAGAGATAGCTTAGCAGGTAAGAACACTGTTTCCTTTGTCGTCGCTGTCCTTCAAGATACAGTTTCTCTGTTTAGTCTTGGCTGTCCTGGAACTCATTATTTAGACAAGGATGCCTTAGAACTCACAAAGATCCACCTGCCTTTGTCTCTCGAGGGTTAGGACTAAAGGCATGTACCACCATAGCTTGGAGGGCCTGGTTTCAACTCTCAGCATCCATAATAGGGGCTCACAACCAGCCATGCATTACACCAATCTGAGGATCCAACACCCTCTTCTGGCCCCCGTGGACACTGTGCATGTGGTACACAGACATAAACTCAGGCAAAACACCCATAAACACGAGAATAAATAATAAAACAAAAACTAAATTAGGCTGCATTGGAAGAAATGTAGAAGTTTAGAAACAGCCTAAAACCCTAAAATAGCAGGATTTACCATGGTAGAAGACATACAAGAAATGTATGCCCATCATTAATGTCCTTCATGTCCACATGCAGATGTAAAGAGTTCATGAGGGAAACATCCAACTTTGTTCGGCCTGTGGCTGAGTCATCTCTCCCTTCAGATGCCCCGTCTGCACAGCCTAGGATAAACTAGGGATGCGGTATTCTGACGGCTCTGGAGACTGTTCTCAGGCTCTGACTGGAGTAAAAGCTCCTTTCCCACGTTTTAAATTCATCTATAAATGTCCTGGACTCCATGTGTTCCATTTCGCTGTAGGTTTTACAAGCTCTTTGTTTGAGGTTTTGGAACTCGGAAATACAAGAAGAGAGGAACGATTTTTCAACCTCTTCCTCTAGAGCGAGCCACCGTAAACACTTGGGCATATTAATATATTCATTAATATATATTTATGTTCACTATGTGTCAGTTTCTTTCACAGTCGTCATTCATGGCATGGCAGCTGGCACTGAGCAGTTAGTAGGACTCGGTGGTATTCTCAGCCTTACCACACAGAGCAGACATTACCAAGATCTTCACTTATAGATGAACTGGAGGCAAGTCACATTAAAATTTGGCCAAGGGCATAGGGCATAAAGATGGGCAGAGGACTTGACTGCCGCTGCTGACGTACTGACCTTCCAAGTCCCCAAAGAGCAACTGGACCTCAGCTAAGATCAAGAACAGCTGGAGAAACAAAGGTCACTGTAGGGTGGATTCGGGAACAGACTAAAAATTCTAAACTGCAAAAATCCTTATCTTCAAAGTTTATTCTAAATTTGTAAGTCAGCCCTTTCAACGGAAACCTGGTCAGTTACAAAATGCCTCCTGTTTGTAAGATTAAAAACAGATTGGAAGAACAACAGGAAAGCTGCTGTTGTTGGTCCTGTGGCTGGGCAGAGGTGATCTTACCCATGGCCACTGTGGAATGACTCATGGATCCATTGTCTCCTTCAGCACTATTTTATTGTTACACCCACACTGGGGCCAGGCACTGTTACAAATGCTGAGAAGACAGTGTGCCATTGATTTCCTTTTGCATTTTGGATCTTCCAGTATAGTGGGTGGGTGGGGGCATGGGTGATAAGCAAATAGATAGATTTTCAAGGTGTCTTTTCAGATTGGGATGGAGGATGAGGAATGTCAGTGTGGACAAGGGAAAGCCAGCCTCAGCAGCATTGCCCTTGGGTTTCTAATGGACACATCTTATAGCATCCCTCCGTAAAGACTAAATGCCTGATTGGCCAAGAATAATTCAGGAAAGGTCATTCATTATATATAGGAGGACTAGAACAGCTCTCTAATAATCCAAAGGGGAGATGCTAGGTTCTCAGGGGATTAGAGGGACTTCACCTCCTTTAATTACTTATGACATAGTTTTAAAGCTTTTTTAAAGTCATCCATGCTTTGGCAAGCATCGGCTATCATGGCAGCTGGGATCACCACTGATGCTCACCCAGTGAGCAACATAGATGGACCAGGAAGATGCTGGTGAAACACGTCAGGTCCAGAGGGAGAAATACTGCAGGACTATAGCACATGTGGAACCTAGAATAATGGGTCACATAGTGGTAGAGAGTGAGATGGTGGTGACCAGAGGCTGGGGCAGGAAGGGGAATGTGGCCGTTGTGGGTGGGCCAGTGGGTCTGAAGTTACCTAGCTGTGAGGCATACGTTCAGATGTTCTGTGGTATAGCAGGATTGACACTCACAGTGATATATCTTATGTCTCAAAGTAGCTGGAAGAAAAGGTTTTGAAAAGTTTCACTTCAAAAACACAATAGATGAGGTAGTGAAAGCTAACTTCAGATTTATTAGTTATAAAATGCAGTCATGTATAAAAGCACCATGTTGCACCTTAGAAATATGTAAGCTACCGTTTTTGTGTAAAATCAATAAATAAATGAACTTTCAAAAACAAAACAGAACAAACAATTGACACCTAGGCAGACACTGTTAAAACTTGAGTTCCAAGAGAGGACTCCTTAAACCTGTGCCACCACTTTGCATACAGGCCTGGTGGGAGGGTGAATGGGGCCCGAGAATTTGTATTTGTTCTCACTGTTCCATAGCTATAGGCCCTAGGGGACAGCCTGAGGTAGTTATAGTGACTGATACACGCCCATGGGCACTAAGGGACCATTTACAGTGATTACACATTACTGGTCAAGGGAGTGAGAGCAGGATACTTAGGGTAGAGATGAAATCTTTTAAAACTAAGCATCTGGGCTGGGCACACTGGTGCATTCCTTTAATCATAGCACTCATGAGGAAGAGGCAGGAGGATCTCTGTGAGTTCAAGGCCAATGTGGTTTCCATAATGAGACACTGGCTCAGAAAAACAACCAAGCAAGCAAGCAAGCAAGCAAGCAACCAAGCGACCAACCAACCAACCAACCAATAATCCAACCAACTAACCAACCAAGCAACCAATAATCCAACCAACTAACCAACCAAGCAACCAACTAACCATCCAACCAACCAACCATCCAATCATCCAACCAAATAACCATTAGTACTAACACCAAGACCACCACCAACAAAAACAACCTACAAAAACAAGCCCCCTGAACATCCTGGGCTGGAGATGTCAGAGCTCTGATGAGCATGTGACTTTGTTTCTCAGCACCCACATCCATCTGCAACTCCAGCTCCAGTGGATCAGGCACCCTCTCCTGGCCTCCTCAGGCGCATGCACATCCCCTCTTCCTCACACATCCACGAGATTAAAGATAAAAATGCTCCATTAAAAATGGAGTGCCCTCAGGGGAAAAATTCCTGAATAGAACAGTAATGGCTTGTGCTGTAAGATCGAGAATTGACAAGTGGGACCTCATGAAACTACAAAGCTTCCGCAAGGCTAAAGACACCATCAATAAGACAAAAAAACCACCAACAGATTGGGAAAGGATCTTCACCTATCCTAAATCAGATAAGGGACTAATATCCAATATATATAAAGAACTCAAGAAGGTGGACTCCAGAAAGTCAAATAACCCCATTAAAAAATGGGGCTCAGAACTGAACAAAGAATTCTCACCTGAGGAATACCGAATGGCAGAGAAACACCTGAAAAAATGTTCAACATCCTTAATCATCAGGGAAATGCAAATCAAAACAACCCTGAGATTCCACCTCACACCAGTCAGAATGGCTAAGATCAAAAATTCAGGTGACAGCAGATGCTGGCGAGGATGTGGAGAAAGAGGAACACTCCTCCATTGTTGGTGGGATTGCAAGCTTGTACAACCACTCTGGAAATCAGTCTGGCGGTTCCTCAGAAAATTGGACATGGTACTACCGGAGGATCCAGCAATACCTCTCCTGGGCATATATCCAGAAGATGTCCCAACCGGTAAAAAGGACACATGCTCCACTATGTTCATAGCAGCCCTATTTATAATAGCCAGAAGCTGGAAAGAACCCAGATGTCCCTCAACAGAGGAATGGATACAGAAATTATGGTACATTTACACAATGGAGTACTACTCAGCTATTAAAAAGAATGAATTTATGAAATTCCTAGCCAAATGGATGGACCTGGAGGGCATCATCTTGAGTGAAGTAACACAATCACAAAAGAACTCACACAATATGTATTCACTGATAAGTGGATATTAGCCCAAAACTTAGGATACCCAAGATATAAGATACAATTTGCTAAACGCATGAAACTCAAGAAGAATGAAGACCAAAGTGTGGACACTGTGCACCTTCTTAGAATTGTGAACAAAACACCCAGGGAAGGAGTTACAGAGACAAAGTTCGTAGCTGTGATGAAAGGATGGACCATTTAGAGACTGCCATATCCAGGGATCCATCCCATAAGCAGCTTCTAAACGCTGACACCATTGCATACACTAGCAAGATTTTGCTGAAAGGACCCAAATATAGCTGTCTCTTGTGAGACGATGCCGGGGCCTAGCAAACACAGGAGTGGATGTTCACAGTCAGCTATTGGATGTATCACAGAGCTCCCAATGGAGAAGCTAGAGAAAGTACCCAAGGAGCTAAAGGGATCTGCAACCCTATTGTTGGAACAACATGATGTACTAACCAGAACCCCGGAGCTCTTGTCTCTAGCTGCATATGTATCGAAAGATGGCCTAGTCGGCCATCAATGGAAAGAGAGGCCCATTGGACTTGCAAACTTTATATGCCCCAATATAGGGGAATGCCAGGGCCAAAAGAATGGGAATGGGTGGGTAGGGAAGTGGGGGGCGCTATGGGGGACTTTTGGGATAGCATTGGAAATGTAATTGAGGAAAATATGTAATAAAAATATTAAAAAAAAATGGAGTGCCCTAAGCCAACTTACCTCTTTAGAAAGCTATAGGTCTCTCTGCTCCAAGTGAGCTGAAGAAGTCATTGCTCCCCCCTCCCCCCACTCCCACTTCCATATCCCCCATCTCCCCATCCCCACCCCCGCCCCCACATCTCCACCCCCTGCAGCAGAGCCAGGGACAGCAAAGCAGAGGCAGTCAAGTCAGTGAGGGCCTACGTTCTGTTTCATTCACTCGGCTGAGCAAGTTCTATCTTGGAAACCTTCACGAAGACACAAAGCAAGCACTGTCAGATGTTTATATTTTATATTGGTAAAAATTATATCATGGATTCATAAAAATTTACAGTTAAAGCTGTTACATTATGCACAAGATATTTCCAAGCTGATAAATGGTCCTTTGTACACATCATTTTAATAGCTACATAATATTTTTCTCCTGTGGTTATATGTGATTTACAGAGATATGTCCTTTTTGGAGATTTCTTATGTTTTTCTTTTCTTTCTATGAATAATGATACAGTAAAGATTTGTACACATAGATTTCTGCCAGTGTTTCTCCCCAACCTGGGTCACTAGCAACGGGATTGTTGAGTTGAAATGAGTATTTCTAACATGCTTGAAACATTTCCATCTGTCACTTCTGGTTAAGAGCTCTTTGGTTGTATTTAGACATGACTGCCTTCGCAGAGAGGGAAGCGTCAGCATTCTTTGCTGTCTAAATGAGACTCAGCTTTCCTGTTCTCAAAAGATGATGAGAGCGATTAAAGTGGAAGGAATGGAAACTTCACATCGACCTCTCCAAAGAGAGACTGCTTTGAGGAGTCAGGAGATGAACCACTGTGTCCACAACAGACAGCATCCTGTCCCTCATATTCTTGACTCATGAACTGTGGGCTCAGAAATGCAGAGAACTCTTAGGAGATCCGGAGAGAAAACACGTGAACCAGTCAACAGAGGTGCTATGTGCTGGGTCAGGCCAAAGCTGCCATGGGGCTGCTGAATGGTTTGCCATCTTTGGAAGCTGCATAGCCCAGTGTCTCCTTCTGCATCCTGTCTGGCCTCCATAAGCTCAACAGTTTGTGATGAGGAATGCCACAACCCATATCTGATCCTCATAAAACCAACATTCAGAACAAGGCATTGCCATTCAGATGTATTCATGTTTAAATACTGGCTGTGTAGTGGAAGAGTGCATTCTTTTAATTCAGAGTAAAAATCTCTGTATGTGTTTTATAGGTAGGGATTTTATTACTTATTTGAAGCCTGCATATTCTGACTCATTACAAGAATATAATATTGTGGTAATTACTTATCATCTTTAAAACCTGTTAGCATAATGTACAAAAGGCATTTAAACTATTCTTATGTGCAATAAGAATGTCAGACTTTTAAATAGAGAAATCAATTTATTGCTCATATGAACATTAAGAGTATGTGTTAGTTAGACAGAAAGAACATGATGTCTTTTTCTAACCAATAGATGGTTATAAAAATTAAAATGGTAATACAAAGCAGAATAATAGAGACCATCTTGAAACAAAATAGCCACAAGTAAGTCATTTAATTTTGAATGTTTTTTTTTCTCAATGGGGTTACAATTTTTTTTTCAAGAGAAAGAACTTTAGGTTTTTGTGAATGAATTAAAAGCTGAATGCTGGAGAGAAGAGCCTGCTCAGTGGTTAAGAACACTTACTGCTATTGCAGAGAATCCAGGATCAGCTCCTAGCACCTACATAGTGGTTCATGACCGTCAGCAGCACCAATTGCATGGAATCTTATGCCCTCTCCTGTCCTCCAGTGGCACTGCATGCACACAGCACATTCATGTAGGCAAAACACTCAGACACATTAAATAAAAATAATAAATCTTTTTAGAAAAGAAACTTTCTTGTCTCCAGATTTTATAAGGGAAGAAACCTTTACTATCATGTGCAGCAGCACCCACGGTGGATCTTGGGTCAGGATATGAAAAAGAACATAAACCATGGTGAAACATTCAATGTTGTTTTAAAAAATAAAATCCTAAATGTTCAATTTACCAAACGAACCCAGGAGCCAGACGCTGTGGTGAAAGCATGCTAGAGCTCAGAGAGGCAGGGAAAGCGCCCAGCTGATCTTCCTACTCCACTAGAGTTCCAGAAACAAAAAGCCCCTCTCCTTCTCCATGCTGTCTTAAATACCTTTCAATCCAAAGACCTTCGTTTCTCTCTCCTGGACTTTCTTATCTTCACTCCCTGTCAACTGGTTGCTTGTTCTGACTCTCTCTTGTTTGCAGAAAACTCTTGGATAAAGGGTGTGTGCTAGGGCTGAGCCACACCACAATTACTTGTTTACAATAAACAGAAAACTCTTGGACAAAGGGCATGTGCTGGGGCTGAGCAGCTCCACAACAAGGCTTTTCCAGTTCACAATCTTGGGGTTCACAGTGGGATCATATATCCTGTGATGATTCCAAGCTATCCAAAACATGAAAGAATTAATCCAGTTGGGCTGGTCAGTCATCTGGCCAATGGCCACTCCTTAGGAAGGAGGAACTGTCTCTAAGGAGGCGGGTTCACCCTCAGCCATGTAGAAGAGACAGACAGAATGATAATCCCTTTAATGAGATACTGTTACTTTTCCTTCCCATAATCCCCAGCCCTCATGCTGTCACTACATGACCTCAACGGGAGGTTCCGTTGAGTGTTTCCACCTCTCTGAGGGAATAGTATAACCTTTCTTCCTTCTATTTTCTGCTGCTTCCGTTTAGATGCTGGCTAGAGCCCAGATACTCTGTTTTTGCTACTTTGGTCTTCCTCACCCTTCCTCCAAAGCTCCCGTGCTCCCACCCGCAACCCCCGTGTGGATGGTAGTCTCCCATGAGCCTGACCTCCTTAATTCATCTTAACTCACAGGGCTTGTTCCTCGATTGGTTTTGCAGTTTGCAAGCCCCTCCCCCTTCTCCTCCTCTGGGCAGTAGCTGAGATTCATACATTGCCAATCCTGGAGATTTTCTCTCCTTTTTTTTTGAGACAGGGTTTCTCTGTGTAGCCCTGGCTGTCCTGGAACTCACTCTGAAGACCAGGCTGGCCTCGAACTCAGAAATCTGCCTGCCTCTGCCTCCCAAGTGCTGGGATTAAAGGCGTGCACCACCACACCCGGCTGAGATTTTCTCTTAAACTCTAATAAAATTGTCTTCTCTGAATAAAAGAGAGAAAGAAAGAAAGGAAGAAAGGAAGAAAGGAAGAAAGGAAGAAAGGAAGAAAGAAAGAAAGAAAGAAAGAAAGAAAGAAAGAAAGAAAGAAAGAAAGAAAGAAAGAAAGAAAGAGGGAGAGAGAGAAGGAAAGAAAGGAAGAAAAGAAACGAAACAAGAAAGTATCAGAGAAAATATATTCTCTACAGGAATCGTCCTTCATGTCTGCCATCACTTTAAAGTGTGTGACTAGTTAGTGTAGCCAATACTCAGTCAGATGACACTGGGAAAGTTGGTAAAATTAGCTATTAAGAGGTGTAATATAGTTATAATAATGTTAGCCTCTAGCAATATTCCTCAGGCACCCTTCATCTTTTTGTTTATTTTTCTCCAGACAGGGTATCTCACTGGCCTGAAGCTCTCCAAATAGGCTAGGCTAGCTGGCCAGGGAGCCCCAGATATCCCTGCAAGTCTCTTTCACCCTGGGATCACGGACGTAAACCGCCACACCTGGCTTTCTTTATGTGGATTTGGCAGTTGTACTCAGGGCATTGTGTTTGTAAGGCAGGCAAGCAACTTTACTGATTGAGCCATTTCCCAGCTCTCATTTGCTTTAGCTCTTTTTGATGCTGTCAGAGCCAATTAATAACAGCTGCCCTTGACAGATGTAGTGGGAGGTTTGGCCCAAACTCCCTTCCTGAAGCAGTCCAGCCTCAGTGTGAGTTCGCCTGTAAGGACTTAAGTTTTCAAGTACACAGACATCTCCTGTTATTAGTGAAAGTCTTCTTGATTGAGGTCTTGCAAATCTCCTACAAGCAAGCTCACTAATTCTAATTTTTTTTCTCACTAAATAGCAGGAGGATACGAGTCCTTATTTTCTCCTGATGATTACTCATAAGTGTTTGGACCCTCAAGGGATCTTTGAAGAGTCATAGAGACCCCTCAATTTACATATTCAGAACCTGCTCTGTCTGGGAAGTGAGGGACATACCTGAAATCCAGTAGCTAAGGAAATAAGTACCAGGAGTGGGGGCCTAGTCTCCCAGAATGCACTGCTGCAACTGCCTGAAAAGCGGCATGGTCTTCTCACCAGTGCTTTCTGCTCTTTCTTAGGGCAACTCCCTAAAGTTCAGAAACTCTTCCTTCCGACATCCACTCATGTTTTGGCTTGCAATGACTCTCAGGACAGATTTCTTTCTAAGTATTTCCTGAGGATTTCAACCTCTGTCTCTCGAGGCTAATGAGCCTCACAGACGATCCATTGATGTTTCCGTGCTAGTGAGCCATTTATTATTTCAGGGCTTATTACAAAACGCGCTTTGGCAAACACCCCTTCCTTTTAATTGTCAAGCCCATGTGTATTCGAAAGGAAATCTAGTCCATGTGTTTTGGACTCATTTAGGCCTAGGTCACTGTAACGCCATTGCATCAGAGGTAACTGGTCTCTGTGTAGTGCGCTTGGTCTTTTCGTAACCCAGCGATGATCTTAGCTTCCACAAACCGTCCTCAGACAGATTGTGTTCAGCTAGCCTTGCAACTGCAGCTCAGAGCAGACTGAGGACACACTCCAGCCCTGTTTCCTAATTAAGCCCACATTCGTGTTGCTCTCTTCTTTGATGAATCTGAGATCACATTAGCCTTCCTTTAGAAGGAAGCTAGAAAATGGTCATAGGAATAGACGATGCTTCCTAACATTTATTGATTATTTGCCATGTTCTAAAAATCTGTACTGCAAAATCTCACACGCACTAAATAACAATAACCAAACAGAGGAAGTAAGGTTATTGTCTGCTTTATCAAGTTTGTGTGGTCCAGGAGCTCAAACTCCGGGCTTTCTACATGATTGGCAGCTGCTCCACCACGGAGTCACATCCCCAGCCTGGTCACTACAGTAAGGAGTAGAAATCAGAGACTCAAGGTCACTACCAAGAGGTGTGAAGTCATGGGTCAAAGCCAGTCTGCATAGCAAGGGAGCCAGTGACTGCTAGGTGGTCATTTTGTGAGGCTCTGTCCTGTGAACCCTTTCTGAGGAGACAGAAACAGAACATCTTTTGATCTAGGATACAGGGAATCTGTGAAAGAAACAAAGAAATGATCTTAACCAGTACAGCTTGTCAAATCAATGAGTTTAACTGGGGTTATACAAGAGCCTGTGTGAGGGGTTGCTTATCGGAACATGGGCAACTTCTGGTAGCTATATTATTGAAGGAACAGTCTCTCTCAGCAACTGTCTATATACCCTTGGTGAGGAGAGTAGCCTCACACACCACTCCCCCTAGCAATCATCAATGTCTATGCTTGGGGAGGGGTGGAGCCCTGTGGAGCCTCTTCTGCAATAACTGTGAACTGTCTACAGATCTCCAGAAAGTCTGAGATCCTGTGAGTCAGCCCCACCCCCATCCCCAGTAACTGTTAAATGCCTATAAACCCTTGAGCCCTCATCCTTGGGGATGAGAAGCCAATGGGCTTAGATGTGTGCAGGCCTCCTGGTAACCACAGTGACCGACAGCTCAAGAGGAAAATGACCATGTCCCTGTCTTTGAGGATCCCATTCTACCACAGAAGGCATCTACACCTACCATCAACCGTGGTTCTTCTTATTAACGTGAGACATCTTGGTGAACAGATCCCCCAATGTTAGCTTTACTGGATGACTCCTTAATAACCTACAAATGTAAGATTTGCATCCAACACATATGTAGGTATGTTTACACAGACCTATCTAGTGTTCTGAAGGATTAATGAGTGGGCAGTTGAGGGGAAAGCCATATTGGGTTTGCCTGTCTTCCGTCACTGACTGCTGGTGGATGTATCTACACTAATACCTCCTCTGATGCTGCCATCCTTCATTGCCATAAGAACGCAGTTGCCGCCAGGCGTGGTGGCGCACGCCTTTAATCCCAGCACTCGGGAGGCAGAGGCAGGCGGATTTCTGAGTTCGAGGCCAGCCTGGTCTACAAAGTGAGTGCCAGGATAGCCAGGGCTACACAGAGAAACCCTGTCTCGAAAAACCAAAAAAAAAAAAAAAAAGAACGCAGTTGCCTTGGCCTTCTAACATGGGCTGCAGGCCAGTCGTCTCCCAGCCCTGTACCAGATGGATCTGCTGAAGTACACACCTTCATGGACTGAGGAGATGCTGGGATCCCAGCTCTCCAGTTTGAAGGTGGAATTTGTAGCCATCCATTTTGTAAGTCTCCTTGTAAGATATATTCATTCCATCAGTTCTGTCTGTTCGGAGAACCTTGACAAATGCACTCTGTCAGGAGAAAGCCATTTACTCTTTTTCTTCATCTACTTTGTCAGATCATTGCTTCAAGATGCAGCCATTCTAAGAGACATGTCAGCTAGGGAGGGATCTAGCCCTCTGCAGCTCCGGATCCTCTCTCTCATTAGGTCCAGCAGCCATGTGCTAATAAGTTTCCCTCCCTCCTTTAACTACAGGTATGCACAATCCCACTCATTGATCATCTCAAAGCAGGTACATTACCTTAGGGCCTTGACTACTAGCTATGCCCCCACATCACAAATTTATCATAGTAAAAGTCACATATTATCCCAGAACACCTTCTCCTTCTACAAACCTACAGATGTAATGTGTTCCCTTTGTTACCTGGGCTCTCTCTTTGATTAAGATCCAGAACTGAGCCATGTATGGTACTCAGGGCTGTTAGACATCTATCTCGGTGTTGTCTATACCAACTAGCATTCACTCTCATTCTTTACTCCCAGTTTCTCATGCTTTATCACTGCAAGCATCCTACACCACTGCACAGCATCCTACACCACTGCAAGCATCCTACACCACTGCACAGCATCCTACACCATTGTAAGCATCCTACATCACTTCACAGCACCCTGCATCACTGCACAGCATCCTACATCACTTCACAGCACCCTGCATCACTGCACAGCATCCTACATCACTGCCCAGCATCCTACACCACTTCACAGCACCCTGCACCATTGCCCAGCACCACTGCCCAGCATCCTATACCACTTCACAGCATCCTACACCACTTCACAGCATCCTACACCACTGTACAGCATCCTATACCACTTCATAACATCCGACACCACTTCACAACATCCTCCATCACTGCATAGCATCCTACACCACTGCACAGCATCCTATACCACTTCATAACATCCAACACCACTTCACAGCATCCTCCATCACTGCATAGCATCCTGCACCACTGCAAGCATCTTTCACCAGTTCAGAGTGTCTTGCACCACTGCACAGCATCCTTCAGCAGTTCACAGTATCCTACACCACTGCATAGCATCCTACACCACTACACAGTACCCTGCACCACTGCATAGCACCCTGCACCACTGCACAACACCTTACACCATTACACAGCACCCTGCACCACTGCCCGGCATCCTACACCACTGCACAGAATCCTCCATCAGTTCACAGTGTCCTACATCAGTGTTGGCATTTGGCTCTCTACCTTTACAATTTCTTCTCCACTGCTACTCCTTCCAGGAAGCCACAGAGGTCTGCCCTCTGTGGTGCCACACAGCTATCCCACAGACAATCTCCACCATTTGTGTGATTCTCTTTAATGGCTTTCCACTGCTCCTAGGGAAAACATTGTCTTCTTACTCACCAGTTTTTCTTGACTGTGAGATCTTTGAAAGGAAGGAATATAGTTCAATTTATAACCACTGAACACTTGTGAAGTGAACCAAGAGCCTGTGCTGGTTTTAGAGGAGAGTGAGATCTTTGTATCCCAGAGGGGTGGAGAGGGTGAGGTGGAGGAGCAAACTGAAGGTGAGAACAGAGAAACCATTGAACCAGACCACTCTATGGGTAGAAAAAGAGATAATCTATTGGGAACAATCTTTCAGACAGCCCCATGAGAGCAGAGGGTAGCAGCTTGGCAAGGGAGCAAATGGATTTAGTCAACTGGATGGGGCTCTTGGAGATAATGTGGGTTGGTTGGGTCAGATGGAAAGTGCATGCATTTTGCCCAAGGTAGTTGACCATCATGGGTGGAAAAGGGAAATCCTGGCTTTCTTGAAAAGCAGAAACCCGAATCATAGGGTCTATGAGGACTGCTAAGTTTGGAATTCTGTTTCCCTGGTAAGATCACTTCTGTTTACATGGTAAGAGTCGGTTTGAGTTGGGCCTGGGTCATCATCATCATAGGACTTTGTCAGTAGCCTTGCCATTTGGGGGCCTGCTTTGGATTGTAAACTAACACAGAGAAGGAAAAAAACTTCTGCTCTGTGTGTGTGTGTGTGTGTGTGTGTGTGTGTGTGTGTAGGCTAGAGACAGCAAGTTTCTTCCTCGATCACTCTCCACCTTGTCATTTGAGACTGTTTCTCACTGACAAGCTTACTGACATAGCTGGCTATCACGCCCAGGAGCATCCTTTGACACACACACACAACAAACACCTGGATTAATATGTGTCCACATTTGTGCTTTTCTTGACTCAAATCTTTCAGAGGAAGAGACTGGCACTAGCTCACTACAGTCCAACTGTGTACACACCACTGGATACTATAAAAGTACACAGTGGTCTTGCAAGTCTCATTTTTCCTATAGAGCAAGGTCTAGTAAAGAATGTTTCCCAACTCATACATCTTAATGACTAGGCCACTTGCCCCTTAAACCTTTGCCCATCTGACTAACAGGGTGGGCCTCCATCAGACATATAAAATTCCATTCAAAGGCCAAGTCCAGCCACCTCACAGATGAGCCCCAGACTATCCAGGCACCCCACCCATCTTCTTTCAATAGTCTTTGCCAATATACTCTACCCATTCTACCTACAAGAGTTCAGCAAACACAACCTGGAGGGTCTGGAAGACCTGGAATTTGCCAGCGTGACTTATGTCATCTTGTGTAGCTTAGATTAGGTTTCTTGTGTAAGTTTTCTGATTCAGTAATAGCTTTGCTTTCCCAGGTGAGACAGGGAGTCTTAGCTATTATTCTTACCCAGCCCTATTTAGGTAGAAGTTTCAGTGTCTGCATTCCTAAGTTTAGCCACTTTGGAAGGATTTGATGAGCTGATAGAAATAAGCTACTGAACAGAAACACAATGTTCATCTTTCAGACTCTTGGATCAAGTTGCTGGGTCAACTTAGACATTGTAAGATTCAATGGGGTTCTTTTAGGGCGAAAATGCACGGGGTGAAAATCGTGACATATGGCTCAGGAAATTTGTAAAATAGGGTTCTAATATTTATTCCAATTTATTTTATAATTCAGTCACCCTCATGAGCACCTTTCCCTACATCCCTCTGAAACAAAGAAAGCATTGCTCCTGCTGTTGAACTCACAGGATAGGCAAGGAGGCCAGAAACAAAACAAAAACAAAAACAAAACGGGCCATGATTTATTAGGATAACCCAAAGTAAAACAAAATATTTGAACAGGACAGAAGAAAAGCAATGAATTTCTTGGTGAGCTCCATAAAAGTTTTGAAGGACAAATAGGTGTTCAGCAGACTTGAGGTATAGAAAAGTGCTGTAGTCCAAAAAGATGGTTCTTGCAAAGCCTTGGAGAATTAGAAAAGGACAAACAAACGAGGGCTCAAAGGGTATGGAAGGAATCTGGTTGAAGCCACTGAAGACCATCTAGATGCACATGGTGGGTGTGGGCACATCCGTGGCACAGGTGTGGGACCTGTGTGCTCCTCCATATTATAGCTACATAGAGGAGCTAGCATTCATCCATCCACCAACTGTGTTTTCTCTCTTGCATTGTTAATCTATTTCCTAAACAATGAGTGAAGCCTACCCAATGCTGTGGGCATACAACTATATACTAAGGGAGGAATAACACAGTGAGGGAGGGGCTGTGAACGCCACATGCTGTCCATTCTGATTTGATATGTGAAACTGTATAAAATCACTGTGCTCAAAAATTTAGAAAGGCTGACTCTGGGGTCCACTTCCAAGGGCTCTTTGACTTGGTGTGCAAAGCATTCTTGTTTGCTCTGGGGTCCTCTTTTGTAACTGTTTTATTAGGACCTTATGGAATAGTTTTGATGTCTGGGGTCCTTCAGCATGGGATTGAAGAGGCAACAGAAGTTCAAAGCCAGCTGTGATCGCTGCCTGGGACATTGGACCGTGCAGGCTGGCAGCCCCTGGGAAGAACTGCCATGAGCCTACTGTGTGCACATTGTTGACAACCAAGCTTTCTTGCACCAGGCTTTGATGAATTTTAGGATGATGTACAGACGATGCTGGGTTCTGCTAAGAATGGCCCACTTCCCCCTCAGCTTGAATGGCTGCTAATTCAGCACTAGGTCCGGAGCTCAAGAAGTGAGTTTTCTGTGTGCAAAGCATTCGTGTGATGATAATTCTGTGTGATGATAATTCCTGGCAAGACCTCGGAAAAGAAGTCTTTTCTTGATATTGCCTCTATGAATTAGCAACTTGGGCACACGGGTGCTCATTCTTGATTGTCCTTGTTAGAATGTACTTGTGTTTATGATAGAGACTGGGTAACCATTACTCACCTCCTCTCCGAGACTGTATTTCCAGGTCACTTTCAGTCCAGGTATCTCTTAGCCGATGAGACCTGAGCCCAAGCTGTGGGGTGGAACCACTACTGAGAGAATCGCCTTGTCCTGTTGTTTTCTATACTTCCTGCTTCTTAGAAAATGAAACAGCCCAAATACTGAAGGCAATCATTGAAAGATGGAGACCAAAACTATCCTGCATCCTTGCTGACGTGGAGAACCTCTGTGGCCTCTATTGTGGGTTTTCTACAGTAAGCAGCTAGGAGTAGTTCCTAGTGGAAACAGTGGTTTTGATCTGCTATAGTTCACCTTTCCCCCAACAGTAAGGAATACGGCTGGCAGCAGCCCTAGAGAAGAGCAGGGCTCAGGAGTCAGGCTGGCCACACTGGCATCCTAGAGGCCTGTGACCACAAACACAGGCCTTAACTGACTCATGTCTCAGTTCCACCTGACTTAAAAGGAAGGAAAGAAGACGTCACCTCATGTGGGGGACTCAGAAGAGCAACTTAGAAGGGATAACCTTTGTAAAGTATCTGATTGTGCTTGGCATGAAGTGACCACTCAGTAGAAGTTCCTGTTTTGTTTTTTTTTCTGCAATTCTAGCTCTGAACCCAGAGATGCCTCCTGAGAAGTCCTAGGGTTGGGCTGAAGTTACTCCGACTGGGAGGTAGGGGTGGTGAGAAGAGTGTGGGTGGAGTTTCAGAAAGAGTTGCTAATTCCTTTAGCTAACACATGATGGCCTAAGACCTGAGTTTTCTGATCAGTACTCCAAGCCATCAGCCACCACCTTGGTCAGATTCTCACAGTCCAGACCACCATCCACCTGGTCTTATCACCACCATTGTACTAGATGACCAGAGAACCTCTGCATCCTAGAGCTTGCCCAAGCTGCCCATATTAGCCAGTGCTAGACCTGCTCATCACATCTATCTCTTCCTGTAGAAAACAGGACTCTTGCCCCCTCCCCACCTCCTGACTGACTCAGAGGGGTCCCTGACACTCTTCCTGTGTGCTGCCACTGTTTCTAGGGCTCTGGGACCTGGATGAACATAGTTCTTTCTGATTGTCATTTCCATGTTTTCATGTCTCACAATCTCAGATTTAAGCAAATCCAGGTGGTCTTTTAAAATCGCGCGCATGTGCGCGCGCGTGTGTGTGTGTGTGTGTGTGTGTGTGTGTGTGTGTGTATGTATGTGTGTGTGTGTGTGTGTGTGTATGTGTGTGTGTGTGTGGTGTGTCCCCTGATGTCATGTCAGCCTCTGGCCTCCACTAACCCACACACCCAACAATATATATCATTATATAACATAATTTATAATGAACATGTAATATATACATGATATACAATAGGTGATGTGTGATACATGATAACATACAATATATAAAATATGATAATATGTCAGTGTTGCTACCTGAGGTTAGATAAATTAATGACTGTGACTACCTTGCTTAGAACGTAGTAGAGAAAATGATCAATAATTGCTGTTTACCATAACTATGCCCTTCCTGTCCCCTCTACCACACAAGTGTTAAATCTAGCCACTGGAAGGAGGGTGAGTGAAAACATTCCAGAACTTTGAGTTGGGACCAGTTACATAGACTCTGCACTGATTCCCACTGTACGGAATGGATAGGCTCCTGGCATTCTGGCTGCAGGGTGGGACAAATTAATGATGGACATGGGTAACACTTCTGAGAATACTATATGGAGCCCAGTAGGTGTTCAGCTTGCTGTAGCTATGATGAAGATGACACTTACATTAATCCACTTGCCCGTTCTTTATTGTGACTCTGACATTGCAGGAAGTTGTGAAACAAGCAAGATTCTTGGACAAGAATCAGCATCTTTACAGCCCTCCTTTCTGCCCTCCCTCCATCCTTCCTTCCCTTCCTCCTTCCATCTGGTGGTAAGGCTTAGTCAGGTCTTGCTTACAGATCAAGTACCCTGTTGTATCTGCTATTTGGGGAACACAGAGTGTGAGGTATGGTCATGCAGTAAAGGTGGAGGAAGGGATCCCCAGGAGAGCTATAAGTTCCTGGATTCTACCCCTAGAAAGTCTTGCTTAGTTCTTATGTTAGGTGGCCTGGTCTTTGATTCTGTAAGTAGTTCTACACTTAGGTCAAGGTTGAAAACTATACAGTTAAGTTAAAAAAAAAAAAAAAGTCAGTGCTGATTTACCCAAGTAATTGCCATGATATGTTTCACTGTTGGCAAAATTAATCAGTAACATAGTCATGTTGAAAATTCAGAATTAGTCAGAGATATAGACAGAAGCCCTACTTGTCAGGAATAAACTAGTTTTGATGATATTTTTCATATTCTGGCCTTCTGTCTGTCTGTCTGCATCAAAGCTGCTAACATGATACAGTCTGGTCTTCAATAGGCTGATGAAGTCAGCCCAGCACAAAATCAGCCATAATCCTAGCAGCACACCGACCGACCTGCCCACCAGAGAGTGTGAAGTCAATTTCTTGGAACACAACCAACCAATTCTTTTTGGCACAGTTCCTGGATCAGCAATGGGATGCTGTCCCCGACATCTGGAACACCCATCTGAAATGCGAGCGAATAGTTTTGAAATGAAGTGAGGTCTTTCAGGCAATTAAAGATGTGAGTTTGACAGGAGTCCTGTACACCTCATTGGTTAGCCATGCTACTTCCAGCGGGTATGCATCTCTGGTGACTCCGGTTACTGATTGTTAGACGATCAGTCTGGAAGCTGGAAGGTAACATAGCCTAAGTTCCAGCTGGGTGCTCAGGAACAATGGAAGTCTAAGGTATTGAGTGTGAAGTTCCATGGAAATAGAACCAGACCTGGTACTCTGCAAATGTGGTCTCCACATTTGGTGTGCTTCAGAGAGCTTTGCTATAGATTGTGAAGAGCCAGAGAGTTTCAACTTCACCTGGGAAGCTTGGGGATATTACAGAAGCATATTTACATGTTTTCTTTAGAGTGGGATTTCTTCTTCATCACTGAGCTGTGCTGGGTAATTCTTTGGGGGGCACTGTTTAGCAAATTTGTAATGTTTAATACTCTGTCCTAGGCCTCCCACATGCCAGGAGCATCCTTCTGGTTGTGGTAAGCAAAGATATCTTTAGACAATGTCAAGCATCCCTGAGGCAGGAGTGGGAGTGGAGACTAGAGGTTAAAATCACCCTATTTGAAAACAGTGATAGGGTTTCTAAGTTTTTAATATAAGAGTTTCTGCACTAAGACACTGTGGTATTTATAAGCCAGATCCTAAATGCCATTCATGAGAAATGAACCTGTCCTCCCCTTACCTGTCACATGTGACAGTTTGGAATTGTTAGGCATCTTCACACCCTGTGTGGCACTCAACACGAGATTCCACTCAGAAAGCATGTCCACAATGCTAACTGTTGAGTGAGTAAAGAGATTTAGTCGTCTCTTCTTTCCATGGGGACCTGGGTGGCTCTAAGGGAATTCAAACCCAGGCTGGCTCACACCAATTAGATCATCCCATTTCTTTGGACCACATAGCATGTTCTAGGTATACACACCACCCATTTTATGAAGGTAGGTAGTCTCACAGGACTTTCTGAGAATGCAGAGACAAATGTGCTCACTTAGGCTTTTTGCTATTTATTCTGCCTTTAACACTCCTAGAAACCTAGAAGTCTTGGTTGCAATGTTGATATCACAAGCTGTTCTAAGAAGGTCTGACGGTAAGCTCGTCAGCCAAGATGGGGCAGCGCCGAGAGATGGGAAAGAGCCTGATGCACCCTGATTTGTTTCCCCAGATCAAATAACACATCTTGGGTATGTTTCCAGCCCCATCTGCCTTTGTGTTCTTCAGTGCATGAGCCAATCCATACTACATGTTTATCTGTTTCTGTATTTATGTTTGTCTAAGCTGCTTTGAGTTGAGCTTTATCATGGGAGATCAAAGAAAGCTCTGTGTGAAAGCTGGCCTGCTAGGCATGTTTCAGAGCCTGGTAAGACTCACTGCATATGCCAATTTAGTGTCCAGAATCTGGGCACTGTGGGCACATTAGTAAGAGATGAGCTGTCACCTGGTAATGGGGAAAACCTCTGTGTCCTTGTCATAGGAGTATAAGGTCCCTGCTTGAATGTGTTGGCATAGCGTGAACTTCCCAATTCTATGCATTTCTCCCCTGTGAGTCAACTCGAGCTGTTAATGAATTTCTACTTATGTTGTCAAATCTGCTTCTAAAGCCTTCTACCCTGGAAGTAGAGTTTACAATAAAACAAATAAACAAAAAACCAACTAAAAAGCTTTCTTTTACAACGGAGATGGTGCGCCTGTTTTGGAGTGACGGCTCCTTCTCAGCCATTCTCAAGTGTGTCCAGATCCTTCTGATCACAGGCCACGCCTCGTCGCCTGTGAGTTGCAGAGACTGCAGAGGGATTCAGCATCGAGCTTGCCAGCCATCTTCAAAGCTGGTTGCCTGTGGCATTTCACCCAGCTTATAGAAACCACATTAGCTGTCTAACGGTACTGCAGTGAACACTCTAGGCACTAAGGCTTCTAACGTGCATTTTAGCTCTTAGTTCAGAACGCACGACGTTTATGCTCTCTGTTCTACAAATTATCATTATCTGTTTCATCTTGTTGCCATCTTCAGGGACACAATTTTAGGGTATTCTCTTAAAACATGGTGTCCTCAACTCAACACAGTATTCTATTTCAGATGGGATCAGACCAACTGGCTATTCTGA